>NC_133770.1:136618975-136756146 GCF_003597395.2 Chelonoidis abingdonii
TAAAAAAAAATTCCCTCTCACCCTTGGGTGCTATGTGTCTTACTCAACCTCGGTCCTCACCAGAGGCTGGGAGTTTGAGGGTTATGAGCGCAGTATCTTAGCTGTTCCTGCACTGCACTCCTTCTTGGAACAGAGAGCCTCTGATGTTGTTCGCTGGGATCTGTTGGAGCCACTCACACCCAGCTTAGGAGTCACAGCCCCGAGTGCTCCTACCACCGACTGGGACCACTTGGCCCTCACGTTCCATTATGTGTAAAATATTTCAAAAAAATATTAATCTCTCTCTAGTTCCTCTTTCAGCCGTGGTACTCTCTCCAGCTTCTCATATTCCTCTTCCTGATGTTGCCTGTCACTTGGCACTGCTTATATCTATCACCAACTCGGCTGTCTTCTGGTCCTTGTCTTTACCACGATGTCTGGTTGATTGGCCAGTAACTGCCCTGTCCATCTGGATTCTGGAAGTCCACAGAATCTTAGCCCTGCTATTCTCAACAACCTTCTGTGGGAACTCCATCTGGTCCTTAGGAGGGTCCAAGCCCATAAGCTGTACAATGTTCCTGTACACAATGCCAGCCAACTTGGTTGTGCCTGTTCAGTGTTTTGCTGTTCTGCCTGATCTTACATCCTGCCACTATGTGTTGGACTGTCTCCGAGGCCTCTCTGCACAGTCTGCATCTGGCCTCTCTAGTGTGGTAGACCCTCCGCTTCAATGGATCTGTGCTCAGTGCCTGTTCCTGTGCTGCTATGATCAGTGCCTCAAGTGCTGTGTTTAGTCAGCCTTTCCAAGCCACTAGTAGATTCCCAATTCAGCCACGCTCAGCTTATCTGTGGATGGTACGTTCCCCAGTGCAAGGGTCTTGTCCCATGGCACTTCTTCTGGCTTGTCTTCGCCATGCTCTGCTGTTGCCTCCAGTAATGTGGCTAGTTTCTACACTGCAGCGGGTCTTCATGAACTTATGGTGCGGAGCGCCATACCCCACGAAGATGATTAACCACTAGATGTTTATGCCTGACCTGGACTGATCCGGGTTCATCCACCATAAGAGCAGACGGTGAGGCTTAGATCGAGAGACCTGCCTCAAAAACTACCGCACCAGCTCCCCCACCCGGAAACTTATCTAACCACATCTCTAAGGTTAATGACGTCTCCAGCTGGTAACATAAAGAGGCATCCAAGGGAGGTTGTAGACTCGCCCATCAAAGGTACCAGGTTTACTGTGGTGTTGTAGCCAACACATGTAAACTGGTTGTTCTTTTGTGGGTCGAAAAAATCTCGTTCGTTGCTATCCATGCATATGTGAGCAGTAGTCCATTTCTAGCGCGGGTGGTCTTGTGCTGCACGCATCGTGCGCACAGCCGTTGGAGAAACTTTTTACGGAACCATCCACGTTCATAGACGGCTTGTGGCTCTAGCGGCTGGCTCAGCTCAACCATCACCTTCGAGGGCCAGAGGCGCTTATCTGACATGACCCAAGGGCGCCGCATAAATAGCCAAGGGCCGACGATATGTCGTCCGATCTGACTCTTGCCGAGGGTTGATCCCTTCTTCTTGCCGTGCTACTCCGACCAGCGGGGGCAACACGTGGGAGCTGGGTTCTTTGGTACAGGAATACTGTAGTCTGTACATACACTTTGCGCTGTACTAGCATATAAGCGAGGACAGTTTAGCATGCTGTATCATGGTAACCTCGTCTTCTTCTTCTTGCGCTTGCTTCTCATTCATGCATGTTCCGAGTGAGAGGTTCGCAAATCGCGTGAAAGTCCTTACCGTTGAGGGACGCGCACGGAGAGTGGGAGGTGAGACGCGGGATAAGTCTGGATGTTGCGGGTACGCCCCTGGGTCTGCTATCACTGTAGGGTCTCGGCGTCGTCCGAGACTTGGCTGGACCAATCGCTGATGAGGTTGCGCGCGAGCGGCCGTAAGAGTGGTGGAGACGCTGATGACCAGGTCTATCCGCCAGCAGCGCAAACCTCTACCTGGATAGGTCAGTCCCTTCACGTGTGCCAAGGACTTATAGCCTGTCCCTCTCTTTCAAACTACGGTATGCCAGCCTGCTGAGGAAGCTTGAGCCCTCGGGACACATCGACGACCCGTATACTCAGGTGACCGCGAGAGTGGCAAGCGCATGAGTAGCTTGGCTCGATCATACAGCACGTGCGAATACAGCCCTGACCAGGAGGAAATCCCTGGGAAGAGACTGGGGCAGACGACCGATATCCTTCTCCTATCTCCAGCTCTTTCGAGCAACCGTAGAGCTCCGCGACGAGATAGCAGAGTGGCGGGAGTAACTCACGCGAGTCCGATAGGTGCGCTTGGTTCTTCACATAGAAAGCCAGTTGCGCCTGTTCTGCATGCCGCACATCCAAGTGTGTAGCTGCTGCTCTCAAGTCCGAGAAGCATGCGGCTTCGGGAAGAAAACCGGTGAGATAAGATGTCCTGGATCTAGCAATAACAGCATTGAATGTCATCCATACGTAGAGGGAGGTGGGCTGATGGTAGTCACTCGTCTGAAACTGTACCCAGGTATCCCAGTCCTTGTGGATTATCTGCCTGAGGAGGGGTAAGCCTATGCAGAAACAGCAGGCGGGGACAGTGCATCAACACCACATCTAATATAATGCCACAGAGCACTATGAATGAGGCAACAACAACAAAAAAAACTTGTGGCAAGCTGCCTTTGAGATGCGACTATCCACCCAGTGTATGTCTTCAGACATAGTACCCCAATTAGAGTTCTGAGAAGTCGCTTAGTGTACACTGACGATTAAAACAATATATTGTATAAGCGGCAGACCAATTCACAAGATACCAATCGTAGTGCGGAACATAGGAGGTCGTAGGCTTTCCTGTAAGTCCATCCAAGGCCTAGTAGCTGCAGAATTGGATACTGCACTATCTAGAGCGACTATACACACACACACACACACACACACACACACACCCCCCCCTACCTATACCAGTAAAAGCCAAGTGTAGAGTATAGTTATACCAATAAACAATAAATCCCAAGTCTTTTTTCCTAAGTAGAGCCTGTAAACTTAGAACTAACTTTAGTAGCTGTATCTGACCAATAAATTATTTAATTAAACCAGGGATATTTGGCTGTAAAATTCTGTTCCACTGATTTCTCCCCCAAGATTACCCTATTCTGAGATTTGGCAGAGTGGAGCATCAAAGCCTTCCCACTAAAGTCTCTTCTTTAAAAAAAAAAAAATCACAACACTAGACTTTATGTTTTAATTGTGGCATGTTTTCTAGTGATAGTTATATAAAAAAGAATGAAAAAAACAACTTTTTCATGTATATTTTCCCCATTTTTGACCAGTTCTAATGTTTTCTTCTAGCACATTTTCTTTCCAGTGCTATCCTGCACCAACCTGGTAAGATCATGCCCTCTAAATTGTTGAAAAATTGCATGGTTATACAGCAATACAATAGGCCCTTTGGGAAAGCTTATCTTACTTGCTCTGCATTTTAACCTGGCACCAAAAGTATGTTCTAACTGGGTCCTGTACTTCATCAAAACCCAAGTAATGCATGACATTGACCTATACAAAAGCTGGACCTGTGTTACACAGAACTACCCTTAGACACTGATAAATTTTCCCTAGTTAATTTATGGAGGTGAACTTCTTTATAAACTGATGTCTTACATGGCCCATCCTCAGTTTTTAGTATAATATATAGGCCAGGAAAACTAAATTAGCATGCTGCTAGAAAGAAAAATTGTTTAAACAGTGTTCTAATGACAACATTTTCAGAACTAGACTAGAGACTGAGCAACATGGATGAACATAAACAGGAGCAGAGCATGCAATTTCCTTCTGGCCCCTCAAAATGTTTTCAAAAACATCTTTCCCTAGAATGCTGGAAAGTTGAGCATGAGTTTGGGTTATGCACTGAATTAAAATTCATTGGACCCGTGGCTGGTATGATCTGCGTAAAAGGCAGAAAATATTTTGGTCAGATTCTTTGCCCTGACTCTGCCTGCTTTGCACAGAAAAAAGGTAGGCAGAAAGCTGCCCTGAAAGGGAAAGTCAAGGATTCCTGCATTTGCCAGCAACTCTCAACACTCCTTGTGAAGGGGGCATGGAGCAGGGAGTTGGTGGGACAGACTATATAGTCCTGCCTGATCTTTGGCTGGCACAGAGGTCCTTGGGACACCTGTACATAATTTAAAACAGTCTGTAGGGTAAAAACTTGATGCAACTGAGAATCAAGACCTTTATGTCTTTTCATGAATTGCTGTGAATCTCACTATTTGTACTGGCTCCACACTTTTTCATCTTGAAATTCAGTTTATAAGCTTGTGATTCTCTCAGTTATGGATCAGCAAATAAAAAAAAAAAAAGATGATGAAATATGTTTCTGTTTTCAGTCAATTACTATTTTATGAGCTTATTCATGGGGTAAATCACTCATGAATAAGGCTACTAACTGTGCTAAATTTGTTATTTTCTGTCTGTGGTAGTCATGTTGGGCCTAGGATATTAGAGAGATAAGGGGGGTGAGATAGTATATTTTACTGGACCAATTTCTGTTGATAAAAGAGAGAAACTTTTGAGCTTCAAAGAGCTATGTGTGGCTTGAAACTTGTCCCTTCCACCAACAGAAGTTGTTCCAATAAAAAATTTAACTCACAGACCTTGCCTCACAAATTTGTTAAACATTTATATAATACGGTGCATAATAACTTCTCTCCACAACAGAGTAAACAAGTTAGCACAGGTGAGGAATATCTCAGGTGAGAACTGCCTCACGTGCATAACTTTTGTCTCTTTAAAAAGGAAATATGTCTTTAATTGTTTTATTTTAAATAAACTTGTCAATGAATTCAGTGAACAGATTCCTTCAATCATCTCTTTCTCAGCTACAAACACTCAAGAAAGAAGAAAATCTTCAGCAACAATGAGTGACGCACTTTTAGCTTATTCAGCTCTTGAACTACTGAGTAAATAGACATTTCAACAAGGGGTAGCCTGTGGGCGTGTGCACTGTAGCATTGCTGTCAACAAATGAGTCAAAACCTCCTGTGTCTGCTGCTGAAACACCAGTTTACAAGCTTGTTAAACTCTACACTGCTACCATCACCTGTATGAAAGAAGTTTCAACATTGTACTATCAGTTCATGTTGAGATGAAAAGCAAGAGTCCCTTGTTCAGTGAAGAAATTATACTAGTTATAAAAACTAATGGTGCAGTATTGACATTCAAGTTAGCAATATTTTAAGTACAAGAGAATTAAGTTATCTGCTGCACTACCTTGAGCAACTGCAAGTAGTCACTAATGTAAAGCAATGTCTGTAATAAGCCGAATCGAATGAGTCTAAACATAAGAACAGCCATACTGGGTCAGATCAAAGGTCCATCAAGCCCAGTATCCTGTCCTTTGACAGTGGCCAGTGGCAGGTGCCCCAAAGGGAATGAACAGACAATTTATCATCAAGTGATTCATGCCCTGTCACCCAGTCCCAGCTTCTGGCAAACAGAGGCTAGGGACACCATCCCTGCTCATCCTGGCTAATAGGCACTGATGGACCTATCTTCCATGAATCTATCTAGCTCCCTTTTTATCCTCATTATAGTCCTGGCCTTCACAACACCCTGTGATAAGTAGTTCCAGAGGCTGACAGTGCGTTGCATGAAAAAATACTTTCTTGTGTTTGTTTTAAACCTGCTACTTATTAATTTCATTTGGTGGCCCCTTGCTCTTGTATTATGAGAAGGAGTAACACTTCCTTATTTACTTTCTCCACACCACTTATGATTTTATAGACCTCTATCATATCTCCCCTTAGTTCCCTTTTTTCCAAGCTGAAAAGTCCCCATCTTAATCTCTCCTCAGACGGAAGCCATTCTATATCCCTAATCATTTTTGTTACCCCTTTCTGAACCCTTGCCAGTTCCAATATATATATATTTTTATATGGGATGACCACATCTGCATGCAGTGTTCAAGGTGTGGGCATACCATGGATTTATATAGAGGCAATATGATATTTTCTATCTTATTATCTATCCCTTTCTTGATGATTCCCAACATTCTGTTCACTTTTTTGACTGCCTCTGCACATTGAGTGAATGATTTCAGAGAACTATCCACAATGACTCCAAGATCTCTTTCTTGAGTGGCAACAGCTAATTTAGACCCCATCGTTGTATATGTATAGTTAGGATTATGTTTTCCAATGTGCATTACTTTGAATTTATCAACATTAAATTTCATCTGCCATCTTGTTGCCCAATCACCCAGTTTTGTGAGATCCTTTTGTAGCTCTTCGCAGTTTGTCTGAGACTTAACTATCTTGAGTAGTTTTGTATCATCTTCAAATTTTGCCACCTCACGGTCTACCCCTTTTTCCAGATTGTTTATGAATATGTTAAACAGGACTGCGCCCAGTACAGATCCCTGGGGGACACCACTATTTACCTCCAAGGCCAGCTCCAGGCCACAGTGTGCCAAGCGTGTGCTTGGGGCGGCACGCTGCAGGAGGCGCTCTGCCAGTTGCTGAGAGGGCGGCAGGCGGCTCCGGTGGAGCTGCCACAGGTGTGGCTGTGGACGGTCCGGTGGTCCCGCGGCTCTGGTGGACCTCCCGCAGACACGCCTGCGGCAGCTCCACCAGAGCCGCGGGACCATCGGACCCTCCGCAGAAATGCCTGCGGCAGGTCCACTGGAGCCGTGGGACCAGCTGACCATCCACAGAAATGCCTGCGGGAGGTCCACCGGAGCCGCGGGACTGGCAAGCAGCAGAGCGCCCCCTGCGGCGTGCCGTCGTGCTTTCGGCAGCGAAATTGCTAGAGCCAGCCCTGTTTACCTCTCTCCATTTTGAAAATGGACCATTTATTCGTACCCTTTGTTCCTATCTTTTAACCAGTTACCAATCCATGAGAGAATCTTCCCTCTTATCCCATGACAGCTTACTTTGTTTAAGAGCCTTTGGTGAGGGACCATATATGTCTAATTGATAATGTGTGTGCTTGATAAGATTCGAATGAAATTTAAATGTAGAGTAATTCAAGAACTACTTTTTCTTCCTCTGCATAAAAAAAATTCACTTGAAAGATTTATTATTTTCTAAATGTGAGGGTCTTGATTAAAATCTTAAAACATAAATTATTTTATCATGTGATCATAATTACTTGCAATATAATGTCACTAAAATTATGTCCTACCCACTTTGGGTCAAATTTTGCCCTAGACTCTACAGCTCCTGTTGATTCCCACATTTGTGTGCATGTGCATGCACAGTTGACCAGAAAAACTAGGATGACCAGATGTCCTGATTTTATAGGGACAGTCCCAATTTTTGGGTCTTTTTCTTATACAGGCTCCTATTACCCCCAACCCCCGTCCCAATTTTTCACACTTGTTGTCTGGTCACCCTAACAAAAACAGACCATTCAATAGGTGGTTTAACTGACAGGGAGTAAATTTAAAAGTGATAATTAGGAAATATTTTTTTCCCATTAAGGACACATTTAGCCTGTGGAATGTATTGTCAGAGCTACATAGGAAGAAAGACAACATAAAATGGGCATGGTTTAATTAAGCTGCAACTTTATTCACTTAAAAAAGGAGGCGGAGGGGATGTCTCCCATCTGTACCAGACTTCAGGACCCCAACCTCTGTTTTTCCCAGCTTTCTCAGGAGATGGCTTTCCCTAAATTCACTTCCAACTCGTGTTTAATAGGCCTGGTCTACACTGGGGAGAGGGGGTGTCAATGTAAGATACACAACTTCAGCTACGGGAATACCGTAGCTGAAGTTGAAGTATCTTCTGACTTACCTCCCATCCTCACCACATGGGATTGACGTCCACGGCTCCCCCGCTGACTCCGCTACTGCCGCACACTCCGGTGGAGTTCCGGAGTCGATGGGGAGAGCGTTTGGGGATCGCTATATCGGGTCTAGATGAGACGCGATATATAGATCCTAGATAAAAAGATCGCTACCTGCCGATACGGCGGGTAGTCTGGACATACCCTTAGAGAATCCTATTCCTTCTGTAACAAGTACCTGCACACCCGCCACAAGGAGGCACCAGCAACTAGCTTGACTGCCTGCTGAGAGAGAGAGAGAGTTTCTTCTGGAATGCAGTGCATAAATATCTCCTGTCTGCCTAATGCACAGGGTGGGTCAATGCTCCACCTCATCTACCCACTTCCTGTTCCCTCATTGACTCCACTCACTAAAGACCCCCTTTTCCCTTCCCTCACAATCCAAATGCAGTGGGGACACTTAAGTGGCACTCCTTCCACGACATTCAGTGGCAATGAATATATTGCCTTAAGACAGGGGTTCTCAAACTGGGGGTTGGGACCCCTCAGGGGGTCATGAGGTTATTACATGGGGGGTCATAGGTTGTATGCCGCCACCCCAAACACCACTTTGCTTCCAGCATTTAGAATGGTGTTAAATATATTTAAAAGTGTGTTTAATTTATTGGGGGGAGGGGTCACACTCAGAGGCTTGCGATGTGAAAGGGGTCGCCAGTAAAAAAGTTTGAGACCCACTGCCTTAAGACAACACAGAGGTGAAGAGTTTGGCAGGACAGGATTTTTTTTAAAAAACAAATTAGATATTCATTGTAATAATAAGAACTTCTATAACTAGGATCAACTTTCAGAAGATTTTAGAAAGGGTATAAACTGTTATGCTTCAGGGCATAAGCCAAGTTCTAACCAATGGAATTATAGAATAACCCACCTATAGGGAAAGTTTCTTCCTAAGTACCAGCTGCAGGTGTATTTTGCACCTTTCTCCAAAGCATCTAATACTGATCACTGTCAGAAACAAGATATTAGGTTAGATGGACCACTGGTCTGATCCAATAGTCCTATTCCTAGGTCTCTAAACTGACTCTTTTTTGTTCCTATGCACACATTTTCTTATTTGAACTTTAGGACACCAAAAACAGGAAAAAAAATATGTATTTTAAGGGCAGAGTAAACTCATATGAAGCTAAGAGTAGAAACAGAAACAAAAAATAACCAGGTCATCTGATAAAAAGCAAAAGTAAAGCCATAGATTTACACAGAAACTGATTTAGCTACATGGAACACCCCACTGTGACAGTAAGTGTTTTATGTCTCCGTTTGTAAAAGGATTGTCCTAAAAATTCTAGATGTTTCTAGATTTTATTGCCCAATGCTATCTAAAAGCAATACACCATTTACAGTTTAGAGATTGTCCCTTATGCTGCCCATCCTTTTTTTTCCTGAAATTATTCCTAATGATGCTTCTTCTCTGGGTTTTGTTTTTGTTGTTACATCTCGTATTAAAAGTCCCCAGAGAAAAAAATGGAGAGCATATTCTTGGTATACTATGCCTACTGTAATTTAAAAAAAACACCACTATCTGAAGCTACTAATATTTTTTGTCACAGATTCAAAGATTGCTGTCAGCATATCATATTTAAGGTTTGTCTACTTTTCTTATCATGGTTTAATTTTAAAGTATTTTTCAGCACATTTTATCTTGTCATTTAGCATGTTCAGAATCTAATGCTAGTTGAAAAAAACTATTTTTTGTTGAAAATATAACATTAAAATATTGTAATTCACTTATGCACATCGCTAGTACCTAAATATATGTTTAAAAACCAGTAGCTTGCCTTTAGCATATGCTTGTGCAATTCTGATATAAAGGTTATCCACATTTGTTGTTCAGAAAGTTTCCTTCTCAAATGGCTAATTTTTATGTTTTTTGTTTGGTTGTTTGTTTTTTTTTAACTGTAAGCAATGCACACAAAAAATCACTGCTCACTACATAGGTTACAATGTATTGCACCTATACTTGATTATTTTTCCAGAAATCACGGACCTCAAGGATTTAGCTATCAAAATTTGATCTCCTGCACAATTATCTCAACAATTTTTCAGTGGTTACAAAATTTATACATTCTTCAGTGAATCAAAATTTTTCCCAGTAAACAAATGGTACAATCTATGCATCTCCAAAAGAGGCAAATATGCAATGTAGACATGGGCTAGGATACTATACACTAGAGTATATGCTCAACAGAAATTATTTCCACTGAAGCCACTGAAATCAGATGATACATATGGTACTGTGAAATGCAGAAACCCTGATTCATATACAAATATAAATGCTTCTGGCTTCTTTAAGCCCGAAACAACAACATATTTCTCATTTTCTATACATTTTTTTCAATAAAAATTTACTTTATCTATGCAATGATTTTAAAAAAAATACTTGTAATAATGTTACTATACTCAGGAAATATCTATAGAAAACTCAACATAAAAGAAAAATAGGTTGAACATTTGCTTAGGAAGATTTGTGCAATAAACTTGAGGAGAAAGGCATCCGCCCTTCCATTCAAATGACATCCTCAGGTGGCTATGCAGCTCTCACTTAAGGCAAATGGAACTAAACATGCATCCAAGGACAGAGTTTAGTCCTAAGAGTTGTCTTAATATTTCCATTTTAGTTTTTCAGTTGAACAGCTTGCTTATAACATGGGTATAAAACTGTATCTAGAGAAAACAAACCAAGCTCAGCAAAGAGCACAGATAAAGAGCTGAGTTTGTCCATGCCTGTAATTGATTTTTGCATGCATGTATTGATCCAAATCATAACCACATGGTGCTTCACAGTTGAGCTGTAGGCATAACTTTCAACCTGCCAAGGCCCAAATGTGTGAATTACACTCAAAATGAGAACAAGGTACAAAAATGAGGCTAGAAATGATGTTTCTTTAGCCAGTACAACGTTTCCTAAATCTGCAGTTTCAAGAACACATGCTTATATCATTTATAAGAAGAAACAATGAAATCACTATTAGGGTGATGTCCATTTGGGTCTAAATGAATTGCATACCTCATCAATAAATACAATTTACAATTATGTTCACAGGGTTGAGGAATCTTTTTGTTCATTCTCATCTTGTTTGTCAGATATCCCAGATGCAGATTGTTGTGTTAAGATGTCGCATCAAGGCATGATAATACATGTAAGGTAAGAAGAATAGGTTTTCGGAGACAACTCACACTGTGACTGGCTTCCCATTTAGGTTGTGACTGACAGACACGGCAGCTGCTAAAACTCTGACACAGAGTAGGTAGCGAGGAAGGTCACTGACAAGTCTGGCTCTAAAAGTGACAAATGCTCTGCCCAGGGTACTGACTGGGCTAGTCCTGATAACACACTGAACAGGTCATCACTGGAGATATCAACTCCTGTATCAACAGCTTATGCAGAGATTGAATAATTCAACTATTTCTAAAAAAGTATGCTCTGACAGTCTATGTCCACACCTCAACTGATAGTAATATTTTAACATGTTAACTAATTTGATTATTAATTTAGGGTGTACAGGACAAACATTGTTGGTTGTGTTTAACCCTAGGCAACAGAGTTCTATAAAATTAGCAAAAACATTTATGCCCTGGAGCAAATATTTATTAGTGTCTATATTAGAATTTACAGTAGTGTACATTCATGTGTGTTAATAATGGAATCATAAAATATAGGGCTAGAAGGGACCTTGAGGTCTCACCTAGTCCAGTCTCCTGTGCTGAGGCAGGACCAAGTACCTCCCCTGGAAAATTATTTCAGTGTTTAACTATCTTTATAGTTAGATTTTTTTCCCTCTAATACCTATCCTAAATCTCCCTTGCTGCAGATTAAACTCATTAATTCTTGCTCTACTTTCAGAGAACAATTGATCACCATCCTCTTTGTAACAGCCCTTAATATATTTGGATTCTGTTGCCAGGTCCCTCCATCTAGTCTTCTCTTCTCACTCAGTCTTTTTTTTTTATGTCATTTTTTTTTAAAGCCTTTCCTCATATGTTTTCTAAACCATTTTTTGTTGTTTCTGCTGTCCTCTGGACTCCCTCCAATTTGCCCCCCATCTGTAAGCATGGTGCCCAAAACCAAACACAGTATTCCAGCTGAGGCCTCACCAGTGCCAAGTAGAGCAGGATAGTTCTCACATCTGACATCAACTTTCCCTTTAATACACCCTAAAACGATATAAACTTGTTTTGCAACTGCATAACATTGACTCATATTCAAGCAGTGATCTACTATAACCTCCCAAATCCTTTTCTGCAGAATTATTGCTTAGCCAGTTATACCCTATTTTGTATTTGTGCATTTGATTTTCTTCCTTTCTAAGTGTGTGCTTTGAACTTATCTTTATTGATTTTCAACTTGTTGATTTCAGACCAATTATCCAATTTGTCAAAGCTGTTTTGAATTCTAATCCTGTCCTGCAAAGTGCTAGCACCCCCCCACAGCTTGGTGTCATCCACTACTTTTTTTTAAAATATAGTTTACACTTCACTGACTGAGTAATTAATGAAAATACTGAATAATAACAGGACCCAGGACAGACCCCTGTGGGACTCCACTAGGTATGTCCTCCTAGTTTGACAGCGAACTATCAATAACTACTCTGAGTACAGGTTTCACCAGTTTTGCATCTACCTTACATAGTTTCTTCTAGACCACATTTCCTTAGTTCGCTGATGAGAATGTCATGTTCCCCAATAAAAGCAAGGTACTAAGTTTGCCCTTCTCCAGACTTTTTTAAAGACCACGATCAAAATTCAAATGTAGGAATACACTCAACTGCTGGTATGCCTTGGTGTTGGGTCCTCAGTCCCCAAGGAACAGACAAGATTAAAAAGAAACAAAACAAAAATCCTTTTAAATCTTTTGAGATAATTATTTCAAAGTGTAAAAAATAATGAAAATGTTCACAGTATTAAAATATGCTGATTACAATCAGTCCAGTTTGATTATTTCTTCATGATCAGAAAGATCTGCTGAATAATGGACTAAATTGACTTCAGAAAACGGTGACATCATTGCAGAAATCTGCATGTATTCATTTCTTTTTTTGGGTGAAAAAACCTAATTTTAAAAGTGAGTTTTTAAAATATCTTTTAACTTTCAAGCTGCAGGCACATAAACATCAGCAAAAATTGTAATTTCTGATTTTGACTCCTTTCTGCCAGATACTCTTTAAAGAAAAAGAGTGTTTTATCTTTGGAGATTAAAAGTAGATTTTTTTAACTAGAAGGATTCAGTGTTAACTAAATTATTTCATTTAAAGGAGTTATTCTGCTTCATCAAAACCCTGGCTTTCAGAAACGGATCCACAGCAAAATGGATTTTACTTCTTTTTACACTTGTTTAAATATGATTTTGGAAGCAAGTGATAGTTTAAAAAAGACTTGTTTCATGTATTTAGAATACTTTCAATACTATAAAAAAGACGCATAGAATGCACTCACTCTTTCTCTCAAGATTTCATTCTGCTCCATTTGAGGTTCATAATTCATCTACCTGGGAATTGCATTACCACCTCTACTGTGATCCTACCTTTCTCCCTCAAGTACATTTTGAAAACGCTGTACAACAAATGGTACCCCATTGCAAAAATGTCAAGGAGTTTACTTAAACACACAATACCATAACAGCTGTAGTTCTCTACTGCTTTTCTAGCTCACAAAATTTGATCACAAGGAACATTATTGCTGGGGAAGTGGGGTGCATATAAGTTTTTACCAGTGGTTGAAAAAAAATGCATTAACTCAACTGGCTATAGAAAAAATTGAGAACATACCAGATAAAGAAAACGACGCTGAAATTAATCCACACAGCAGATTTATGGCAATTTTTTAAAATTACTAGCTTGAAGTTTTCTCTGTTTCTACAGTTCTCTTTGTTTCACTATTATCTGTACAGGGTGATCTCCCTTCCCTTCTCAGATTTTTGTCAATGTGGGAATTTGAAACTTTGGGAGGTAGGGAGGCGAATTTCAGAATTATATTGATTCTACCCCTTCCATTTCCAGTGTCCCACCATCTTTCCTTGCAAGCTTTTAACCATTGCTTTCACTCCTACTCTTGTTGTTACCTCCTGTATCTCCTACCCATCTCTGTACCTCCTTCGCTCCTCTTTTACTCCCGTTTCTTCCCACGTACAGGGCTCCTACCCACCTGCACCCTCCTCATCTTTGTATTCTCCTTTTGTGCTTTGCTCTAGTATTGGATGTGTTTGTGTGGGTCTGTGTGAGTGTGTGTTTGTGGGTCCTGCAATCCGCAGTGTCTGCTCCTTCTGCATTTCCTCCTGCACTCCATCTCGCAGCACTTTCTACATACACAGCGTGGCTCTGCCCTCTCCTTCCCACTATCAATTTATTTAATTTTTAGTCAGACAGAGTGCTAGAGAGTGAGGTTTATTTGTGGACAGAAGGAAAGGCACCAGGTCTTGAAGGGAAAAGGTCCAAGTGCTGTGATCAGTGGCAGTGGAGAGGGATGGTTACTACATTGCCTTCTATGAAAAGCTGAGCAGAGAAAGTGCAAGGGGACTCAGTAGGGAGTTGCTGGAGCGCTAGTGAACCCATCAGAGATGATTCTGTTGATGACTATGAAGGGTTCATCTGGGCCCTCCTTCCTGTGGCATTCTAGGAGGCTGACTCTCTGGTAAATGTCCAGTTGCCCAGAAGCCCACGTCAGGCCTCCTGCTTACTGCTATGATAGAGGCATATTGTGCTAAGGACTGTTTCCTTTTACTGACATAAAATAATAAAAGTCAGTACTTCTATAACAATTTTCACCTACAGATCTCGGAGTGCTTCATAAAGGAAATTGTCCCCAATTTACAGATAGGGAAAGTGACGCTTATGAAAGGGATCTGTAGAAAATATAATAGAGACATTGGGCTGTATGAGCTTTACCAAGTATTCTTTGTTGCACCGAAGAGGGGGTAACTTGCATCACAAACCTTTCCATGGGTCCCACGCTGACCTGCCTGCTCCTTCCACCGTCCCACCCAGTCTCCTCCCTTTTCCTCAGCATAAACCTCAGTCCCATAAAGCAGCTGCCACACTGTATTCTAAAAGAAGGTTGGTGTCTTGGAGGCAGCTGAGCCCGCCTTTCATGCTCGGTGATAGTATGGCAAAAATGCACATGAGTCTAAGGGGATTATTCTGGATCCATATATTTCACATTTTCCTGTGCTAAAAATTGAATTTGTCATAACCTAATCACAAGAGTAACAAAAAGAAAATGCAATTATTTGTAAAAAGGAAATGTTCCTGTTTATTTCACATGTAAAATATTCATGCAGTGGAAACAGTTCATGTAGCTCAGGACTTCAATCAGCTCCTTGAAATTGTCCTTACCACCACAGTTTTCCCCTGTTAGTCAATGCCACAATTATGAAAGCCCTAAAGATATTGTTTAAAATAGTATCACCAGAAAAAGGTACATGTTAATGTGAGCTTATCCAATGTTAATTGTAGATACTTTTATAAAAGCATTAATCCTATCCCAACCCAAATCTATAATCAATCAGCTTCCTTATAGCATTTATCATTTATCCACCACGCCCAAGAATTTACTTCAAATGATTTGAGTATTGAAGATTTGAGACACTTTGAAATTAATTTTCATTACTTTGTTTTGAAAACCTGCTAACTTCTCAGAGCATCATTATAGCTGTAGAAGTCACTGCATTAACAGCAAATCTATAGGAGAAGAATCCCTGGTGGGATTTCAGTAGTGTGTAGTATCTTCACCTCTAATTCAAGAGAAAATCTATTAACATCTGAATTAATGACGACCATCGGCCTTGAAGACCATTACATACAGAATGGAATCAGTTTCAGTCTGTTTCTTTACAAATTTGTTCTTAGGGTTTGAATGAACAAAACAAGAAGGTGACATATAAACTAAATTATTGAAATCACATTATACTGAAAGAGCAATTATGATGTGAAAAGCATCTCTCTCTTTGCAGAATAGTAGATATTAAAAGGCAGTATTTTAAGCAAGCCTCCTTCTAGAGATGATGACCCCTTGCTAGACCAGACACTATAATGTTATCATTTTGTGGCATGTATGATTGCACTGTATTTTATTTAATGTAGCAATTCTCCCTACCCAGATTTTGATGCCTCTGTTTAAACCGCGATAGAAACTAGAAGGACAAACTGAAATATGGATGAATATCAGCGAGTGTGAACTTCACCCTCACTTACACCATTTAATGTTTGACTTGACTTGGAAATAAGGAATTCTATTTTTTTTAAAGTTAGAACTAAGAAAATTAAATACTTTTATTAAGTCCTCCAAATAAAAACAAGAAAGATACAATGCCACGGTCTAGATTATTGTTTAATTTCATATGAATGTGCTAATTCTGAAAAGCTTGATTTGATGTTAAGCTATTAACTGCCTGCTTTGGACCATGCAATTTCAATTTTTTTTTAAAATACTCTAAAACCCAGAAACTCTAAATTTTGGTAAGTAAAAGGTATCTGGGGCCAGTGACAAATGTTGAAAACATTTTAGATGAAATCTCTTGAGTTGGTGCAGCTATTAACATTTTCCTGAAACAAATCAACAATCTCATTCCCAAACTCCTTAAAAGACTGAACAGTCTCTTCTAGAGATTTTTAAACGACCTGGGGGCTGTTGATAAACCAAGAAGCATGACTTAACCCCTCCCCCATCTCCTATCAATCATAGAAACCAGAGGATTCTTTATTTCATATGGCGATTGTCTGGAAAACTTAGAAAATAATGTACAGTAACTCTTCACTTAAAGTCATCCCAATTAATGTTGTTTTGTTGTTACGTTGCTGATCAAGTAAAGAACATGCTCGTTTAAAGTTGCACAATGCTCCCTTGTAACGTCATTTGGCAGCCACTTGCTTTGTCCACTGCTTGCAGGAAGAGCAGCCCATTGCAGCTAGCTGGTGGGAGCTTGGAACCAGGGTGGACCAGCAGCCCCCGATCAGCTCCTCGCTCCCCTAAGTTCCTTGTGCAGCAGCCGCCCAGCAAGCTATCAATTGCCGGCAGTTCAGCTGTCCCTCCCTCCACTGCCATGTGCTGCTCCTGCCCTCTGCCTTGGAGCTGCTCCTGGGAGCCTCCTGCTTGTTGTGCAGGGAAGAGGAGGGCTAATGTCAGGGTGTCCCTCTCCCCCATACTCCTGCCCCCTGCTTACCCCTTCTCTATATAGAGCAGGGTGGAGACAGGACAGGGCTTAGGATGTAGGGAGCTTGCTGGGTGCAGCTGCTGTCTCAACTTGCTGATATACTTAAAAAGGCAGTTTACTTAGAGTGGGGTCAGTGTAATTAAAGGGGCAATGCGGATCTCTCTCTCTCTCTCTCTCCCACACATAGGGTGTGTGTCTCTGTCTGCCATGCTTTCTTCCCTCCCTCCATTCCTGCTGCCTTGTAGAGTGTCAGGCTACATTAACAACGTGTTAACTCTTGAGGGCTCAGCTGAATGCTAGTTCATCATTTAGCAGCAAGGCATTACCTGGGAAATATCCCACCCTCTTCTTCTCTATCTCAACCAAGCTTCACAATCATCATCGCTGTGTACAGTATTAAATTGTTTTTAGTTTTTTTTGTCTGGTTACAAAAATGTTCCTGGTACCTAATCCCCCCTATTTACATTAATTCCTATGAGGAAATTGGATTTGCTTAACATCATTTCGCTTAAAGTCGCATTTTTCAGGAACATAACTACAACCTTACGCAAGGAGTTACTGTAATTCTTTCAATGTAGTTTAAATAGTTTTCCTGAAACCAAATACTAGCATACTTTACTTAAACTTTTCAGATATTTCATTTTGAATGAATGTGGCTTTCCATGATTGAAATTACTGGGCTAAAATTGGGCTTTGATCTTGAGAAAAGTTGGTTTGGAATATAAACAAGACACTTTAACCATTAGAAAAAAGATCAAAATGCTTACTGATAAGGAATGGTGTATCCTTGTTTAATGTCAACCTCACTTCTTGACTCAACTTAATTGGTGAGCGACTTTTTATTATTATTTTAACTGAATTGCTAGACTTTAGCCCCTTTAGCATTTTATTAATAAATGATTTCAGAGGCTTCCTATGTTCCCTGCAAAACAACCATCTTCTTGATTGAGGTGTAATTTGAATTACTTGAATAGAGGAATAGCTATTCATACAGTAAAGGATTTTTCTGAACCTTTTCTGGTAAAGTCTAACAAAATTCAAAACAGAATGAAGTGTCATGCTTGGTCTTTTGTATTAAACAGATATTAGCCTTATCATTTTGGTTTATGGATAGTGAAGTAGATCCGCATCTGGATCTAGAATAATTTTTGACAAAATTACCGTTTAACAGTTTGTAGAACTGGTTTTCTGTTGAAAACTATGTGAACACAGACTATCAGAAATGATGTCTTCTTTATACTTCAAAATAATTCAAGCTAATAAATCATAGGTGTGTGTGAGTGCACGTGTGCGAGAGAGAGAGAAGACTGAAAGAACTTACCCTGTGTTACCTTGAGCCATGTAGAGGCCCAACTCTACAAAACTTTAACATAAATAATCCTAGAGTTCACTGGGATTACTCACATGAGAAAGGGTTTGAAGTATAAGGCATTTAACACCAATAACCTAAAACAAGTTTCTTCTACTAAGATTACTTTTTTAAAAAATAGGTTCAAGCCTAATCAAATGTGTTTCAAAACACCCTAATTTTGATATGCCAATTTATGGTTGTAATTACTTATGCTGAACTTCTGGATGAAAATTATGTAATGTATCTAATAACTTTGCTATAATAGAGCACATGCAAACAAAGGCTTAAAAAAGGAAATTGACATTTGTATAATTATGTATTGATGTTACAGGACAGTGACTTCTGAAAAGCCCACTGAAATTCTATATATATTTCAAATAATATGTTAAATATTTTAAACTGATTGTTGAACTTGGAGAATGTGGGGTGCGTGGATGGTCAGAAAACACATATGTTTGTGTAATTACATGTGTGTGCTTGTGCATGTGGAGTAAAGTGTCTTGGCTGGAAACTGACCCGGATTTTCAACTTTAAGATCATTGTCTGAAGCATATAGATTTCATAGTCACCACAGTCTGAAGGTAAAATCTTGGCTTTACTGAAGAAAATAAGAGTCATTGACTTCAGTGGGGCCAAGATGTCACCTCAGTTCTTCAGATTTCCAATCCAATAAAAAAAAATTACTTCAACTGATTATAGCAATTACTTCATTTCAATGCCTCTATAGTTTTGATGCTGAAAATTCTACCACCAACGCATGCCATAGATTCATCATCTTGACATATCAGATGAAAATAAAAAATCAGGTCACTTAATATAAATTTTCAAGAGTCTACCAAAAGCACACATTCCCTGGTGTGTAATTTGTCACAAGAAGATGATCAATACAATTTATTATCAATGGCAATTCATTACAATGACAGACAAATGAGCAATTCGTACAGTACCTAATGCTGCTCATGCTTCCAGTGTCTGATCCAAGCTTACATCTCTCCAGTTGGCTGGCTACAATCTGGCGTTCAGCCTCAAGTTCTCGAGTCAGTCTCTCAAACTGCAGCTCCTGAAACACAAACATTCACTCAGTGATCTTTGCAAGAATCAGAAAGAGTTTCAGTTCATGTCTCAAATTATAGCTTGTGAAATAAGTGTTACTATGACAGCTTCTGTGAAAAGCTTCCCCCCGCCCCTCTTTTTAACACATTCAGAGTCCAAATGTATATGATAACATTTGCTGGTTCACTCATAATTCTGATCATGTGCATTATAAATGCAGTTAGTTTATTTAGGGTGAAATTTTCAAATGAGATTAAGTGACAGACTCATGTCAAAATTCCATCCCTAGTGCATATGTTTTTCTTAATGGTGGTGTAATAGGTTTTCACTAAGTTGATACAAGGATGCTAAAACAAAAGGAGCAATTTTTGACATTTATTACAACTCAGCTAAGGGATCTGTAGAGAATAATACATGGTGATGAAATCGTTTGTACTCAGCTAAATATTCATCGTGCAACATAATGGAAAAATAAACTATAAGATAGTGTGTTTTTATTGGACACATAAAGTTTAATTTCAGCATCTTGGTGTTGTGTTGGAGGTAAACGCTTGTGGTTTCAGAGCAGTCCCTTCTTAAAATCCTGCTACTAGCCGATGGTAGGTTTAGGGTAATTTCCCTAATTCTCTGGATATTACCAAGCCAGAGACGACATAGCCATAGAGCTCATAAAATATTTCTGATTTTTTTTAAAGTGCACCAGATTGCATCAAATATAAGTTCCCTCCACACACACATATCCAACTCCCACAGAGCACCCCCTTCCCTCCAAAAAAAACAAACAACCACCACATTACAAGGTGAGTATAAAATGAACACCCACTACAAGATCTTCATTTCTCCATGGGCTGTCCGAACATGTAGAGTACTCAGTATATTTTTCAAGAACAAAGAATATTTCAGCAAAATGCACTTATTATAAATTTGTCAAGTTATGCTGCCTTTTCTCCTTGGTTATAGTTATGAGAAAGCTAGTGTACGTGGCTGGCCCTTTAACGTTAGCTAGGTCCAGCCTCACCTGTGACGGATCAACCCCCTCCCAGCTGAGACTGATTGTCCGAGGTCAATTATAAAAGCCAGCAAGTGGCTCAGCGGAGTAGAGAGTTGCCAGAAAAGCACTGGGTTGTGGGGGAAGAAGAGAGACACAGGCTGAGGTAAAAAATGTTGTGGGAATCCCTTGTTGAAATACTGGCAGTGCTGAATCTGTGTGTTCTCATGTACACAGTCTCTCTCTCTCACACACACACAAAAGCAGAAACAAACAAATTCAGTGCTATCACACAACAAGTAGTGTGTGTGATGACTATTCAGTCGCTTGCACTGTATTTACCATCACAGTATCCCACAACAGTACAGTTAATATACAAAACAAAACAATGACATATTTGAGTCACCCTTCTGGATGACTCAGTAAAAACACTGCACCATTATTCACCCAGAGTTCCCCCTCTCTCTGTTTTTCATAATGGTAACTAATTGATAAACAAACTAATTAAAAGCCTAGTTAAACAGAATAACTTTTTATCAAACCCTGATGATTGCCATGTTGTGTTATAGCAATCAGTTACACTGATTTCTAAAATGGAAGAGCCCCAATCCAACGCCTAGTGTTGATCTAGACCTCTATTCTGGGAAAATATGAACTTCTAGCACAGAAAATAAGAGTCCCTAAATTGAATCCTGAGCTTCCCCAATCAACAAGGTCTAGCTGTATAGATCACTGATCTCCTGTGAGGAAAGATCTCCTTCCCTGCATTGCTGTCCAGTAACCTCCTTTGGCTGGTTAACAGAGTGGTATATGATGGACTACAGAAACACACTTTCCTCCAGTCTTTATATTAAAAAAAAAAATAGTCAGAACTGAGCATTTGAAAGTGAGAAGGAAGTAACAGAAGGTTCAGGAAGTTTCACCTCTCCCTCCTGTTGCCTAGCCCCCAGCCCCACGATCCAAAAGCAATCTGAGTGAGATTACATTTCTCTAATCTCAGATATGATTCACTTCAGTTTCCAAGGCGATGAAATGATAAGACTGGTTCTTATTTTATCCGGTTCGGTCTCGTCACCCCCTTTATATTGGCACAGAATAATGTAAGCCCTGCATATAAAATGAGGCAGGATCTCAGCACAATGTGAGAGTGGCAGGATGCAAACCAAGTGTACTTAAAATGCCACTGACATTTGACGGAGGCCATTTTAAGTATTTGGCACTCAATTATTATTCCATTTAATATTTGCCTGAATATGAATACCACCAAAATAGCCAGAGTGTGTAAGGAGTGAAACCAAACTGATTATCTGTTTCATCACTACCTATATAATATGTGTTTAAATTCCATAAGTAATTATGTATGAACACCATAACAATGACCAATGACAACAAAAGTTACTCTGGTTCTAGTACTTAGGTGCCATGTTTCACCCTAGAGGTTGCTGCATCTTAGTGGCAGATGAAGTATTTTTAGAGTAATATATGCAATTTTTAAAACATGTTCGGTCTTTAGCGGAGTTATGGTAGTGGTCAATTACAATACTTATTAGACAGTCTAAAAAATTGAAATTAAACTTCATGCCTATAGAATTCCCACTAAAGTCAATGGGATATGCATGTGCATATCTGAGGACAGAATTTAGTCGCATGTTACTGGGCTGTTTATTTTAAATGTGGAGGGGTTACTGTGTTTGTGTGTATTTACATTTTTCTCTGACTTTATTAAGCTTTTTATAGTTGCCTACTTCATATACAATATTTATTTATTTGCTTACCTAGTAAATAAATTATCCAAGAAGCTGAAAAGACTGTTGATCAACTTTGCAAGAACTATTACATGCATGCTCACAAGACATGAGAAATATATTATTTAAATGTTTGAGAGAACAAAATCACAACAACATAACAGAGAATTTTTTCTACTTGCTACTGTGCTTGCATAGTGGATGAGAGCACTTCAAATAATGAGATTCTGAATTCATAAAATAAAAAAAACTACTATTATATAATACAAGACATTCATTTTTTCCAAACAAAAATAGAATTACACTATAGTTACTATGTAGCAACTAGGATATGTATTCAGACAAATGTATGCACCTTTGAAGATGAAGAGCTTTGTAACTTGACATCTTAGAGGGAAGTTGTCCAGTCATTGAATGTGGTTTGGCTTATTACACAAGGCTCATTCTCACCTGCCCAATGAGAGAAATGCACAGATAGTCTTATGCCTTTTCAGGGGAAGTATAAGAATCAATGAAGACTCAGGACACCAGTATTTTGCCTGCCAACCATCTCCCTTTTCCTTCCCTTTCTCCAGCTTTGCCAACGAGAGAGGATTAAGAGAACACTTGGTATTAATCCATCAGAATTGTAGGGTTGCAAATGTATGTTGAAACTTTTGCAAAATTTGATAAACCATTTTTAAAAAGACAGGATTTGCCATCTGCGGAGATTTCAGCATGCATTCTCACAGGGTCACAGATGCAAAAGCCCAAAACCTCATCTCCTCATCTGCCTACCTAGGAATTTCACAGGTCAATTCTGGTCCAACCCACACAACTGGTCACACCTTGGATCTAATTTTCAGCCTAGATGTTAAGATAGTGGACATCACAACCCAGCCACTTCCTGGACAGAGCATTACATCATTAAGGCAGTGGTCAGAGACCTTCCATCACTTAGGCAACAAGAAAGACCAATGACTCTGATTTCACCATAAAGATTCATGGACTCAAGGAGAGATGAAAGCATGCTAAAGGACAACAACGCAGGATGAGGAGTCGAGGACTAGGTGAATCATTACCATTCCATACTATCAGCCTTTGACATGCTAGCCCCCAAACTGCTTCTTCCTCCCCACTAACCCACAGATCTCCTCGGTTTTCTGACACACTGTGACATATGAAGAGAGAAGGGCAGAAACTCAGGCACCAATGGTGGAAAACGTAGTCTGATTGAAACAGGACGAAACAATGAATTCTTCAAAGCCTATGCTATACTATAGTCCAAGAGAACCTCTCTGTCAGCTTCCACTGAGGATACCAAATCCTTCTCCAAGGAGCTAACCAGGCTGGTAAACTGATTAATTAATCTGGAATGCCTTCAACCTGCATTGGAGTACTTCATCACACTTGGTGCACAACTGTTATCCTACTTCACTGAAAAGATCCAGGAAACCTTCTCCAAGAGCATGGATCTGTTCCACTTATACCCACCAGCCAACAGCCCATCTGTATTCCTGGAGTTCAGCAAATTCACTCATCAAGAAGTTTTAGACACCCTAAAGGGGTCTTGACCAAAGACTTATTAATCCGATCTATAATCTTTCTGGCTTGTGAAAGAGAGTCGTGAACAACTGGTGCTACTCCTATTGAATTTGCCAATGTCTCATTCAGAGAAGGAATTTCCCCTTCTTCTTTTAAAAATGCAATACTCTGATTAACACTGAAGAAACCCACACTGGATACATCTGTCCTAGCCAACTATCACGCCGTGTCAAACATCCCATTTCTGAGCAAACTCATAGAGAAGCTAGCAAAAAGTCAACTACAAGTTCACTTAACTGAAGCTAACACTGTAGATCTGGCTCAGTCTGGATTCAGACCAGGACATAGAACCAAAACCATTTTAGTGGCAGTGCTGGATGACTTCTTCCTGTCAACTGATAGAGGACAGACATCCAGTCTCATACTGTTGGGCCTCTCTGCAGCAATAACACTGTTGACCCTGAGATTCTGCTCTTTTGTCTGAGAGAGGTGGCAGGTTCAGGGTAATGCACTAAAATGGTTTGAGTCTTTCCGGGAAAGACATACCCAACAAGTAGATCCCTCACTTGTGGAGTTCCAAAAGGATCAGTTATCTATACAGTCCTTTTCAACATCTACATTGTGGATGTCAACACTAGACAATGTGGACTCAAGTGCCAGCAATATGCAGATGATACAGAGCTCTACCTATCCTTCACCACAAACAGCCACAGAACTACCATCAATATGGCCCAGTGCTGGGATGAAATCAGCTCATGGATGAAGAACAGCTGACTGAAGCTGAACCCAAACCCAAGCAAGACAGAGGTGATGCTGGTGGGCAGAGGAAAATATTCTGAAGAGCTTTCAGCCACGGTGCAGTCTCTGTTGGCTGAAGATACATACCCACAATTGGCCAATTCAGTCTGTAGTCTAGGAATAGTCTTGGATTCCTCGCTGATGCTGAGCTCTTGCATAGCAGCATCCACAAGTAATGCTTTCTACCATCTCTGCTTAGCTAGGAAACTCTGTCCCCATCCTGAGAGATGAAGACATGGCCTCAGTTATTTACGGCTTTGACACCTCTCCTCTCAGCTGGATTACAGCAATGTAATATACCTGAGCATGAAGCTGTCAGCGCTTAGGATATGCCAGTTAGTACAGAATGCTGCAACACATCTCCTCAGAAACACAGGCTACTGTGAGCACATCAAACCTGTCCTCCACTCGTTTCCCATAAAATATCAAATCAAGTTCAAGGTCTCAGTCTTTATAGTAAAACCACCCTAGCCCCAGCCCATGGAGTATTGAAAAGATACTCTGGCACAATGGAATTCTCAAAAATAACTCTCAACTCCCTGATCTGTGCAGTCCAAGACTGTGGAATAAACTACCCCAGGAACAGAGATCCATCACAAACCTCGCCACTTTCTGCTCCAAGAGCAAAATGCATTTTAGACCTCCCATTTCTAATATAAACACATAGCAACATGTGTATTTACAAAAAAAAAAAACTGAAATAAAATACACACTACCAAAATAAGATACACTGCTGCACATGGGTCTCTTTCTCTGGGGAAGAGAATAAGAGTACAAACAACATGTGACAGATGTGTGACTTAATGCACTACTGGAGGCACTCAGATACTACACTGATGAACTTGCTGTCAAAATCTATATAGAATAGAACTGACAGAACATAATAGTCTCCTAAGTCCTATTCTGTCCATACAATTACATGCCCAATACATAAAAATCAGTCTAGTATGCATTTTATTGTGATATTTTGGCATTCGACTTTCTATAACTAAAAGTGACTCCCATGTATTTGAGCTTCCTTTCTTTCCCTTCCAGACACTTTTTCTTTTCTCCTGCTGTCACTGTTTATGTACCTTTTCCTCTCTCTCTCTGGATTTGCTTTTTGTGTAAAGTTTAATGTTTGCAGGTTTATTGCTTTGTGGTTTTCCCGGTTTCTGTTCCCACTAACACCATTCTTTCATAGCTCTGCTGTCTTCAGAACATTTTCTTCTTATGATTCTGTTTTTCAGATTGTACCCAATGTACAGGGTACCCCCATGTTCCTAGTCTACACCTTCCCCTGACAAATAAAGAAATAACAGAAGAGATGCTTAGGGAATAGCTGGGATGAGCAAGCAGCAGTAATTTTACTGTCAGTCTGCCCTAAGGCTGCCATTTCTCATCTCCCCTGATGACTTCCACCAGCTGCCATTCAGAGACAGTAGAGATGGAGAGAGGTTTTTCCACACACTCCCTTACCCAGAACCAGACCTGACAGCTCGTTGAATACATGACTGATTGAGGAGGCCCTGCATGCAGGGGTTGCATGTCCCTTTGGAAACAAAACAAAAAGGTGAAGTGAGACTAAATGTGAGAATAGAATGAGATCACCATCCCTCAATGTACCACTAACAATATGCAGGAGGGCTTGAAAGGTCTTTAGTATTGTTATAGAAGAAATTATAGTGGCTAATATTTGAGTAAATCCATATAGTTTTCTATCCCTTATCTATATTTCAGATATATGACAGTGATAGGAGCTATTGAAATTGGAAATAATATTGATGTTTACATTTGATAAAGAGCAGGTACTGAACCTGGCTCAAGCATTTGTCATAATATTTATGTAGCTTGTAACCACTCATCTCACTGGCCAATTCCCTATTGGTTCATCACCACAACCTCACGATAATGTTAATGGGAATCTAATGAGTCATGCTACATTAGAATTAAAAACAGAAACAACGGTTATGCAAGTTTATGTACATACATTCCATTGTTAACTGCACAAGGAAGACATCTCTGCACATCAGCGTAGACCAGACTGCAATGTCAAAATGATGCCGAAGGAAGCATAGGGAGATGATAGTACAATGGTGAAATGACCATTCTGACAGCCCAAAGCATTGAGCAACAGATGGTGTCTGAGGTCAACACACAAAAAAGTGTATATTGTGATGCAGCACTCCAATTATGTCAGAAAGGAAGGGGCTTTTTACTGTAACTTTATGTGCAAGTCTGCTGGAGACTGAAGTAATATGTGTTTTAAAGTGATGTTGCCTGTCTCACTCTCTCTCTCTCTGGTAAGAAGTGTTGATGAGTTGAATTTATCCTTTATATTTTCTTCCTCTCTATTTCTCGATAACCAGTCGTAGCAGGTTATCATATGGCAACTAAGTTCCTGCATTTGCATTTTTGGTATAAAACTACATTCTGCAGCAAAGATGAGCAAAACGGTATATATTTTGTAAGCCTTGAGCATGACTAAGGTTTGAATCCAACCCTTATGTAGGACAGAATGATGCGGAGTGAAGCTACTCACCTGTGAGCTGCCAGCTAGAGTACAGGGAATAAATCTTCTATACAGTGAAAAGTATACTGTGCTTTGCATGATAAACCAGCAGCTACATCCCCTTCTCTATGGGTGTATAATGCACAAAAGGGCAAGTTTTTAAATGTGAGCTGAGACAGGGTATATTAGGTGCAATGTATCTGAGTCCTCATCCAAACTCTGGAAGTGCCATTTTCAGCAGCCACTGCCTTGAGTAAATTCCTAGAAGCAGGAATGCAGTACTGCTGCAGTGCAGCACTCATCCATCTCAACAGATTTTGGGTTGCACCAAACTGAGTGTCCCTCTCACCCCTAAAATGGGCTCTCTTAACACACCTCTGTGTACCCCTATGTAGCTGGTTCAATTGTCTGTTTATTCACCTACAGAAATGGGTACAAATGTATGTGTTTGATTTACAGACAGAGAACAGAAATACTGACCAACCCAAAGAAAAAGGATGAGGGAAACCCTAAATTGCTGGTAGGTATCACTCTCCAATATTAAAAGGGTTAGAAAGACAGAAGATAAAAAACAGCTTAAAACAAACTAAAAATTCTGATTCAGATCAACAGAAACCTGTACTTGCTGTAAGACAGGTGATGAACTGGCATGCTCTGCCCCTTCCTCCCTATTAACCACATGATCTGGCTAGATAAAGTTTGGTTTGTTCCCTAGTTCTGTCTCCTGGTATAGGGTCATGTTGCCCACTGTCTGTATTGATATATTTAAATGTTGGGAGAAACAAGGTCAAAAGGAATAGGGCTTCACTGGAGTCACATAATTGTATATAAGACGTACAGATATTGAAATATGCCTTGAAAATACCTTGTTAACAACTTCTCTCTCTCTCTCTCTGCCCTTTTAACTATCTGGTGGCAATGACCCTGAAGCATATTCTATACCTTAGCTTCCTCTTGAAGCAGAAATCAATATGGGACTCAACATTGACTGAACCCACAAAAACCTTGAAAATCCCTAGTGAGACTGATCCAGCCTTGTGGAAAGGATTCTCCTCCATCCCAGGATTCTTCCCGCAGCTCTCGTTGGCTGGGAACGGTGAACCATGGCCACTGGGAGCTGCAGGGGACCATGCCGCGCCTGTGGACGGTCAACATCAGTAAAATGTCTCACAGCCTGCAATCAGATTACCTTGATGGGCCACATGCAGCCTGCGGGCCGTAGGTTGCCCATCACTGCTCTAGTGAGACATCCAGTAAGCACATTTTAACTGATGCTATGTGCATGTCTCTCTTTATAAGTTTAAGGAAACTGGCCTAAGAGAGATTTGAACCATAACTTTAAGCAAATGCTTTTGATATTTTAAACTTGTCCCTTTTGGACCAATCCCTTCCAGTAGAAGGGACCACACTCTTAAAAGTGCCGTAAAGACAAGTGCATCCCTTCTCCTTGGATAATTACTGGGAAGAGTGATAAATGTGTTAGATACTAATGAATTGATGATCATAAGTAAGCATTACATTATTATAATATTATTGTTATATTATCTTGGTGATTTGCATAGTTCCTTGGTGTAACGACTAAGCCTTAACCACAGTTGATGACACCTGCTTGCAGGACTGTATTAGTGTGTTCAGTTCATGGATTGAATGTTGATTATGTCTACACCTGAATAGTGAACTGTTGAAAGTATAATGATGTGGTTCTGGGTAAATTAATGAATTGTTGATTATTTAAGAATAACCAGCTGTTCTGATTTGAGAAATACTGTTCAAGTTAAAAGTTGGCCTAAAAATAACTGAGTGTTAAAATTAGTAAGCTAACACCCCCTGGAACCAATAAAAAAAAAGATTATCTTATTAGATTCCATTTGAATATCAGTTCGTAGCATTCGCAAATCTAGTTTGTTAGATTTCAGCTTTAAAATCTAACTGGCACATCAGCAAATTCATAAAATTGTTCCCCCTTTCCTCCCTATGCTTACATGTACCTGCTTACTCAGGTCTCAATTTTCTTAACGTTTCTTTTGTAGGACTGATTATTTTACATGGCAGAAATGTTTATGCTTTAGTGTGTTTTGCAAAAGACCTACTGAATTATGAGCAAAGTTCATAAAATCCAGCAGCTGTGAAAAATCTGAGGAATTAAGTTCACCCTGCAGAGGTTTCCTGGATTTTACTGTATTCTCCAGAATGCACGAGCCAATTTATTAATTTTAAAAACTTTAACTTGTGGTTGTAAACATACCATTCACAAAGTACCTCAGAGTACTGCTATTCACTTGATCCTGCAGACACAGGAAAACAACCCCACTAAAATAAGTACAGACATCCCTGGTAAAATTAATAGGGAAAGGCTGATTAATAATACACAAAAAATAGGCCTCCTGAGTTCAAATACTTCAAGGATAACAGAACTCTAGTACAGATGTACTAGGTTAACCTAGTAACTAGGATAAATTGTGCTCTAATTAGTGTCACATTATAAAGACATATCATTATAAATATCCAATTATATCATGTATAATACTATGAGTCACAGCTCTATAAGCTCTGAATGAGGTAATTTCTTATAGTTTATAACCTCCTTATCCTATCAGCCTAGAAAGCCAAGATGTCATGTAGCACTCAACAATGCATAGCTTCTCTGCTAGAAACAGCAAATCTTGAAAATGATTAACTTTCCAAGAAACAGGAAACTGCACTGTATATAAGCAGCTATGACGGTCCAGTCTACATCCAGAATCAGAGCAGAATTATTTGAATATCCTGGACATCCCAAAACCACCACCTGCAATGCCAGTCAACACATGGATTCCAAACTGGATGTGGATTACCAGCTTCGAAGTGAGGTTTCAGAACATACCTTTCCTTCCATCGTACTACTCCCTCCATTTCCTCATTCTCGGACACCATTGTTTGATTCTTGCTTTATAGTATTTTACTCCTCTTTCATTTGAACATTTCATTCTTACCCTGCACAGGGTTATACTGTGGTCAGAATGGGGCAAAAAATGTTATATTTTTCCACTCCCAAGTCTCATTTGCCATGCCCACCACCTCAGTATTCCTCCACCAGCTTGCTTTCATTGTCAGTACCTCCCATGTATTATAGACATGCCATGTATGCCTTTCCCAGTGAAACTGAAAAGGGGAAAATTCAATACTGGTGAAATATTTTTTCACACTACAGCTAATCAGACTCTGGAATTAATTGTGATAGGATGTCACAGAAGGCAAGACTTTCACCAGGTTTTAAGAATAGCTTTTATATGGATAACAAGTATAGCCAGGGTTATAATAGTAAATGCTAACAGAAGTTTTGGAAGGGATTAGGAGAATTAGCCCACATCTTCCCGCTGTGGGGTTCTTGCACCTTCTTAGATATGGATTTAAATCCAGAGCAACTTCATTGACATCAGTGAAGCTAAGAGCAGATTTTGGCGCACTATGCCATTAATATTTATTAAAACTGGATAAAAGAACTATTTCTTCTACACAGTGTCAGAATATTTTTAAACAAAAATCCTTGTCCTATCTTAAAAAAAAAATAAACAATTTAGGCTAAATTCTGTTCTCAGTGAGCGGCGTTAGGCCCAGGTAAAACCAAGAGCAGAATCTGATTCAATATCATATGCCTCTTTCCTTTCATGCACACTATTACATTGCCCCATTACCTTCTTCTCTTACCTTCCAGGCACACACGCTACATCTTCCCACATACTGACTGCTCCTCTGATTCATATTGTGTGTCTACCATCACTCCCACTCCTATGCAAACGATCTGTTCTTGCTTCCCCAGAACAGTCACCAGAGCCATATGAAGCTCTCTCTCTGCCCTTTTTCACTATTCTGGTATCTCCGTTTTTGCAGTCTTTCATCCTTCTGTCTTTTTTCTCCTCTTTTAAAAATAATCTTGTGCTTTTTCAGCTCATTTCTCTACTCTTTCTTTGGCCTCTATTATTCTTAAACTTTTTCCTCTTCTCATCCCTCCTTACCTGTTTTGCCTGACTGCTTCCCCATTCTCCTTGGCAGACAGTTTTTCTTCCATCATGATTGTGCTGCTGTCCTCCTCCTATTCCTACACTGTGACTGCTCAGCTCCTCAGAGCAGTAAAGTGAAAGCTCTGTCAGGATAGTGTTCAAACTTCAGAGAGCTTGGTAATTTCACACCGAAAACTTTAGCATTACTGTGCTCCTGAACTTTTTAATTTCATCTTATTGTTCCTCTGAACTGGACATATAAAGATTTATTGAATCAAGAGCTCAATGTTGTTTCAAAAGAAGAAGAAAGTGGCAAAAGAAGAATAAAACCCATGCAAAGATAAATCCATTTAATGTTGAGAATTTTGGGTTTGAATTTGATGTACATAACCAGAAAGAGATGTTAATAAACCATTACTTCTAAGACCTTAACCACAAAAAAAATAGTAAAATGAGAATTAAAATGTAGTTAAGGTTAGTCAAATGGCACCTTATACAATAGGTCTGTTCCCTTCTCAGTGTTTAATAATCATCCCAAATGCTTTCTTAAGTGATTACATTTTTTTATTGCTACTTGTGTGTGGTAGCACTGCAGAACCAACACGTTATTGAAAGGGGAGCTCAACTCATTTCTTGTTTCACAAATAATACCCCTTACTGGTTATATAGGCAAAATAAGAAATACAGCATCTATAATAGTAAATTTCATTACCACTGTCAGTAGATGTTTATTTCTTTCTTTTCTCTTTTCTTTTTTTTAAAGGCACCCAATTGCATATAGCCAAGCACCTTTCCTGCTTTGTTTTCCCCCCTCTTTCAGTTTTTAAATTTTGAACCAGTGACACTGAAAATTTTACTGCTTTTCTACTTATTTGCAACATTCAACATGACACTTATTAAATGCACCTTGACATACTTATTTCATCCTAATATTCCATTTATTCTGTGAACAGAGCAATATTCCATTTATTTGTTTGGACTTTGCTTATGAATGTAGATAAAGGTTTGAGCATGAACGTATCATGATATTCTATCAGATATTATTTTGATTATTCAAATAATGTATATGCTTTCTACTATTCTTAAATAGTAAAGCAAAAATGGAATTTCAAGCAGCATTGGGTAAAATGTGTTTAATTCTGCAGTGCACATTATAGGATTTTCCTACAGTATCAGTATTAGTTCAGTATCTAAGTATCCTGAATTCAGTATCAGTTCACTTTAATAACTCAAAAAATGATTTTGAATTATTTTCTCTGTATTTTACCATAGCTGTTATTAAAATATAAAGAGAGAAAGGACAAGTGAAATCGATTCTATGATTCTAAAATCACAGATACTATATCCTCCTGCAGAAATTCTGCAGATTATGGAAATTCTCCATAGATCTCTGTTATTCCCAATTAGGAAAACAAAACAAAACAAATAATAAAAATGAGTTAGTTTTCAAAAGAATCATTGTGATCTTATTCTCATGATTTCAGTATGAATAGCCTTTCGTAGGAAAAAAAATAAGCCTTTCACCTAAAAATGTAATAATATTATAACATGATTATGTGCATTAGTGAAAAGATGTATTTATTTTTACAAGCCAGAACCCAGGAACTATTATATAGCATTTTCCCATAGCTGAATAGATTCTTCTTACTACAGATTTTCAGATTTATGGATTAGCTCCTGCTTCTTCTGAAGTCAATAAGAATTTTGGCATTGATTCCAGCTCTAGAAGATCTAGACTTCATTTCTCAGGATAAAATATTAATATTAAATTGAATTGGTACATGAACTTCCTGTTCCTGGTAAGTAGTAAAAAAGGAAAAGGAACGGTTTTACTCTAAATAATCATAGTATACTGTACAGTTAAATATACTAGGCTAAATTTATGTCTGTGGCTCTAAAAGATTACACAGGTGTATTGTACACCTGCTCTACTCTGAAATTGTCATCCCTCACAAAAATAAAGGCTGCTGTTCATATAATATAGAGCAGAGGTTCTCAGACTGTATCCAAAGACTACTAATCCCCTGCAGACACTTTCTGGCAGGCCCGAGAGAGCTGGTTGGCCATATGGTGCTGGACCTCTGCCTTATTCCCAGCTTGTAAATCACATTAAAAAGCAGCTAAAATGCTTTAAATACTTCCCTAATCTCACGTTTCTATGTAAGCAAGTGCTGTAGCTACCTCACGGCTGTTACACAACTGGAAATAGAAGGAAAGATGTCCATGAGACTATCTATCTTTTAAAATGTCATCCCCAAAAGTCTGAGAACTCTGGATTGCTAGTCAATTCCCCAAGCATTAATGGGTAAATACAGGCACCAATGGTACAACAGCTCAGGAACAATCCATTTAGGAAATAAAAGACCTGGTGGGGATCTATTTTTTTTTCTTATTTTTGATACAAATATGCAGAGATAGTATAAATAATTAAATCTGATTAGCTACTAGGATCAAGCAATTTCACTAAGATTATATTGGATGTAATCTGAAACTCAGACAAACAAATATATATGGTCTAAATTATATCCTCCCTCAGTGTGAGTACGCTAGAAAGTTACAGGGATTCAGTGAACTCTTTTCCACCCCAGAATACCCATTGTGTTGCCAACTCTCATGACTTAATTTCAAGTCTTCCAATAATTAGCATATTTTCATAAAGCCACAGCTCCTGGAGGTAAGTGATTATTTGAGAATCCTTGATTTAAAAAAACAAACAAACAAACAAAACTTTTCTAATCCTCATCATTGCAAAGAAAAGCTTGAAAAACGTGACCCAAGTGTGTTCTAAAGGCTCAGAAATTAGAATAAAACAAATAAACCCAGATTACACCCAATATTTATTGAATTGTTAAAAAAAATAACTCATGGTTTTTCAACCACTGATGATTTTTCTAGCCTTTGTCATGATTTTTGAGCACACGTGCTTGCCAATACTACACATAGGTAGACAAAATCTGGATCCCAGTTCTGCTAAGTGAAGCAATGCAGTGTTTTTAAGTTGGCATCTGGCCCAACCATGTGTGCTGGGATGGCTGTGCTGGGGGAAGCAATAGCTATAACTGTTACACAAGCGTAAACAAGGATTGCTTCCCAGCACACTCTTCTTAGCATCCAGGAAGGATTGTCTTTCAAAGGCACAATGCCCCAGCAACCTCTGCTGAGACAGGGTGTCTCCTCCAGTGCAGCTCAGCCTCCTCACAAGAAACACAGTTGAAACCCTATGATTATATAAAACCAAAAACAGACTAAGTCCAGGACAAATTCAATTCAAAGGAATACACTGGGACCAAATAACAGAAGTCACTCAGATGACAAACAAGAAATTATAAACTATTAAACAAAATCCTAACACTACAAGGAATGAGTTTAGAACATGGAACAGAATGAAAAATGAATCCACATGGAAGATTAGCATTGTAGAATAAATATTTATTAAATGTATGTTTGAGGAAAATGATTTTGGAATATGCCATGCACATATCTGGAATTGTAAGCAGCTTTCTAGCTGGGAAGGCTCAGGCATGAAGTTACTGTAACAGCAGGAAACAAGCGCTTATGGCCAGATGAGCATTTGCATTGAACACACAAAATGTATCAAAATTATCCTTGTAAACAAGGGCTTTCATGTCATTTGCTGGTAAGAGAGCGGATTCTCTATTAGTCCCTCTACCTTACACAATTGCCCTCTTTCACTTCTCTAGTTTCTCTCCTCTCCAGATCTCTTCTCCTCCCCACCTTCAGATGTTCCTCCTCTCACAGTGCAGGCTTTGTAAGATTTAAGCTCTGTGCATGCTGCACCTTGCAGATAATGAATGACTCATGCTCTCTGTCAGAAACTGTGATGGGGATGGCCAGGCCTAGTGGTCAGAGCCAGAGTCAGGAGTCTAGGGTGGGATTGGTGCAAGGCTGGAGCAGGAGTAAGAGCAGGGCAAGAGCAGGGTTGGAGCAGGCTAAAACTTTGGCAGTCTGTTGTCACTGTTAGGCAGGAGTGAGCAAGCCCTGGAGTGATATTGAGGAGACTGAGCTTCTGTTCCTCCTGGGAAGCTCATACACCTGGTCTGGGAGTCACAAGGCCAGTTCCTGACTTGTGGATTCGCTGGAGCTCAGCCCAGGAGTGACTCATCACAATACACTCCCCCCTCCAATACTGATGCCTCTGTTACCAAAGCAGGGCTAGAGGAAACCACTCACAACTGGTCAATCGGGGAAGACAAGCAAGTAGCCTTGCAGTAGGGAGGGGAAAGAACGTATGCCCTGCACAGCTGAACCAAACATAGCCAAACATAGCCAGACAGGGAAATCTATAAGGGAGTAGGACTGAGAGTAAAGCTGACTGCCCCCTGAAAAGGTGGTGAGAAGTGGGGCTCAAGGCCAACACCACTCAGCACCTCAGGCTTCCTCCTTGAGCCACTGCTGCTGAGATGGGAGAAGGAGGCAAGGTAAAGTTTCAAGCAATTCTTCTTTCAGACCTCTAGAAAACCAAGAAGATTAAAGGGTTAATGGGAACCAGCCTCTGCTCTGTCCAGAAAGCATTCAGTTAGCCCACTCAGTGCTTTCCAAGTGTGCAAGATTCTCCAGGCCAGTAAAATACATGCTCTCTGTATATACTCGTTCATAAGCTGATTTTTTTTTTTAAGTAAAAAAAAGCACCAGAGAAGGGGGTTGGCTTATGAACGGGTATAGAGAGGGAGAGGTGGGACACAGCTCCCCTACCCAACAGCGGGAGCAAGGAGAGGCAGCACAGCCAGCAGAGCCAGAAGGGAAGAGGCGGGGCCGGAGTCTCTCTGCTTCTGGCCATGCTGCTCTCCCCCCAGCCTCCAAAGCAGCTGCAGCTCCAGTCAGGCTAGAAACATCCTCCCCTGGCCCACCCCAGATAAGGTAGGAAGGAATGGAATGTGGAGAGTGGGGGGGTCCTAGGCTAGGGGTGGAGTCATGTGGGGGGTGGTCACAGGGGTTACTCCCGACACCCAGATTCTCCCCCAAAAAATTTCCCCACCAGTTGCTCTTCTGGCCCGTCAGGGTAAGCAGCTGGCAGGCCAGGACATTTTGGTTACTTAGGTTTACTTCCGTGCCTGCAGACACTCGATGTAAACAAACCGTCTCGGCCCGCCAGCAGCTTATCCTGATGGCCCAAGAGCCAAAGTTTGCCAACCCCTGAATTATAGGATTCGTTTATAGTGTCACAAAATTTTTCCATTTTTACTTATCCATCTTGGGGGGGTTGGCTTATAAACAACCTGGCTTATGGTCAAGTATATATGGTATATAATAAACCCCCAAACCATGTGAAAGTCACCTGGCTGTGTGTTTCAATACTAACTCAAAAAACTCGCTCCATGTATATTGAAGACTTAATTGAGATTCATGATCTCTTAAGAAAATCTGGGCCAATTTACGGTTTTTGAGTCAAAGCCATGCAACATTTGCAGATCTAGGTTGCCTGACCTGAAACCAGGTGAATAAGTGATTATTCTGAATGTGTTGTGAGGTTTTTTTGAAATCCAAGATGCAAAGAAAAAAAGAAAATATTCTCCCAAATTCTACTGAAGTGAAATTGTTAAGATTTGCATAGCTCTAATTAAAAGCCTCTGTTTTCAGGTGGATACAAATACTCATGGAATTTCCATTCAATCATTTCTGAATTATCAAAATGTGGGGGGAAAGGTTCATGCTCTAAAAATAGCAAACTTTTTGCTCTTGACTAACACAAACATGATCTGAATCTAGAATTTCATTCTAGGTATGTATAAGGCCTCAACAAGGCAAGCTTACTTTGGTAATGCTGATCTAAACACACAAGTCTGCAAATGTGGTACAGCACCTCAATTGTCACATCCAGGCCTTAGTTCTGTGCAAGATGTTTTTCTAGAATCCTGCGTCTAGGAAATTGTTTTTGTATTCATATTGTTCCTCTGCTCCTAGATTCCCACAGCCTCTCATAACTGCTCTTGACCCCAAGGCCCAAGGATATCCCTCTGACAATCTTATTTGAGATCTCTTCCAGGGTTTCCATAATGCATGTAGGGAGTGGCAGGTGGTTATTCTCCCCCTTCTGTGGGAGGACAGAAAGGATTTTCTTGAAGTTTCAGGTTCTGTAGAAACTTTACTTTCAAGTGACCTGCAGAAACTTGGTACTATGTGATTCCCTGGGAATGGATCATGGAGAATCCAGCTTCTGTTACCCATAAAATATGTACAGTTCAGGGTTTATTCATCTCTACTCAGGATTTTCATTCTACCCAAGCAAATATTCTGTCCCAAGCAAAACTCTCTAAATCTGTCCTATCTACCTAAAAAAGAAACATCAGAAGTGGTCCAGGGAGTATCTCTGCTGGGGTATCTGGTCCCTTCAGTGTCAAATGCCCTGACTCATGGAGCTATCCAACCTAGAATACACAGAAGCTACATCACTGGCAATTCTAAACCCTAAAACCAGAAGAAAGGGCACTAGACTAACTGGGTCTCAGCATCCTGTACATTTCAGATTTTCCAGCCCCAGAGCGTGTAAAATGTTAAATGAATCTGATCAATACACTGAATATTCAAATATGTGATTTAATCTACCTCTCTTACTGTTATAGAAACAAAATTAGATTTAAAAACAAAAAGTCCTAAAACAGAATGGTTGAGATTTTAAATATGTTAGAGTCAAGAAATGAAAGTTCTGATCTGCAGCCAAAATTCACCTCTATAGCAGCTTTACTGTTCCCAGATTATGCAGTCATGGAGGGTTTAACTATTTCTTGGGGTTGCTTGCCATTCGGCAGTGGATGTGTAATACTGATTTTGGTATTACATGGCTGACCAAGCCTGTATAATTCCCTGAGGCAGACTCAATGGCATTCAGGCTTATAGAAATGATGTCATGGGATGCACTTCACATCCTAAGGCAAGGAACAAAATCAATCAGTCAGTCAAAGAAACTGTTAAAGGGGTTGTGTGCCTCCCCCCCAAAAAAACCATCTCTCTGGCACAGGTCCATGTTAGAGCTTAGTCAGAGAGAGAAGACAGCCTCCCCTCCTGCAAACTGACACATGAATGCAGAGGCACTGAAGCTGGGAAGGAAGCTTCACAGCAGTGATTGGGGTGTTCTTCACAACAACTGTGGAACATGAAATGCCCACACCCCTCTCCATAAGTAACATCAGGACCAGAAAAGAAACCCTGCACTCATCATCAGGCTCTTCTTCTCTCTCGGGAAAGAGAAGTTTTGCAGCAGAGCATGATGATATTGCTTATGCCTGGTCTATACAGAAAACTTATATCAGCATAGCTACCTCTCTCAATGTTGTGAAAAATCCACACTCTTGAGAAACGTAGCTATGCTGACCTCATCCCTTAGGGTAGACAGTGATAGGTCAAGGGAAGAACTATGTTGTTACAGCTGAAAAATGCTAACTTTTTAAATAGCAACTACAGTAACTAAATTAGTTTATAACAAACACCAACACACACACGTCTTTTGAAAAATCAACCTTTTAACTGCTTAGGAAGAAGCAAAATTTACACTTTGAAAAATATTGCTCTGTTCACAGAATAATGAGGCCTTATAATAGATATTGGATCTTATTTACTGGAATTTTGCTGTTTGATTCAGATGTTAATTTCATGCCATATTAAATAAACAACAGATACAAAAATATTTTCTTTAAATGCTTGCATCAGCTTCAAAGTTGCAGTTTGATACATTTTTGAATTAACTTCACAAAGCACTGAATTTAAATTTGCAAGCTGTGATGATTCAGAATTTTAAAAAGTTCCTGTGGTGGGAATGAAAAGAGGATGGTGTAATGTTGATAAAAGACATGGAATAATCCATTCATATTTGCATACTAACAACAAGGCTTTTTGATTGCAGGATAGCTGGATTCACTCCTTGTTTCATTTAAGTTGAAACATTTTATGCATAAGTGGACTTCAGGAATAGTGACCAATACATTCACTCCCATAACTATTTTCCTTTGAAATCTAACAACAGTGTTCACCCTTAAAACTTAACAGGTGTGCCAGAGATAATTAAATAATTCTCCTCAGTGTTTACAGTATTCACTACACTTGTAGAGTATATTGGGATACTGAAGGCATTGAGGTCAAGTTATTTAGTTAACTAATGCAACTGGTAAGATTTAAGGGTAACCAATGAAAGGTTGTTAGCTTTCTTCTTTTTTGGCTGTATGCACATGAACTGGCCACTCTCATTTCCCAGCAATAAAAATTATCTGCCAGATGCCATCAACACACAGCATAATGGAATTCACCACATTGTAGACAAGATCAAACCTTAATAAAATAAGATTGAGGGGTGAGGGGAGATTTAAGCCTAAAAGATTTAAATCTAAATCTAAAAGATGAAGAAAATCTACAACTGAGACATTGTACAGTATGGTCACCCTAAGCAGGTGGACCGTCTAGTAATATTTGAGCAGCCTACAGCAAAATACCATTCTGCAACAGAGCTTGCTACAATGTGACAGTAAGGTAAACTAAGAGTGGATTTAAGTACATGAATTCATGTGCAAAGAATAACCTTAACATCTGCCTGGGTTTTTCCAATATTTTGTTGATGTTGTTTTAGTCTGGTCAAATTATCCACTTGTCCCCTGAAACTATGTCTTGTAATTTCAATCAACTGCAGTTACACCTGCAGAAAAGAGCAGAGCTCATCAGTAACAGTTGCCTCTGCTGCTGAGCAAAGCCAGCAAGCTGTTCATGAAGCCAGCAGATGTTTCTGCATGTTAGACCACATGGATTTTTCAAAACCATTTTTGCTTTTCTTCTAAATGGCAAAAGAAAAAAGAAAAGAAAAGAAAAGAAAAAGCATGAACTAGAGTCTTCATGAGACACATGACTGAAATGCTAGTGTACTGAATCACCAGGAGAGCTAGTCAAAAATGAAAAAAAAATGGCACAGGTGAAAACATTTTCAAACATTTTTCATTTTCCCAAATTTCACTCTGAATTATTTTCAAAAATTGGATATTTTGATTTTGAATCAATCCAAAATCATACAATGGAGATGAAACAAACAAACAAAATACAGACTAACTAGCTATTCTGTAATTTTTTGTTTTATTTGTTTACATTGTTTTATTGTTTTTTATATTTTACATTTTCAGTGTAAATAAAAAAAAACATTTTTGAGGGGAAAGAGTTTTTTGCAAATGATTTTAACAGTTTGGGAAATGTCCAGTTCTGATTTCCATTTGATTTTATGAATGTTATTTGTATCTGTAGCAGACAGTGCAAGATTAGAACTTCTGTTTTGTAGCAGAAAACAAACTATGAATGAGAAGCTTCACCAGGGCCGTTAGCCTTCAGATAGCTCTATCTTGTTGTGACAATAAGGGCTGCTGGCTGAGCCACTGACTTTTAAAGACCCTCTGCCAGCAATCCCATTCAGTGGCTGGAAAATCCCAGCATAAGAAGAGAAGCAAGAAAAGATGCAGATTTGACCATTGCCAGAAGAAAACAACTCAGCAAGGAGAAGCGGAGGCAGGAGTGTCTTAGCCTACTTGAAAGACATGGACCAATACCCCCAAAGACCCTCAGGGATGATGAGGACTCAGAGAAAGGGGGGAATTGCATTCAGGTGTTTTTTGGTTTTCCATAGATCTGTAACTCTCATGTGCTAACACTTAAGTGTATGTATGTTTGTCATGGTATATTTCCCCAATCTGAACCTTAGAGTGCAAAAAATTGGAGTACCAGCATCAATTCCTCTAAGCTTAATTACCAGCTTAGATCTGATAAGCTGCCACCACCCAAAAATATAGTGTTTTGGGGCACTCTGGTCCCCCCAAAAACCTTCCCTGGGGACCCCAAGACCCAAATTCCTTGAGTCTCACAACAAAGGGAATAAACCATTTCCTTCTTTCCTTCTTCTTCCTCCAGATCTTTCCCGCCTGGGTACACTAGGAGATCACCATGATTCAAACCCCATTGAATCACAACACAGAGAAATCAGTTTTTTTTCTCCCTTCTGCCCCCTCCCAGGCTTTTCCTCCCTGGTATCCTGGAGAGATAGACAGATTCAAGCTCTGTGAATCTAAAACACAGAGGAAATGCATCTTTCCTCCCCACTCCTCCTTCTCCCTTCTCCCCACCATTCCTGTGAGTATAGACTCAGTTTCATTGCCTTAACAAGGGAAAAATTAATACAGTCTTAAAGAGAAAAACGTTTAATAAAAGAAAGAAGAATAAAGATAACACTGTAAATTTCAAGACGGAATATATACAGGGTCTTTCATCGTATAGAAACGGAGAAAAGCCTCTCCAGCAGAAATTACATTTAAATACTTCCAGCAAACTACACATTAAAACTCTACCAGCAGATACACATTTGCAAATAAGGAAAACCAATTAAAAAAACTAAACGCTTTTCTACTTGCACTACTACTTGAATAGAAATTAGAGACTGTAGTACGTCCGGGCACTATCAGATCCAGAGAGAACGAAAAGACAAAGAAAAACCACAAAGACTCCCTCCACCGAGATTTGAAAGTATCTTGTCTCCTGATTTGGCCTCTGGTCAGGTGTTGCAGGTCACTGTTTGTAACCCTTTACAGGTGAAAAAGACATTAACCTTAGCTCTCTGTTATGACACACCACCCCAAATCGCAGACGGGGGGGGACGTCATGGCGTGATTTCTTCCTAGAACTTAGAATAACAGATTAAACAACCCATGACCTTACATATACTACTAGTATGTAAACTAAAAACATCTTACACTTTAAGAACAATTTTTAACCAGTGGATTCTGGGAAACTTTCACGGGAGAGCTGCATCAGCTACTTTGTTAGAAGCTCCTGAAATGTGTTGAATTTCAAAATCAAAATCTTGGAGAGCGAGAACTCCATCGAAGCAGTTTTTTGTGTTTCCCTTGGCAGTATGAAGCACTTAGCGCAGCATGGTCGGTTGTAGCTGAACCGCCGTCCCCAAATGTATGGAGTAGCTTTCCAGGGTGTACACAATGCGTAGCATGCCTTTCACTGATGGACCAGTGGCTTTCCCTCTCAGACAGTTTCTTGCTGAGAAACATGACAGGATGGAAGTTGTGATCCGATCCTTCCTGCATGAGAACCGCTCCTACACCACGCTCAGATGCATCTGTGGTTACTAGAATGGTTGTCAAAGTCCGGAGCCCTTAGCATAGGTCAGACATGAGCGTCACCTTAAGCTGGGTAAAGCCTTTGACACTCATCGTGCACTTAACTGCTTCGGCTTGGGTCTTTTTGTCAGGTCGGTCGTGGGGCAGCGGTTGCTGTACTGTGGTACAAATCGCCTGTAGTCCGGCCAAGCCTAAGAAGGATTGGACCTGTTTTTGACTTTGGGACAGGCCACTTTTGGATAGCATTCCACCTTGGCCTTAGGGGGTTATATGGTTCCGTCGAAGCACCTGGTCCAGTAAGTCACTCTGTTTTGGCCTATTTGACACTTTTTGGCCTTAACAATTAGTCCTGCCTGCCTGATGTGCTCAAAGACTTTTTCCAGGTGTTCTAGGTGTTCGGGCCAGGAGTCCGAAAAAATGGCCACATCATCGAGGTAGGCAACTGCAGATTTTCCCAATCCTGCTAGTAGACCATCTACCAGCCTTTGGAAGGTGGCAGGTGCATTTCGCAGCCCGAAAGGAAGCATATTAAATTCATACACCCCCCGCATGGGTGATGAATGCTGATCTCTCTTTGACAGGTTCATCTAGCGGTACTTGCCAGTACCCCTTGGTTAAGTCTATTGTAGAGATGAACTGGGCATGTCCCAACTTTTCCAATAGGTCATTGGTGTGTGGCACTGGATAGTTATCAGGACGAGTTACCGCATTTAGCTTACGGTAGTCCATGCAAAAGCGTATTTCCCCATCTAGTTTGGATACCAGAACTACTGGAGATGCCCATGCACGAGTAGATGAGCGTATTATACCCATCTGTAGCATGTTCTGGATCTCCCGTTCTATAGCAGCTTGGGCGTGAGGAGACACCCAGTAGGGTGGGTTCTAACTGGGTGAGCATTACTTGTGTCAATGGAGTGGTATGCCCATTCAGTCCGTCCTGGGGTGGCTGAGAACAATGGGGAGAAGCTCCTTGATTTGTTGCCGCTGCAGACATTCCAGGGTGGTGGAGAGGTTCACCTCTTCTACGCCACCGTCACTTTTTCCTTCGTAGTATACACCTTCAGGCCACTCAGTGTCATCTCCTCCCTGGACTGTAAACTGACAAACCAATAAGTCTCTGGACTAAAAGGGCTTGAGAGAATTAACATGGTACACTCTGGGCTTTAGGGAGGAATTGGGAAATGCTATGAGATAGTTAACAGTTCCCAGGCGCTCTTGGACCATGAATGGCCCTTCCCAAGATGCTTCCATCTTATGGGCCTGTTGCTCCTTTAAGACCATAACCTGGTCTTCTACCTTGAAGGAACGCTCTCTGGTATGTCTATCATACTAGGCCTTTTGCTCTTTTTGAGCATCCTTTAGGTTTTCTTTAGCAAGGGCTAAAGAGTGTCAGAGGGTGCTTTGTAGGTTGCTTACAAAGTCCAGAATGTTAGTTCCTGGAGAAGGCGTAAACTCCTCCCATTGCTGCTTCACCAACTCTAATGGCCCCTTAACCTCGTGGCCATACACAAGTTCAAACGGTGAAAACCCTAAACTGGGATGTGGTACAGCCCTGTAGGCAAAAAGTAACTGCTGCAACACTAGGTCCCAATCATTGGAGTGTTCACTGATGAATTTACATATTATGGCCCCCAAAGTTCCATTAAACCTTTCCACCAGGCCATTGGTTTGATGGTGGTACGGGGGGCAACCAAGTGGTTCACCCCATGAGTTTTCCACAGTTCTTTCATGGTCCCTGCCACGAAATTTGTACCCGAATCTGTAAGGATGTCGGAGGGCCAACCTACCCTGGCAAAAATGTCTGTTAGGGCCTGGCACACAGCTTTAGCCCTGGTGTTACCTAGAGCTACTGCTTCCGGCCATCGAGTAGCAAAGTCCACGAAAGTCAGTACGTATTGCTTCCCTCTGGAGGTCTTTTTTGGGAAGGGACCCAGAATATTCACAGATACTTGCTGAAATGTAACCTCAATTATGGGGAGTGACTGGAGAGGGGCCTTGACCTGGTCTTGGGGCTTTCCTACTCTTTGGCAAGGAACAAAACAAGAAAGAAATATCTGTATAGAACATGAACCAGGAATGACATTGCCTGATCCATTACGATATTTGGCTACCCCAGAAGAGGCAAAATTGATATACAACAAAAATGGTGAGATAAAAATGGCAAAGTCATAAAGAAACCGGGTTTCTTTCATAAGTCTATCCATGTCACTGGTGAGAGACTATATAATGTCATATATCAATACCTCAAAGCAGTTTACAAAGCAGTGTGAATGGTAGGGACTGGAGAATGCCATGGATGTGTTGGGACATCTCTCTGGTCACTGCAGCTCCAGCCCCTCAAACACATAAAAGTAGAAGTGTGCCACCTCCTGTACTAATGCTTGGCTTTATTTATTTAGATCCAAACCAAATTTCATCCATTCAGAACTGAGTGCCCTTGCCATACATTTAAAAACACAATGAAGACAAATTCCAGAGAAAGCAGTGGCAGCACCTTTTCCCTAACACCCAAGTCACATCTCCCACTATCAGTCAGCAGATCCAATACTGAATTAATATTTGCACCCTACATTTACCTCAGAAAGAAACTGCACCTCCAGCTGCCTCAGCTTTGCTCCAATACCCATTCATAAACAGGGACTATGTGAATGGCTACACAATCTCAGTATATTTCAAATGGTTGCACTGATGAAAGGCAGGTCTATGCTGGTACAGTTGCACATGGGAGACATATTCCCCCTGGGGAACAATGTTGTCACCAGTAATGGATCATGGTCATGTCACAGCCTGTCCCTATCAATACAGTCTCTGTAACCAAGATGTGGGCTGTATGGACCAAAAATGTCTTATGCCACAGGAACACAGGAACATTACACCTATGCTCAGCATGGTCTATAAGTATTCATATGGTGTTCACATTGGTCGATAGCTTACATGTTGTTTGCCAGGGCAAGGAGGAGGCTAACTGATCTCTTGAAAATGTGTGGCTGGTCTGCCATGTTTGCCTGAGACTATCTCTGTATGACACCAATAATTAAGAGCCTACCATGCTTGGAAAATTCTGCTAATGATCACAGCTATCATCATATCCCATGGACCACTACCACTCATGTTCATGTACCACACACCCTAATTCATATTCTATGACTTTACTGCCTGAAAATGGATACAGGCAGAATCCCTGCCAAAGATGCTCCATCTGTCTCCCCATCATTTCAGCCATCTGCAGGCATGCTTATGCTTTCAGTCATATCTCTAAGGGTAAAGTTTTGGTGGATTTAAATAATAGAAATGTAGGTCTGGAAAGGACTTCGATGGGTCATCTAGTCCAGTCCCTGTACTGAGGCAGGATTAAGTATTATCTAGACCATCCCTGACAGGTGTCTAACTTGTTCTAAAAAACCACCAATGACAGATTTCACAACCTCCATAAGTAAACTGTTCCAGGGTTTAACCACCTTTCCTTTAGGAAGATTTTCCTAATGTCGAACCTAAATCTCCCTTCTTGTCGTCTTCTCAGTGATTAAGGAGAACAATTTATCACCCTCTTCTTTGTAACAACCTTTAACACACTTGAAGATTTTTATCATGTCTCTCTTCTCCAGACTAAAAAAAACCCGTTTTTTTCAATCTTTCCTTGTAAATCATGCTTTCTAGATATTTAATTATCTTTGTTGCTCTTCTCTGGACTTTCTTCAATTTGTCCACATTTTCCCCAAAGCATGTTGCCCAGAACTGGACACAGTACTCCAGCTGAGGCCTCATGAGCATGGAGTAGAGAGAAAGGATTACTGCTCATATCTTGCTTATAACACTCCAGCTAATACATCCCAGAATGATGTTCACTTATTTGCAATAGTATTACATTGTAAGCTCATATTTAGTTTGTGATCCAGGTTCTTTTCTGCAGTACTTCTTCCTAGGCAGTCATTTCTCATCTTGTATTTGTCAATTGATTACGTCTTCCTAAATGTAGTATTTTGCATTTGTCCTTCTTAAATGTCATCCTATTTAATTCAGACCATTTCTCCAGTGTGTCAAGATCATTTTGAATTCAAATCCTGTCCCCCAAAAAGCTTGCAACCCCTCCCAGCTTGGTATCATCCACAAACTTTGCAAGTGTATTCTCTATGTCATTACCCAAATCATTTATGCAGATATAAGCAGAGTCTGAATGAGCTCTCCACTGACATCTAGTGATGAGCTGTGGAAGAGGACTTCAGGAGCTGATCTCATTTGCACTGGCACACCCACGCTGCCTAGGTGCTCAGCATGATGTGATTGCTTGCCCAAATGATCACTTTTGGCTGGTGTTGGACTCCAGTCTCCTTACTGTTGGGGCAGGAGTAATAAAGGGTTGTTATACTTGGTTGTGCGAATCAAGGGCATACTTGGCATACCCTGATTGAGGGTCTCACCCTCAACTAAATGGCTCTTGCTAGGAAGGGGACATGGGTTCCAAAGACCAGTCAGTCCTGCCTCCACAGCTCCTTACTTGTACTCTGGTGAGGATGGGGACTCTACAGCTGCGTAGATGTAGGAGGCAGAAGAGGTTGATGGACTCTACAGCTGCTATGGGGGGGTGGGAGACTGAAGCTACTCAGCCACAGTTGGTCAGACTCACTGCAGCTCCCAGCTGCCCCCTGGGCAAGGGGATCCCACAGCAGCCCTGCCCTGCAGGCAGGGTGACCCTTTAGCTCCCATGAGCCATAGCAGTGGGGGACTCAGAAGCCCAAGCAGCAGTGGTGCTGAACCTGCCTACTCCTCTTGTCAGGGATATTTTTAGGGAAAGTCAGGGACAGGTCACGGGCTTCCATGAGTTTTTGTTTATTGCCTGTGACCTGTCCATGACTTTTACTAAAAATATCTGTGATAAAACTTAGCCTTATTTATCACCTTATTATCTTCTAGGTGCTTACAATTTGATTATTTAATTATTTGCTCCGTTATCTTTCCAGGTACCAAAGTTAAGCTGACTGGTCTTTAATTCCCTGGGTTGTCCTTTCCCCGCTTTTTATAGATAGATACTATATCTCTCCTGTCCTCAGTGAGTTCTCAAAGATAATTGCTAATGGGTCAGAGATCTCTTCAGCCAGTCCCTTAATTATTTTAGGATGAATTTTGTCAGCCCCTGCCAACTTGAAGACATCTAACTTGTCTAAATAATTTTTAACTTGTTCTCTCTGTATTTTAATCTCAAATCCTATTCCACTGACTATGCTATGTTAATTGTTCAATCACTGCTAACCTTTTTGGTGAAAACTGAAACAAAAATGCCATTTAACATTGTGGACACTGCTGAATTTTCTGTTATTGTCTTTCCCTCCTCACTGCCTAATGGACCTACCCTGCCCATGGTCTTCCTCTTGATTATAATAAATTTGTAGAATGTTTTCTTGTTACCCTTTATGTCTACCTAGTTTAATCTTGTTTTGTGCCATGGCATTTCTATGTTTTCCCCTCCAGGCTTGAGTTGGTGTTTTTATTTATCTTAATCCTTTGTAATTTGACCTAGTTTCCGCTTTCTGTAGGATTCTTTTTTGAGTTTCAGGTTGTTGAAGATCTGGTTAAGTCAGAGAGGTCTCTTACCATACTGTCTATCTTTCTTATCCATTGGGATAGTTTTCTCTTGTGCCCTTAATAATATCTCATTAAAAATGGCCAACTCTCCTGAACTCTCTTTTCCTTTAGACTTGTTTCCTACAGGATCTTACCTACTAATTCTCTGAGTGTGCTAAAGGCTGCCTTCTTGAAGTTCATTGTCTTTATTCTTCTGTTTTCCCTCTTACTGGTCCAATAATGAACTCTCATCATTTCATGAGCACTTTCATGCAAGCTGCCTTTCACCTTAAAATTTCCATCCAGTTCCTCCCTATTTGTCAAAATCAAGTCTTGAACAGCCTTTCCTCTAGTCACTTTCTCCACATTCTGAAATAAAAAGTTGTCTCAAATACATTCCAAGAACTTGATGAATAGTCTTTGCCTTGCTATATTATTTTCACAAAAGATGTCTGGTTAACAAGACATCTAATCTCCCATCACCTTCAAGTTCTGTGCTTTGAATGATTTTGTTAGTTGTTTTTTTTTTAAAAAAAGCTTCATTAATCTATTCTTCCTGGTTAGGTGGTCTGCAGTAGACCTCTACCATGACATCATTCTTGTTTTTTACCCCCTTTAGCCTTACCCAGAGATCTTCAACAGGTCTGTCTCCCACTTCTATCTCAACCTCAGTGGAAGTACATATATCTTTGATACACAAGATCTATATACTATCTCCCTTTCCCTCTGCCTGTCCTTCCTGAATAAGCCATACTCTTCTATGCCAATATTCCAGTATGTGAATTATCCCAAGTCTCTGTGATGTCAGTTATGTCATAATTGTGATTATTTATCAGCATGTCTAGTTCTTCCTGTTTATTCCCCATACTTCTTGCATTAATATACAGACATCTAAGATGTTAAAGAGATTTCTCCTCTTTATTCTATTGTGTCTCCTCAGTCCCTGCTATGATTGCCCATGTTCTGCCCAGATTCTGACCCTTTACCCAGGTATCCATGTTTTGGACTTACTTGTGGGCTTTTGTCTCCTGCTCCCTGTAGAACCTAGTTTAAACCCCTCCTCACTATGTTACCAGTTTATATCCAAGATACTGGCCCTCTCCTTGATAGGAGGATCCTACCTCTTCTCAGCAATCCTTCTCAGAACAGCATTCCATGGTTTAGGAAGCCGAAGCCCTCTCAGGCCCCTACCATTGACCAGAAGGATCAAAGAGAACACCACCTGCCCACCCAGCTCCTTTCCTCTCACTCCTAGAGCCCGATAGTCATTTCTGATCTGCTCAGGGTCATACGTTGCAGTATCATTAGTGCCCACATGGATGAGCACCATGGGGTGGTAGTCAGAGGGCTAGCTGACCCTCGCTGATCCTTCCATAATGTCTTGGAAGGATACCTCCCAGGGTGCTATGTCAGGCTGGCAAATGGATGCTTCCATCTTCCTTAGAAGGGAGTCACTGACCACCATCACCCTTCATATCCTCTTTGGAGTGGTGGCCGTGATTCTCCCACCCTTGTGGGCACATGGCTTATCATAGAATCATAGAATCATAGAATCAAAAGGTTGGAAGGGACCTCATGAGATCATCTAGTCCAACCCCCTGCTAAAGGCAGGACCATTTTCCCTAAATAATCCCAGCCAGGGTGCGGTCTAGCCGGACCTTAAATAGCTCTAAAGATGGAGATTCTACCACCTCCCTAGGTAACCCATTCCAATACTTCACCACTCTCCTAGTCAGAAAGTTTTTTCTAATATCCAGCCTCGACTTCCGCAACTGCAACTTCAAACCATTGCTCCTTGTTCTGTCCTCCGTCACCACTGAGAACAGCCTAGCTCCCTCCTCCTTGGAGCATCCCTTCAAGTAGTTGAAGGTTGCTATCAAATCCCCCCTTAGTCTTCTCTTCTGCAGGCTAAATAAGCCCAGTTCCTTCAGTCTCTTTTCATAAGTCATGTGCTCCAGTCCTCTAATCATTTTTGTTGCCCTCCGCTGGACTCTCTCCAATTGTTCCACGTCCTTTTTGTAGTGTGGCCCCAAAACTGGACACAATATTCCAGATGCGGCCTCACCAGTGCTTCTTCTCCTCCTCCTCCTTTGGGGGAGATTCCTCATCACTTGTTGCCAGGGCTGTGTTGTTGTTTTTTTCTCTCTGTGGATGGTGGGTTGGGAACAGGGTTGGAGCAATGCCTGCTGCCTGAAGTATCCAGCAGGCAGCTTTCTCCCTGCAAAGGAGCCATTTCCTCCTTCCCTGGTGGTAGTACTGCAGTCCTCTCCAGCTGGAATGCCTCCTCAAACATGGTGGTCTCCATATGCATATTTAAATGAATTCCTCATGGGCACAGATGCTCCACAGCCTAAGTCACCTCCTCCTGTAGCTCTCCCCGCCCTGCTTCCTGCGATGTTCGACCAGTAGTCACCTCTTACACTGGATGGTCTCCCCATCCCAGCTTTCTATGATAGGGAAATGCAGGCCACAGTCTCTCCAAATCCACACCAGAGCCTGGGTAGAGGCATCCATGGCCAGGTTCTCTGTCTGGACACAGGTGCAGGTGGAGGAGCCTGGAGCTGTGTTGGCATGGGTGAGACAGCCTTTTTGAACCAGAATAAAATCATTATTTCTCCCACCTACAAACTCCATCTCAAGCTCCCGTTTGCTGCCCCCTGTTCCCTAACCTTGGTCACTTAGCAGCTGACTGTTAAGCCCTTCTCTTTTAGGTCAACCCTGCCCCCTCATTAACACACAGGGGAAGGGTGATCACAAGGATGATCAAGGATCAAAGGACAAGAGGTTAGAGCCTTGCTAGTGCACACTCAGCTAGCAGCTGAGCAGAACATAAATTTACACTACCAGTCAACTCCTTGCTTGCACTTCAGCTCAGGTGACACAATCATGAAATAAGTTGTGTGTACCATTGCTGCTCTGTTGCATTTTTATCATGTGTTGTCAAGGTTCCCTCCCCACTCTGAACTTTAGGATACAGATGTGGGGACCTGCATGGACACTTCTAAGCTTAATTACCAGCTTAGATCTGATATCGCTGCCACCACCTCCAACCCTACTTTTCTTCTCTGGGTAGTCTTGAGATACTTCACCAATTTCCTGGTAAACCTAGATCCAAACCTCTTGGATCTTAAACAAGGAGAAATTAACCATCCCTCTTCCTTTCTCCCACCAACTTCTGGTGGATTCAGATCCAATCCCCTTGGATCTAAAAAACAAGGAAAAAATCAATCAGGTATTAAGAAAAAAAGCTTTTAATTAAAGAAAAGAAAGGTAAAAGAAAACCTTCTGGGAGAGATTAGCATACCAGCTACTCTCACAGACAACAGATTCAAAACACAGAGGATGTTCCCCTGGACAAAAACTTTAATACACACAAGAATACCCACATTTGATAATTCCCTTAATGGTACCAAGACAAGTTACAAAGAAAATAAACATAAACCTATTTATCCCTTTCTAAAACTTACTACTCTGATAAGAGGCTGGTTCCTTGATCTTTTTCACTCTGGCTGAAACTGAAACTCTAAACAAAGGAAAACTTCCCTCCTTCCTTTTGAAACATCTTGTTCCCCCATTGGTTCCTCTGGTCAGGTGTTAGCTAGGCTAGGTGAACTTCTTACCCTTTACAGGTAAAAGAGGCATTAAACCCTTAACTATCTGTTTATGACACGCCCCCCCAAATCTCAGACAGTGTTGAACCACACTGGCGGTGATTTCTTCCTAGAACTTTAGAATAAACAGATTAATAAAACACATGCACCTTTACATATACTACTAATTATGTAAAACTACAAGATTTTTCACATTTTAAGGACAATTTAACCAGTTAACTCTGGGAAACTTTCACGGGAGAGTGCATCAGCTACTTTGTTAGAAGCTCCTGAAATGTGTTGAATTTCAAAATCAAAATCTTGGAGAGCTAAACTCCATCGAAGAAGTTTTTGTGTTTCCCTTGGCAGTATGAAGCCACTTTAGCGCAGCATGGTCGGTTTGTAGCTGGAAACGCCATCCCAAACGTATGGGCGTAGCTTTTCCAGGGCATACACAATGGCGTAGCATTCTTTTTCACTGATTGACCAGTGGCTTTCCCTCTCAGACAGTTTCTTGCTGAGAAACACGACAGGATGGAATTCTTGATCCGGTCCTTCCTGCATTAAAACTGCTCCTACACCACGCTCAGATGCATCTGTGGTTACTAGGAATGGTTTGTCAAAGTCTGGGGCCCTTAGCACAGGGTCAGACATGAGTGTCGCCTTAAGCTGGTTAAAGGCCTTCTGACACTCATCAGTCCACTTAACTGCATTTGGCTGTGTCTTTCTGGTCAGGTCTGTCAGTGGGGCAGCGATTTGGCTGTAGTGTGGTACAAATCGCCTGTAATATCCGGCCAAGCCTAAGAAGGATTGGACCTGTTTCTTTGACTTTGGGACAGGCCACTTTTGGATAGCATCCACTTTGGCCTGTAGGGGGTTTATAGTTCTTGACCCACCTGGTGTCCAGGTAAGTCACTCTGTTTTGGCCTATTTGACACTTTTTAGCCTTAACAGTTAGTCCTGCCTGCCTGATGCGCTCAAAGACTTTTCCGGTGCTCCAAGTGTTCTGCCCATGAATCAGAAAAAAGTGCCACATCATCGAGGTAGGCAACTGCAGATTCCCCCAATGCTGCTAGGAGACGATCTATAAGTCCTTGGAAGGTGGCGAGTGCATTTCGTAGCCCATAGGAAGCACATTAAATTCATACACCCCTGCATGAGTGATGAAGACTGACCTTTCCTTGGCGGGTTCATCTAGCAGTACTTGCCAGTACCTCTTGGTTAAGTCTAATATAGAGATGAACTGGGCACGTCCCAATTTCTCCAACAGCTCATCAGTGCGTGGCATTGGATAGTTGTCAGGACAAGTTACAGCATTTAGCTTACGGTAGTCCACGCAAAAGCATATTTCCCCATCTGGTTTGGGGACTAGAACCACTGGAGATGCCCATGCACTGTTAGAGGGGCGGATTATACCCATTTGTAGCATGTTCTGGATCTCCTGTTCTATAGCAGCTTGGGCATGAGGAGACACCTGGTAGGGTGGGGTTCTAACTGGGTGAGCATTACTTGTGTCAATAGAGTGGTATGCCCGTTCAGTCCGTCCTGGGGTGGCTGAGAACATTGACACAAAGCTAGTGCACAGCTCCTTGATCTGCTGTCGCTGCAGACGTCCACGAATCGTGGAGAGGTTCATCTCTTCCATGCCACTGTCACTTTTTCCATCGTAGGATACACCTTCAGGCCACTCCGCCTCATCTCCTCCCTGGGCTGTAAACTGACAAACCTTTAATTCTCTGGAATAAAAAGGCTTAAGAGAATTAACATGGTATACCTTAGGCTTTACGTTGGAGGTGGGGAATGCTATGAGATAGGTAACAGCTCCTAGGCGCTCCTGGACTGTGAATGGTCCTTCCCACAACACTTCCATTTTATGGGCCTGGAGCGCCTTTAAGACCATGACTTGGTCTCCTACTTTGAAGGACCATTCTCTGGAATGTTTATCATACTAGGCCTTTTGCTCTTCCTGAGCATCCTTTAGGTTTTCTTTAGCAAGGGCTAAAGATTGTCAGAGGGTGCTTTGTCGGTTGCTTACAAAGTCTAGAATGTTAGTTCCTGGAGAAAGCGTAAACCCCTCCCATTGCTGCTTCACCAACTGTAATGGCCCCTTAACTTCGTGGCCATACACAAGTTTGAATGGTGAAAACCCTAAACTGGGATGTGGTACAGCCCTGCAGGCAAAAAGCAACTGCTGTAACACTAGGTCCCAATCATTGGAGTGTTCATTTACGAATTTAAGTATCATGGCCCCCAAAGTTCCATTAAATGTCTCCACCTGGCCATTGGTTTGATGGTGATAAGGGGTGGCAACCAAGTGATTTACCCCATGAGCTTCCCACACGTTTTTCATAGTCCCTGCCTGGAAATTAGTTCCCGAATCTGTAAGGATGTCTGAGGCCAACCTACCCTGGCAAAAATGTCTGCTAAAGCCTGGCACACACTTTTAGCCCTGGTGTTGCTTAGAGCTATTGCTTCTGGCCATCGAGTAGCAAAATCCATGAAAGTCAGTATGTACTGCTTTCCTCTGGGGGTCTTCTTTGGGAAAGGACCTAAAATATCCACAGCTACTCACTGAAATGGGACAATTATGGAGAGTAGCTGGAGAGGGGCTCTGACCTGGTCTTGGGGCTTTCCCACTCGTTGGCACACCTCACAAGACTGGACATAATTAGCAACGTCCTTGCCCATTCCCTCCCAGTGGAAGGACTTCCTCAACCTGTCTTTGATTCTGTTCACCCCAGAATGGCCACTGGGATGATCACGAGCTAAGCTTAACAGCTTTACCCTGTACCTAGTTGGAACTACCAAATGTCTTTGAGGATGCCAGTCTTCCTGGTGTCCACCAGAAAGAGTCTCCTTGTATAAAAGTCCTTGTTCTACAACAAGCCGGGATCGGTTAGAAGAGCTGAGAGATGGTTGGGTGCTCCATGCCACCACCCAAGCTTTCTGAAGGCTGTCATCTGCTTCCTGCTCAGCCTGGAATTGTTCCCTTGATGCTGGAGACATCAGTTTCTCCTTAGACTGTGGACTTGGGCTTGGTCCCTCTGGAAGTGATGTAGGTGATGGGGTTGTTTTAGTTGATTGCGAACCGCTCTCCGCTGGTGCACTATGTGATATTTCAGGCTTTGCCTGAACCTCTTGGGTAGGGTTGTCTGCTGCTTCTGCCAGTTCAGGCCCGCTCTTTGGACGGAGCGGGGCCTCCAAATCTCAAGGGGCGGAGTGTGGGAGATCGAGCGGAGCTGGGCCGGTGATTTCCTTCCTAGAACTTCGTAAATAGACGAGACTAACACCACAATGCACACTTACCGTACACGTAATTATTCAAAGCTACATAGATTATCACCATTTTCGGAACCAATTTTCAGTGAGCGTCTGGAGGAGGCTTCGATGAGGAGTACCATCAGCTACTCTTGTTAGAAGCTCTGAGATGTGCGTTAGAATTCAAAATCAAATCGTGGGAGCTAAAACCATTGAAACGCAGTTATTATGCTTGGTTTCCCTTGCGTATTGAGCCACTTCAGCGCAAGCAATGGTCTTGATTAGTAGTTGGAACCGCCACCCTCACGTCCAAACGCCAAATGGCGTAACTTTCCAGGGTATACACATGGCCACGTAGCATTCTTATTTGCCTCTGATTGACCCGGTGGCTTTCTCTCACACAGTTTCTTTGCTGCGAAATCCGAAGGATGGAATCTATTATCTGGTCGCGTGTTGCCAGTCAACCTGTCCTACACGGGCCTGGGCGGGAGTGCAGTCTGTGGTTATGAGTGTTTGTCACGAAGTCTGGCCTACACGAGGGTCAGACGCTGAGTGTCCCTTAAGCTGGTTAAAGGCACTTCTGACAGCTCTCAGTCCACCTGACACTGCACTTATTGGCTGTGTCGGCTTTCTGGTCAGGTCTGTTCAGTCGCGTGCGGCAGGCGATCCCCCTTGGCATATGTGTGGTACAGAACACCGTGTAAATATGCGGCAAGCCTAAGCAGGAGTTGAAGCCTGTTTCGTTGACTGGACAAAGACCACTTTTGGATAGCATTCACCTTGGCCTGTTAGCGGATTTATCATGGGGCCCTTGACCTACCTGGTGTGCGCGAGAGGTCATCACTCTGTTGGCTATTTGACAGCTTTTTAGGCTTAAGTCTAGTCCTTTGCCTGCCTGATGCACTATCTTTTTCACCAAGGGAAGGGGGGCGGGACTTTTTCCAGGTGCTCCAGGTTGTTTGCCCATGAATCACGAAAAATGCCACCATCTCCAGGGTAGGTAAAACTGCAACTTCTCCTAGTCCTGGCGGAAAGAATCATCTACATAGGCGTCTTGGATCAGGCTTCAAGAACCTGATGTTTCCCACTTAGCATGCTGGCTTTTCTATATTGTATTCTGAGGTGCCTATATCTTCCCATTCCCTGTACAAGGCACCTAACTCAGGCAGTATGCATAGAGGGGTGTACCTGTGATTTTTCTAGGTGTCTAAAAGTTAGGTACTGTGATACTCATTATTGCAATGCTCAAGTCCCTTTGTGGATATGCGCCCAGCACCCAACTTTTCTGGAGCAGGAAGGGAATAGTGCCTCTGTGAGGAATGATTCCTTCCCTGCACTGCTACTGGAGTTAACAGCAAAATAAAAATGTAATCTTCTATTTTGTAAAAATAGGTTAGTTCATGCTACTAACAATTAAAGAACTATGGAAAACACCCTGTAAACTATTATGCACATCTGTAAAGTTACTCGTTGCATCAGGACTGGGCCCATAAATAGCACATAAAACCATGAAGAATCTTGAAAGTCAGACATGAGTAAGGGAAACTACGTTTGGAAACGGATGGTTGTGGCCTTACACTATGGAGAGCATCCAAACAGGAAGGAAATATAGTATTTTACATACCTAAAAAAAACCCATAAGCACATAGAAAAAAAGATTGAAGAACTACACAGTTCTTATATAGAGAAGGTTGCTTGTAAAACATATCATAGTAAATGAGAAAAATATCCTGAAGGTGTGCCAGGAGAGGGGCAAAACCATTAAAAAAACAAAAACAGGAATGTATGGCTATTAACTGGGTTTTGTTAACATCTAATAGAATAATCATATTTTAGAGAAAAAAAGTTTCAGTAAATGCACAGTAGGAATCATTGAGTTACTTCCTTTAACATCAAGGAAAAGAATGAATTATGAATATGTTTAAGCAGGCAAAACATTTGAGGAACACAACTGAAACATAATAGGCTTAGACAACAACAAAGTATTAAAAAGAATGATCTCTGAAATAGCAATGCATTCTGCAAGTTAAAAAAAATAATCTGCTGAAGATACAAGAGGAGGACAAATAAGTCTTGAATAAACAGTGTAAACAGAAGGCTCTTTAGTTAGAACAATACAGAAAAACTGAAAGCCAAGCTGTCAAGGTTCCTTCTCCACTCTGAACTTTAGGGTACAGATGTGGGGACCTGCATGGACACTTCTAAGGTTAATTATCAGCTTAGATCTGGTATCCCTGCCACCATCCTCCAAGCACTACTTTTTTCCCTGGGTAGTTTTGAGGGACTTCACCAATTCCCTGGTGAGTCCAGATCCAATCCCCTTGTATCTAAAAACAAGGAAAAATCAATCAGGTATTAACAAAAAGACTTCTAATTAAAACCCTATGGGAGAGATGCGCATACCAGCTACTCTCACAGACAACAGATTCAAAACACAGAGGATGTTCCCCTGGGCACAAGTTTAGTTACACAAAAACATACCCAAATACTCAATTTGATTCTACCTCTAATTGCATAAGACAAGTTACAAAGAAAATAAACATAAACCTATTTATCCCTTTCTAAAACTTCCTACTCTGATAAGAGGCTGGTTCCTTGATCTTTTTCACTCCAGCTGAAACTGAGAAACTCAAAGGAAAACTTCCCTCTTTCCTTTTGAAACATCTTGTTCCCCCATTGGTTTCTCTAGTCAGGTGTCAGCTAGGCTAGGTGAACTTCTTAACCCTTTACAGGTAAAAGAGGCATTAACCCTTAACTATCTGTTTATGACACGAGTACATTGGTCATCCCCAATGTGTCATGTGACTACATGTATATAGACCAGGAGTAGGCAAACTTTTTGGCCCAAGGGCCACACTGGGGTGCAAAACTGTATGGAGGGCCAGGTAGGGAAGGTTGTGCTCCCATCCACCCCCACCCACTTTCCGTCCCCTGACTGCCCCCCTCAGAACCCCTTACCCATCCAACCCCCCTGCTCCTCTTCCCCTGACTGCCACCTCCCAGGACCCCTGCCCCCAACTGCTCCCCCTGGGACTCAACCCCCATCCAACCTCCCACCACTCCCTGTCCCCGGACTGCCTCGAGCCCTATCCACACCCCCTTCCCCTGACAGGCCCTGGGACGCCCACGCCCCAGTCCAACCCCCCCTTTCCCCATCTCCTGATCGCCCACCCAACCTCCGCCCCATCCAAGTGCCATCTGATCCCAGACTGCCCTCCAGGACCTCCTACCCCTTATCCAACCCCCACCCCCACCGCCACCCCCTTACCATGCCGCTCAGAGCAGCAGGAGCTGACAGCCCCGCCACCCGGATGGAACCAGCCACATTGCCTGTGCAGCAGCATGGCTCCAGGGGAGGGAAGACAGCAGGGGAGAGTCCGGGGGCTAGCCTCCCTGGCCAGGAGCTCAAGGGCCAGACAGGATGGTCCCACAGACTGGATGTGGCCTGTGAGCCGTAGTTTGCCCACCTCTGATATAGGCAATAGTGGGAATGAAGTAAACATTTCTTTTTATTTTCATAAATAAAGAATATTGCACAACAACAACAAAAACATACTATGTCCTAAGACTGAATCTCTTAAGCCTATTTCTTAATATGATCATCACCAGGGGTTTTGCCCTGGAGATGGAGTAAAAAGTGCATGCCTGAAAAGGCAAGGTCTCACCAATGAAGGGAGAAATTTCCCACTCAAAAATAACTTGTCTCTAGGACAGCAAAGGAAGATGCAGAGCTTCTGTTAGTCAGACAGCATGGAACTTAATTTCACCCAAGTCAGGAGTGGCTATATTGTGGTTTGCATAGCTCTGAAATATGACTTGTGCCCTACCCAATTCCTATTATAGACAGAGGATGACAAAAGCTAAACAAGAGCAGATTTTTATTTCTAGTAATCTCAGAGAAGCATTTTCTATTTTTCTCTCAATGAAAATAAAAGTACAAGCAAGCCAATATAGTTACTGGCCCTTACTTATTTCTATAAACTTATTTTGTGTGGTTAATTGACCTAAAGAATGCCTGTTACCAGAGCAGCTAGACACTTACAAAGTTTAAAAAAATAAAACTGCTCACCAAAGGCGATTCTAAAATAAGTACTGCTGCTGCCGCCACAAGAAATATCAGCAGTCATAAGAGTCAAGGATAAAAAAGAAAAGAAAAAAAGAAACTACCAAAAGCTAAACCAAACACACACACTTTGCAACATCCCTGAAGCTTGTGAAAAGTAGATGCTGGAGTACCACCAAGAGGAGCTCTTTCCTCTTCTAGAGAATCCCTTTCCGGAGAAAGGTCTGCTAATAGTCCTGGTGTAACAAAATGACTAAGCAAGTGACTCCCAGCCAATTTTAATTGTTGTGACTTGACAGGGTGAGTAGTGACCTCACAGCTAAGTGCATTCCATTCAAGGGTTTAAAAATCATTGCCCACGTCTAGAATTTGCATTAAAAAGTTAACAGAAAGCCAGTCCAGAAACTTCAGTGCAGCTGATATCAAAGTAGTCTCTCTCTCTGTCTCTCTCTCTCAAAAGATGCAGGAGCTTCTGAGCTATATTCTAAAGTAGTCTTAAATACAGTGCACTTCTGCTGTGCATTAACATAGCCCAGTACAGATAAATGGATAAATTCTACCTTTCACCTAATCTACAAGGTAGAACCCATTCTACTTCTGTGGAACCCAAGTAAAGCATGTACTAAACACAGTTAAATGTGCAAATCCTCTTGGAGATTTCCACTGGGTTTCAATACAAAATATGTGAAGATTTTGCAGCACTCACATCCTTTTTCTCTCACAGTCTCAGACTCTTCAGACAGTTTCAGCCTAAACTCACTTTCCTTCCACTACTCAATAAAATTAGAAAGCCCCTTCTGAACTAGAAGGACCCACTTCTGATCAGTTGGTTGTCTAACTGTAAAATGGATCTACAGCATTTCCCCCAAGAACCTGCATCTTGTTTACCTCAGAGAACCTGTGAGGTCATCGTTTTTAGTTCTAGCTAGAACTCTACGGGTCAAATTCATACACCATTGACTTACATGGATTTAAAACAGAAATTAATTTTATCCTTGTGACATCCCCCAAGGTGTAATCTGAACTGTTGAACTGCGGTGTCCCTTTAACTCTCCACCACAGGGTGACTTTTACACTGCATTGCTAGTGACAAGCAGCCTCTCCAGATCTGCTCACGGGACCACCATTAGCATGTAAAGTCTCTTCTAGCAAAGTTACAAGAATGTTCTCCCAGCCACTTGTGAATTACATACAGGGTAACATCTACAAATACCGCAATGCCAGCCTTGCATCCTAGAATGTGTGTCTTACACTGCTGAGGACCTGCACAAACAGTGTAAGCTCATTAGAAGTCTGTCATTCCACCAAATGGAATAATTATGCACCAGCTTTTGTTAACCCGAGTAGAGATTCCCCAAACGCTTCAATCAAAACACATTGTTTTAGATAAAACAATAAAACAAGTATATTAACTAGAAAAAGATGGATTTTAAGTTATTATGGAGTGATAAAGGCATAAAAGTAAGAATTAGTTACCAAACAAATAAAAGATGAAAACTGCAATCTAATTCCTAAGCTTTACCAAGCTAAATAAGATTTGAAAACAAAAAGGTGCCTCTTATCCCAAAACTTTCAGCAGTCCATGCTAACTGGAAAGCCTTGCAGTTAGGACCATTCCCGTCTGTTCAATTATGGTTCTTTGTCTTTCAAACAACCTTGCTGCCATGAGTAGAGATGAGAGAGGAAAGGTTTCTTGAGGCATTTCCTCCCTTTTAATAGTCTAACTGTTTGTGCTCGAAAAGTCTTTGCTGGGTCATGGGGGTCAGGCAGTTCCATGGTGTACGTGAGCTGCCATCCATTTTTCAGGTGAATTGCAAATTTCTTGTTTATAGCTCATGCTCCAAAACGTCTGTTAGTCTATAAGGTGCCACAGGATTCTCTGTTATTTTATTATAGTTTGTCATATAATTTTTTTTTTTTAGCAATTTCAGAAATACAGGAAAAAATGCTTGTAAGGAATGCTGAAAGAACTGGAAGGGACCTTGGAAGGTCATTGAGTCTAGCTCCCTGCCTTTACTAGCAGGACCAACTACTGATTTTATCCTGGGTCCCTAAGTGGCACCCTCAAAGATTGAAACTCACAACCCTGGGTTTAGTAGACTAAAGCGCAAACTACTGAGCCATCTCTTCCCCTAAACCTAAATATAGGATTTGTTGTGTCTAAGCAATCCAAGACAGACGGCTATCCAGCCTTTGAAAACCTCCACTGAAGGATCTTCCACAACTTCCTTAGACAGTCTGTTCCATTGTCCTACTTTTCTTTCAGTTAGGAAGTTTTTTCTGAGATTTAATCTAAAACTGCTATGCTGTAGTTTGAACACATCGCCTCTTGTCCTGCCCTCCGTGGCAAGAGAGAACTCTCCCCAACATCTCTTATGGCAGCCTTTCAAGTACTTGATCACTCTCATGCCCCCCCCCCTTAACCTCTTCTTTTCCAAACTAACATACCCAATTCCTCAGGGCCGGCTCCAGCTTTTTTGCCACCCCAAGCGGGGGAAAAAAGAAAAAGATAAAGCAACAATCAGCGGCACTTCGGCAGCAGCTCTGCCGCCCCAAGAGGGACTGAGGTGCCTGCCGCCAAATCGGCGCCAAAGACTCAGATGTGCCGCCCCTTTCCATTGGCCACTCCAAGCACCTGCTTCCTTTGCTGGTGCCTGCAGCCAGTCCTGCAATTCCTTCAACCTTTGCTCACATGGCTTGCATTCCATCCCTTTGATTATCTTTGTCACTTGCTTCTGGATCCTTAACAGTTTCTCCACATCCTTTCTACACATTGGTGACCACAATTGGACAGAATATTCCAGCTAAGGCCTAATCACTTCCCATGACTTGTATGCAATGCCTTTGTTAATGCAACCTAAAATTGCATTTGCTTTCTTTGTAACAGCATCACATTGCTGTCTCATGTTGAGGTTTTGATCCACCACAAGCCTCAGACCTTTCTCAGCAGTGCTGCTGCCAAGCCAGTTAGCCCCCTTCTGTATTTGTGCATTTGGTTTTTCTTCCCTATGTGTAGCACCTTACATTTGTCTTTGTTGAATTTCATTTTGTTATCTGTAGCCCAGTTCTTCAATTCATCGACATACCTCTGAATTTTAGCACTATTCTCCAAAGTGTTGGCAAACCCCCAGCTTTCTGTCACCTGCATTTTTGATCAGTATGCTCTCTATTCTTACATCAAGGTAATTAATTATGATGCTAAACAACGCCAGACCCAGAACAAATCTCTGTGGAACCCCACTCAAGACCTCCCTCCAATCTGACATCATTCCATTAATACAGTAAAAGCCCCAGCAACTCCTTTTTGGGTCAGGACTTTTACAATTATAACACTGTGAAATTTCAAATTTAAATAGCTGAAATCACGAAGTTTACGATTTTTAAAATCCAATGAATGTGAAACTAACCAGATGAACCATGAATTTGGTCTTTCCATGGGAACTTGCCCACTATTTTGCTGAATCAGTTGAAATCTGATTTTATGAAGTCCAGTGTCCTTGTTTTGCTGTTCTCATGTCCTGCTTCCCATAGGATCTTGAATTCTATCATATAGTTATATGTGGAAATGGGAAATTGGAGAGATGCTCTGATTTTCCTCTAAAAGTAGACATGAGGGAGTACCAAGCACTAAACTCCTATGGGGAAAAGTGAAGACGAAATCTGTATTCTATGATCTTGTTGGTGTAGACAATTCCCAAACTCTGCAACTAAAATTTCACTTCATTTAATATTTCAGTGGTGAATACACAGCATCTCTCACAGTAGCTCTATTAATTCTGATTAACATTAGCAGTGTTGCTGCACCAGAGCATAAAGGCTTAAAATGGATTGAAGCAGAAGAAATTCATGAAGAAGGAAAGTATGATTAATGTAGAGGTTACTCAATAAATAATCATGCATGGTATTAGTCTCGTTATATGAACAATTATATTCAAATGAAACCACTATATTTTTTAAAATGTCATTCATATGTTTATTCTGTGAATAATTTAGAGAACTACCTATTCATCTCGTGCTAGAACAATCAGATGATTGTGGAAACCATTAATTTTGTGCATCTCTGTGTGTGTTAAAATAAAGGTCGGGGGACAACTTATCAACTCCAACATCTAATGTTCTACAATATATTTTAGCACGTCTTTCCAACGTGATGTCAAATATCATGACTGTTTAAGAAGAAACAAATTTGACCAGGTTGCTATAGGATCAGTTAAATGTTTAGTATTTATTATGAAACCCCAAGGGTTTGCCTAATTTATCTGAAAAAAGAAAAACATAAATTAAAAAAATGTTTGTGTGTGTGGTTTTTTTAAATTAATCAGATCAGCTGACTTCAATGATTTTGAGGGCAATATATGTAGCTATAACTGGTAGTGTTTCACCTCCTCTGTAGAACATGGTTTACTTTTTACAAAATTTGCAATGATTTAAAACAGCTGAATGATTTTGTTTTGGATGGAAACAGCCTCCCTTTCAGAGCAGCAACAAGAAGTATCCCTGTTTCAGCAGATGCCTAATAAAACCTGTGAATCCTTGAAGCTCAGATAGGCTCTTTCTGCAGTTGTGGATGTATGGATGAACTAGAATATTAATCAAGATGAAATTATTCATCAGATTCTCAAATGGCATGAATCAGCATAGCTCTACTGAGCTCAGTAGAACTATACCACTTTTCACTATTTGAGGATCGGTCCCTAGATTTTATTGCATCTCATACACTGAGTTGGAAAACAAAGAGAATAACAACATCAGAACCAACTCACCCAAGAGAGCCTTTTTCGCTGAGCAGTCACAAATTCTCTCTAGTGGCCATGGAATTCTATAGTAGTTCTGTCAGTCTTGCTCTCCCCACGTGATGGCCTGGGGACTGAGCTCATGGGAGCAATGCTGGTGGACTTGGAAGGCAAGTTCTTCTCTATAGGGCTGAATGTCAAATCAGATGGGAAATTATTTTAAAAGGATCATGGCCCAAGGTTACTAGTCTCTTTTCAGCTGATGGTTTTGAATGTCAGAGAGAGAGAGAGATAAAAGAGACAGTGCCAATGAAAGATTGCCATTTGGATGGCTAGACAGTGCTCACGGAGAAAAAAGGAAACTCCACAGCTACAGCCGAGCCACATAGAGGACAATTTTCTTCCATTGAGAACACTGACTATCCTGGAGAAGCAGGGTTATGTAAACATGCACTTTCGTCAGGTAACTTTGGTTGTTCAGTTCTGTAGCTTGTCCATTCAAAAGGAGGTCCAAAGCCAGTCCATGCACACTGGTGGGAAGGCAAAAAAAAATTAATTTCCCCACCTCACTAGCTGCAGAATCAGGAGTTATTTAGCAAAGTAGTCATGAAGGAAGGGAAATAATTCACCAAAGATCTTGAGAGAGCTTTCCATCTAAGAGCACTTAACTATCTCCTGTAGAGCTAAAGTTTTAGAGGCTTTGTTTGTTTTTAAATCACGTACAGCTGGCAGACCTTCCTGTTACATGTTTGCCATAGGGCCAATATATGATATCTTCATCAGTTCATATAACCTGGAAGATGAAGGTCATGGAGTGTTCATGCTGGATTGAGGCTATTACTAAGGCAAAGCATAAAAAATAATGAGAAAAAGAGCAGTATGTAATGTAATCTCTTCATTTTATGTCATTTATCTGCATTTTTATGTCGTTATACAGTTTTGCAGATATTACTAAAAAACAACAGAGTCGTTCTGATATCCATTACCCACGAGTAAAATTTTCAAACAAGCACCTTTGTGCTTTCTTCTATGCTGCCCTCATGCTTGGGAGATACTCCCCATAAACATTCACAAAGCTACCTCATTATCCACCTTGAGATCCCTCCTCAAAACTCTTTTGCCATGACATGTACAAAAAATTTGACAGCAGGTATCCTTTTGTCCACAGCATACTCCCTATCATGTTGACCAGTACTGTCTTATTGTTTCCTTGTACACCACCATCTGTCTATATCCATACATTGTCTCTTGTCTTTATACTTAGATTGTCAGCGACTTGGAGCAGAGCCACCTTTTTGCTCTGTTTCTGTACAGAGCCTGGCACAATGGGGTCCTGGTTCATGGCTAGGGCTCCTAAGCACTATGGTAATACAAATAAATCATCAGTATCAATGATGAGTCAATCTCAGCATAACCAGACTTCACTTACTGAGTTGTCTGAGTGACTTCCTTCTCATCTTTGCTTTGGTTATGATTCATCCTTATGAAAGAGGTGGCAACACTCACAGGGGATGCCTTTCCTGCCACTAGCTCAAGACAAAACTATTTGGGTAAGGCTCTGGGCCTTTCTCTCTGTCAGTAGCAGCAGGCCATGTGAGCGTCCTCATAGTCAGAAAAGAGCAGCCCATAACCCCCAGGCTAAAACCTCTCTCTCTTCTCAGCAGAATTAATTATAAACTCCAGCAACCCCTCCCCCCACCCCTTTGCACTTTCGTATGCTCTAGCACACAACAAAAGCTGAGGAGTATCACTGTATAGGAGGTACAAGGAGATCAGAAGCCTGAAGTTTCACAAGAACGATGTCAGTAGGGTAGAACAATATGAGAAGACAATGGCAGAAGCTGTGAGGACAAGGAAGGGCTACTTTAACCAAGCAGGTCTGTAGTATTATGTCCATTTGCAAATGAGGTTGTTGAGGTACAAAAAGGTTGTTACTCTAGATCACAAAGTGAGTAAATACAGAACAAGGGGTATAATCCACACATCCTGATTCCTCAGATTGTTTGTTAACAACTGCTCCTTGCTCCCTCCATACAAGCAGGCTATTCAGTTAAAATACAGCTACTCTGCATGCTAGACTGTGTCGTGTACCACTTGCTCATCTCAACTATTGCTGCTGCCTGTTGAACAAGAGATGGGTGTGCATTGGAACTGAAATAGCAGTGTGCAAATACCAAAGCAGACATATTTCATGTCCTATGCAGCAACCGCATACCTCAGAAATTCTGCATCTAGCATTTACTCCAACTCCAGATTGCAACTGCCCTTATGCAGTGCTTGTGTGGTCTGACAAGGAGGGTTGTAATCAAAATGCATTTCTTGATTCCACAAACACAACATTTCCCACAGAACCCACTGCTTGCTCCAGAATTGTACATCAGAATCTAAGCTTTCATTTAAACAAATGTTTCTGGCCCTCATAACTGCAAAGAAATCCTTCCAAATGTAAGCCAAGTGAACAGGAATGCAGTGATATCTGCCAGAGTCAGAGATAAAAAGAAATAATAGCCCAAACTACCTGATGCCTCAGAAAGGGCTGTTAACATTTAAATTGTTACTAGGTTACATAGTTATCTACTTCTCTGCTGATCAGTTTAGCACAAACATCCAATTAATATGCTTATCCCTCCATTTCAAAAGACTTTGCATACCTTCCCAGCTGCCAAAGGCCAAAGGAATCTTCACACTTCCTTCAATAAATTCTAAATTTTTTAAACACAAAATGTTGTGGCACACTGAAAATAGAATTAAACAACAGGGCTAATGTACTAATGTATAATTCATTTTCTTATCTGAGTCAATAAAGGCTTCAATTTTTACTATGCCACCAAAATTTCAATGTACTGCAGAATTATCTGTCTGTGATGCCAGTTATGTCATAATTGTGATTATTCATTAGGATATGTAATTCTTCCTGTTTATTCCCCATACTTCTTGCATTAGTATACAGACATCTAAGAATATAGAGGAGAAATCTATTTACGTTGTCTCTCCTTTGTCCCTGTCATGATTGCCATAGCTCCAGTGACTCCAACAGGGCTATGATGATTTACACTAGTTGAGGATCTGGCCCTAAGACTTGACAGCGAGGTACATAAACTGCAAGATTTTGAACCACGTCAGAATAGTCTCACAGAACCAACTATACTCCCAAAGTCCTGCTTCTTCAGGCTCAAAATAAAGTCTACAATGAATTCTCCTCTTTGACTCTTTATGATCAGGTATCCAGCATAAGATGTGGGTGGAAGGAAATCGCCATAAGACATCACAGAACCTTGCCACCATGCCCATGTCCCTCAAAAATAAGTATTTAAAATGCAACATTACACAAGCTCCATCACTCATCTCATGTGGCATTGCACCTCTGCAAAAGCAAACAACTATGCACTTTACCCACCAGCCCCAAATCTGGGAATGACGATTACTGCAAAATGTACCACATACTGGAGTGGGGTAAGTTTCCTCATATCTGAATGGTCATCCATGATCTCTCCTATATTCAGATACACACATGCATATCTAGATGTTTTAAAATCCAGCATGGAAGTCAGGGCTTACTACTGTTGAGAGAGGTTCTGAACAGTAGTAAGTCCAAAATATTTTTGAAAGTGCAGGGTTATTATTCAATTACTTTATATATTGTGCTGGGGGCTGTACAAACACTTGACAAATCCCCTGCCCTGAATAATTTACAATCTAATAAAGATCTTACAATCTAAGGCTAAGTCTACACCTTTGGCAGCATGCAAAGTACAGGCACTAGACATGTAACTACTGCCCCAGAGAAAGGCAGGCAGTATCCACGCTTGTCACTGTGGTGCATAGCTACATGCTGCAGTGAAAGACAAGTCCAGCAGCAGAGAGAGGCCACAGCAGCTCCCCTTTGCCACAGCTTCACTGCAGCGAAGAAAGGCTCTGGCAGGGGCATGGCAGTGGGGAAAGACTCCAGCACAGAGAAGACATGGAAGGCACTGCTCAGGCATGTAGAGAACTGCATAGGGTATATACCCTGGGTGTTCAAGTGTGTAGGGCACTCTACTGTACTCTAGTCACCTAAGCACTGTCTTGCCATCTACACTGCTATTTACACCTGTGCTAAGTGGGCATGCAGTCTTTGTATTCTCCACACTATTGTAAGTGTAGATGTAGCTGGGCCCATTCTGAATGTGGTTCAGTCACATTGCATCTCACAATCAGGTACTCAAAGAGTCTGCAAATAGAGGGAATGGGTTTCTCAGAAAAGTAAAAGCAGAATACAAATAGATCCTGTAATTTCTTTTATGATTATTTAATTGAAAGAAAGCTTAAGTTACTGTATCCTTATTGCAATATGAACATAAACATGCACAACTGAGGCATTGAGGGCAAACTCCCAGTCCCACTGAAGTCAATGTCTGTATGTCTACACTGTGATGATAAACCAGTGGCACCAAGTCTAAGAGCCTGGGTCAGCTGACTTGGGCTGTGAGGTTAAAAATATCAGTGCAGATATTCAGGCTCAGACTGGAGCCCAGGCTCTGAGACCCTTCCCCCTTGAGCGGTCTCTGAGCCCAGGCTCCAAGCTAAGTTTGAATGTCTACACTGCAATTTTACAGCCCTGCAGAATGAGTCCTGTAAGCCGCAGTCAGCTGACCTAGGCCAGCCAGTGCCAAGGCACAGGTCTTTTATTACAGTGTAGACATATACCCTGTGAGTTTTGCTATCGATTTCAAAGGGACCAGGGTTTGTCCCATAATACACTACCTGTGTACACATATACAGATCTGAATCATACCTGGTGCAACTCCCTGGAAATCAGTAACATAACATGAAGAATAAATTTGGCCCATTATGTCTACTGTGTGTAACTGTTTGAATAAATACAGATATGCATCCAAGAACCATGAAGCCCCTCTACTCATCAATGCATTTAAAACCTATCAACAACTTTCAGTCTCTTGAAATATTTATTTTCCAGTTTCATTAGGATTGCACACAAAGCCTCTGGCACAGGACCACATGAGTGACCTTACTTCACTGAACAATTTTTTTCTCTCATGAATCACTAAATCAGAAATGTAAAACAAGTTTAACTATTGAAATCACTTCAGGTTGTGTTTTGTCACAGTATATTTCACAAGAATTCCCCCAAACTGCCTATTGTTCTTCAGAAAACTAACATTTTTTTAAATTAGAATTCGTGACTTTCATTTCAGAAACCACCATTAATAAATTATGCTTCATTTATGAATTCAATGAAATAATCCTTGGTGACAAGCATATTTTAAATTTACATTCTACAACATATAATCTAAAGTATACACTCAGCAAATGACTGATAACCAATGTATATCATAAGGAGTTAACTATTCTCATTAAAATTAGGCTAATGTCTTATTGTGGGTACAATAAAACTGATTAGTAGATCTAAAAGAATATTTTAGAAAGGTTTGGATTGACTGGGGTAAAGCTTTTTAACACGGGACCCAATAAAGCATTTAATTTTGACAGTTAAGCTCTTCTCAGATAAAAAGATTTTCCAATCATAATACGATTAATACAACTTTATGTAATTTTAAGAACTAGAAAATCTGAATTAAGATATCTTTCATACCACATTCTCTGGAATACATTTTTAAAAACACTTAGCATAGGATTAAAGCAACTAAACTATACTGAGCTAGGAAATATTTTGTCTTTGAGTTTAGCCAACAAATAACCATACATTTAACAGTTATTTTTATATCAAAAGATGATGCCCTTTTGTTTGCTGTAGACATTGTTGTAGAGTATACACTTATTAATGTAATCTGACAAAGACATTCTACTTGCAAATAGTATTAATTCTGTAGTAATTAAATCCTGCACTGTATTCAGTCAGAAGTAATTTGACAGTAATTCATTGCAAGACCCATCAAATTGCACCTTATCTTTTTGCTACATAAATCACCCTAACTGTAGACAGTTTATCACATGTATTCTAATTACTCTTTAGAAATTTCATTTTAAATTCATCCATCAATGATATGCCATTAAATAACATGTTACCTTCAAAAAAGTACAGTAATCAGTTTCAGAATAAAACTTGAAAGGCTAGTATGATTTTTAGGCATACTGAGCTGCTGGGATCAATTCATTTATTTAATTTGCTGAACAGTCACTCATATTCTCCTATGACTTCTGCCAGTAGCAGAGGAACCCATGAGGTCATAATCATGCATTATTGTCACTAATCTTCTGTAAGTGATTTCAAATCAGTTAAATCATTTGAGTAAAAATGTACCTGCAAAGCTAATTGCTTATAGGCTTTGTTTAATTATATAAAGTTCACATCATTCTCATGTGTATAATTTAGAAACAGGGAAACATATAAATTACTGTGGTACATGACAAAGCATTCATTCACTGAGAACTAAGGTTTTCCAATGTAAAAGTGCAAAGCAACAGGTGCATAGCTCAAAATATCCAATTATGAAAAGACATTTTGCACAGGAAAGACCATTCAGTTAATTTTTCTGATCTCTTTGGGGAGTTATTGATTTCTTTAGGACCTAGCTTTAGACTGACTGAAACAAACAAAACCACAAACATTAAATACACTGTTACTGTTTGAGTTAGGACCGTAAAATATTCTAGGAACTAAGACACCGTTACTAAAAGTAACATTACTTACTTGTCTTTATCCAGTGTAAAGTGTTCAGGGTTTCCTTTTTGATTTTTATTTCTAAAATTACCGTAAGTAGTTGAAAAAACAATGAGGTAATCACCAGCTAGTTAAACAGTATTCCAACTGTGATGGACTTAGCTAGGTAGAAGCGTTATTCATTCTTAACAAACATTCTTGAATTATTACGATTTTCAAACACTTATGTAGTGAATCGCAAAAAATATATATAAACTACATTACAGCTATTCACAATTGTCTCTTAGATTTTAAGGCCAGAAGGGACCATCATGATCATCTAGTCTGTTTTCCTGCATATAGTATTGACCTTTAGCAAAACTTGTAGTTTTTTCATAACACATTCTAGCAATCTAACTTTCAGGAAAATAGTTTTCTAAACTTTAACCACAATTTTACAAAACTATTTATTTAGCTTTAACTTTTTACCTTTGTTGTACACTTTGTAAATTAACGCTCCATAATCACTTCCAAAAAAAAGCAGTCTAGACAAACAAGACTAATCAACAAAGCTGAAGAGGAAGAGTTTTCCCTCCTTTCCAAAGCAGTAGTTCAGGCAGATATAGTCAATTTCAACCCCTTTATCACTTGAAAAAACAAATCAAAACCTTAAAAGGTTTTAAATGGAGAATGACGTTGACCATCCTGAACACTCAGAAAACAAAAAAACAGCACTACCTTCTTTTGGTTTCAGCATTCTAGAATTTACAGTAAAATAAAACACAAAATGATATTCATTAGAGCTACCACAAGCCCAGTGCTTGCAGTCTTAAAACAGAAAAGAAAAGAGTTCAGTCAGGCACAAAGGTCTCCATGGCAACAGTGAATTTAGACCCCTATTGGCATTATTTATGCAACATTTCATCACAAAAGGACCCTCCCACTAGCCTAGCTGGCATATTTTACAGTTTTCCAGTCTCTCTTCCTTTTTCCTTTAATTCCTATCTGGCCCTTAAGCTATTTGTATCTCAACATAAATATCCCCCCAGTATCGTAAAATAAATTCAATCCGTCTTTCAGCTTTCTTGTGCTGTATTTCAGAGACAGCAAGTGCATTTTAAATCCTGTAGAGTTTACATTTAAAAACCTTTCTACTTTGATATCAAAGATCCATTGTTTGCAAACAAAAATAAATTTTGACTCTGTTTAGATACAGTTTTCTGCTTTTATTTCATTAAATTCTTCCTAAATATATGTCTAGAAATTGAAACCTTGCAGAAAAACATTTTAGAAAAAGCATTATTGGCAAAAGTGCAAAGCAGATGCCACGTTATTAAACTGCTGGCCTGTGCCCATTTCCCAATGATAATTTTTCATCTGTGTTTGCAGTATAGAAATCTAATTTAACATTTATGTATTTTTATTTTGCTTTTTGCAGCCATGATAAGGACTATATATTTGATTTACGTTCACATTGTAGTGGAAGTTAATAGAAATGAAAATGCATAATAAAACATATTTCTATGCTATCACAACTCAAACAAGTCTTTTTGTGAATTTATTATTGTTTCCCTTTTTACCTTAATATATAGTTTTACTATATGACCTTAATAGACTGTTTAAAATAAAAACGATTATAATTTGCTCTGACAAACTTACATAGAGGTACTAATCAATGTAAAAAGTGAGGGTAAGAGATAAAAGCACATTAAGGGTTAAGGTCTTCTTTCCTTCTGTATTTAAAACTCCAGGGCCCCAATTTTGCAAATGTACCCAAGTAACTTTATGCATATAAGTAGTTCCATTAACTCAATGAAATTACTTATATGGCTCCCCAGTAAGAAAAATATAATATCTATGATGAATGATAACTTCATATCAAATCATTCTAGCCATGGATATTCTGTAAATAGTTCACTGACTGTATTTTTCTATGCTGAGAACTTTTAGATACACATGTAGTTTCACTAAAATCAATAAGAGTAATATGTAAACAATATTTTTTGCATAAATAAAGGATTGATTCTGCAAATCCCAATAACAAGAAGTAGATAATCTGAATATTCAGAGAAAAATACTTTTTGGCTACTTTTTTAATGTACTTTTTAAATTGCGTAACTCGAATTTTGCGTAAGTCAGAAACGTATCTCCGATCATTATGCAAAAACACAACAACAAAAAACCAACCTCTTATTTCTATCTTATGGAACTTTTTCTGTAAGCTCAGATTTGAGTATGTCAGGTTTACGTAACTCGGGAAGCGTCTGTACTGTGTAAGCAATAACTGGATGCATGTTTCCTTAACTGCTCATTTTTCTTTTGAATAATGTTTGGTTTTATCATTCAACATGTCACCTAGTGATCCTCTACTAAATAAATTTTCTGTAACTGATCGAGAAGCTCGAACCTGAAAACTAATCTGGATTTTATTGCACCTTTATCTTTAACAACTTAATATTAATTGGGAATATTTCACCATAAAAGTAACAAAAGATTACAGGTGGCTAGCCTATGCCTCCCTTCCCACTGCCGACGCTATTGTGGCTACACTACTATTTTTAGTATGCTAGCTCAATGAGAGCTAACATGAGTATGCCAACACAAACTGGGAACTACACCCCTATCTCATCATGTAAATTTAGCCATAAAGTGGGACAGCTCTTTAGCTGGTATAAATCAATGCAGATCCATTGATTTTATGGATCTATCCCAAATAGATGTATGTATTAGAATATGATTTTATCATTATTATGAAAGGTAGGGATGGGCACTTCTCTTATTTGTTTCATAAATTGAAATAAAATAAAATTATTATATCCATTTTAGTTTACAAATTAGCGTGTTTATGCACAGGAGAGGAATTAATATTAGTATGCACTAATAATAGTTGGTTCCCAATATTAACATTAAATGACTAAAGTAATACTGAAAATAACAGACCTCGTTACATTTTAGTACATTAAAAAAACAACAATAAAAACCTTTTCTGTTCAATCCGGACCAAAAGAAAGCAAGCCATTATGCATACCAAAGTACAATTCTCTCTTTTTGAAGAGCAATGACAAAAGACCTAACATCCTATACTTCCAATCACTAATAATAAATAGAAGTTGTAACGTTTTAAACAGAAATTATAGCAGGTTGCTCTCCAAATGTCATAGTGAAGCTAGAGGACAGTTTTGCTAGCTTTTACAGGATACACTGTGTGCATGTCATAAGGAGGGAGTGAGAGTTCAGTCAGAATGGGCTGACTCAGCTTTTAATCACCAGACTTCATTCATCCATACTCCCCATGGCAGAGGTAAAGTGAAGTAAAAATGATCACCTAATGGGGGAAGAGAGAAAGCTAGAAGCAAAAAAAAGAACCCACACAAGCACTTTCAGAAAGTCAGCTGGTTTTAGTATAACCTCCCCTGCTCAAAAAAAACCTGCCTTTGTGTATCTGCTATGAGCAGTGCCATTGATACAAAAAGGCCACGATTAACGTATTATCCCAGAAAAACTATTGCAATGAAAATACAATTAGTAATAGAAGTTTTAAGATTTCAGTGTCTGTTTCAGGACACTGGGGAGGGGATGAGTGCTTTATAAGATTTTTTCTTTTATGAATTAAGTTACATATTTACTAGATTCCCTATAGCTTTCCCAAGCCATTGGCTTGTTTCAGAGAAAACAATAGCAGCTTTTACCTTTATTTTCCTTTCCTGTTTAGGAGGTTCTGAAGATTATTATTTGTGATAAATGAGAGGCCTAAAAATGGCAGTCTAATGAGCAAAATCTACTTCACATGAAATAATGTCTCCAAAGGGTAATTAAGTACACAATATTCAAAGTATCTTATTTCACTGAGATGTTGTGACTGACCCTCCAGTTAGCATTTCAATACACTAATATGCCTCTTTGTCTCAGGAAGGTTCTACAGCAATACATAAAAACACAGGAACTCTATTTATTATGTATATTACGGCAGTGTCCAAAATTTACTAGATGTATATAGTCCCCCCATGTAAGAGTAAATTAACTGAGAAATTAAATTGAATATCTTTATTGAATACAACTGAACAATATGACTCCAGTTACTGAGATAAATGCAAAATCAAATCGAAAAAGGACTCACTTGATTGTATTAAAATATTTTGATAGTTACATAATCTTGAACCTTTTTCAGTTAAATATTTTGAAAGTTATAACAAGCGCTATTTGTAGCTATTTATTAGAAGTGAGGCAAGACTATTCCAAAATAAAATTGTTAATAAATGAAAAAGGAAGGAAACTCCATTTTTCCCAAATATTTTTGTGTTGAGGTATGTTCTGTTGCTCTGACACAGAGGTATTTAAGCTCTTAAATTTGAACTCATGTTTAAGTGCTTTGCTGAATTGGGATCTGCTTCATGTTGAGGAAGGTAGCCTATAAGAAAATAGACAAGAGAAGGTGGGAGTGTGCTTTGTAACATACTTTGGATCCTGGCTACCCTGCACTTCTCATTCAAACAAAACTCCAGTTAAATGCAAGGTTTAGTTGAGAAGGGAGTGCAGAGCCCAGGTGCAACAAGGAATATCAGGACTAATTACGTAGAATTACTTCTACATTCTCCTTCCTGCTCTTCAGTTTAATTCTTTACTGAACCGCAGCTCAGATTTCCATCTTTTCAGGGAGGTTCAAAAAGCATTATATACAGTTCTATGTCCTGTGTTATACAGGAGGTCAGAATGGATGCTCACAATGGTCCCTTCTGATCTTGGAATCTATGAAATGCAGGGTCAATCTATTTTAAACCCTGAATGATACTCGCATACAACACCTATTAGATAACTATTATTGTCTTCGGTGTATTCTTCCTGTACAAACTGTTTATATCGTGACTTTTTTTCCCTGACATCTGAATCTCAATTTTGGGTTTTCAGTTTAACATTCACAGTCTTTTGTTTCAGCGTGACACAACCATACAGACTTTCCCCAGGCAGTGTGTTTTACTTAATTTTTTTTTCAGAATTTGAATAAAAAATGTTATGTGTCAAAGTCCATATCCAATGCCACCCACCAATTTAATGGATGGGAAACTTGACTGAATCTGCAAGGTGCCAGATAGCTTTAGGATAAAAGGAGGAGTTTATATAGAGATAGAGCCATCCTCCCCCAGGTATTTGCTGCCCATTGACTGGCCAGACAGATGTGAGCCCATTAGCTCTTGCTTCCCACAGTCATTTATTTAAACCCTGGGGTGGAGTTTCTCAGACCTCTTGTCACATTTTTACTTGAACACTCTCCCTTCCCATAGTTTAGTAAAGGAACTGTGTTTTTAGATTGCTGTGACTGGGCTCTGACTGATTACTTATTTAAGGATCAGGAAAGAATTTTTCGCCATCAGGCCAAAGTGTCTGTGACCTAGTGGGTTTTGTTTGTTTGTTTGGCCTTTATGGTGCTGTGAGGAAGGCACAGTTAAGTTAAACAGTTATAGGATTTAAGGGGTTAGTGTTAGGAATTTATGAATGTTAGTTTGTCTCAACTTGCAGCCAGAGTCCAGGGCAGATAAAAGGCCAAAGAACCAGTGACCAGAAAACAAGAGATATGGAATTCTGCTGGTGGAGCTCAGTGGGAAAGAAAGGGAGACCTGAAGTCCTTGTAGATCAGGATCCCGTTTTGGTACCTTCTGTCCCATTGAAGAAGAAGGTGAGAGGATTGAGCAGAGCAAACTGAATGCTAGAGTAGGCAATGGAGAGTCTACCCTGAGTTATGGACTATATGATAGAAGCAATGTAAACTCTGCAGTGGACCCACATATGTCTGATAAGGAGAAATGGGCAGATAACACCCCTCTCCAATGTTAAATTTTAATAAGCTGGAGCCTGTCACTTAAAATTCATGCCTATGTTTGTCCTCCTTTACTTGTGTGTACTGAACAATGACTTCAGCCTTTTCAGTAAACACAAATATCTGGTCTGTAAATCCTTTCAGTTAGCACTGATTCCAGTGCTAATGGGTGGCTTGTTCTCTTCAACTTGTCTGGTCAGTCAATGGAACTTAGGCACATGATGAATTGATGTGCTGAACAGAGATGAGAACATTCACATGCTTAAAGTTCAGCACTTGCTTAAGTGCTTTAATGGTGGCTTCTCTACTGGCTTCAAGAAACCACTGGGCCATCTTAGTAAATATCAGTACCCTTTTCTGGGCACTTATAGCTGTGCCCCTGCTCTGCAGTCTGTGCAGAGGCAGACACAAAGAGGTTTCCAAAATAATCCAGCTTTTCCATTGCTTCTCTCCATTTTCTTGGACCTAATGTCCCCTCCCCCGCAACATAAATAAACCCACCATCAGCACAACTGCAATATAAAATCAGATGTATTGTATCAGCTCAAGCCTTTGTCAAATTCCCATTCTCTTGTATTTACCCAAGTTTTAATCTTATGATCTGGAAAACAACTAACTTTTGTGTTCAACACTGTGCAAGTCCATTCTATAAACTCTGTATACATCTTTCAATAATTTCGCACCCAGGACAAACTCAGTTCAAAATCCTATAAATAGAGAATATAATTCCCTGATAATAAAGATGTTTTTCAATGTCTGAATAATTAGTCATATATGGGTTTTCTTTCAATGAATTTTGTATGTCACTGTCTTTGGGTTTAATCACTTAAAGAACACTAATAAGGAAAAAAAAAGTATAAATTAAGCAGTCTGAATCTCCTAACAACTTCTGGCTGCTAAAAGGCCTGTCAATACACTCTTCACAAACTCCCCAGTTCTAGTTAACTTTATAAGTAATATCTGAAAGTTTTAAAATAATGACATCCTTGGTAAGGTAGGAAGTGCCTACCATGGCTCGGTGTTCTTGAGCATAAAGCAAAAAAGTGGACATGTATAATCAAATATTAGGCTGAGATTTTCAAAAGTGCTCAGCACTGGTCTCTCATTCTGCTGCTATTGAAGACAATAGCAAAACTCCCACTCACTTCAATGGGTGTAGAGTGAGACCAAAGACTGAATGCTTTTTAAATTCCCATTCCTAAATGCTAATTAGTTTGATTACTGGCTACTGCAGGGAATTATATAGAGAGGCTAACTGTGGTTTTGTTTCAGTCCTTACACCAAGAAATCTATTTGGTAAGTTGGTCAGAAAATGTTAATAGAATTTTCAAACATGTATTGATCATTTGGCAGATTTCTGGCCAGCTATATTACTTGGTGATTTTTACTTTATTCTTATTCTTAACCTATGTACAACCTTTCATAACAGGTAAAAAGTGCTAGGACATGTGAGCTATAAAGAAAAAAATACACTCTATGTTCTTATACATCACAGCTCCCCTAAGAATCCTTTTTTCCAATACCTATCCTGTGTTTATCATGATAGCCAACCACTTCTAATTGTTTTGTGTTCCTCGATTTATCGTTTTAAATTTGTTTTATATGAAACAAATCATGACAATTTTGCTTTGAGACACAGATAGATATGCTAATCTGTTCATTTGCAACACAGTCTAGATTTCCCCTTACTGCCTCCAGCCAACTTCACTTTCAGAACTGGTACTCTGGAGGCAAGACATCTTGCCAGTGATTGACAAGAGATGAGTTCTCCAGAGCACCATACAGCAGTTGTTGGACCAACAGAAGTGACCAGAAGGGGCATATCACAGTGAAAATGGCAAGCTGTTGGCATGATGAAACAGGAAGACATGCTATGGATGAGTGAATTAGGAGTCTGCAAGGTGTGACAATCCTGCTAAATACATGGCAGCTGAAACCTCTGTATAACATAGATAGTGTAATCTTTGCTTGGTAAGTAAACTGTTCACTGAGGTAGTAAGATGGTAAACTATCATACTACTTCAGTAGTGCAGGTTAGTAATTTTCATTTTTATCCTGCATTGCAAAGCTTTAATACAGGGATACAGTTTTGACCCAGACCTCGATTTTCTTGTGATTCTTGGCTTCCATCCCTTTCATATTTTCACTGCTTTACTCTATGCTCCCTTGCCAGTTTATGTCCACCCCTAGTTTGTTAACTCTTGCTTAGCAACACCCACTTTTCTTCCCAGTTTAGAACTCTCACTTTCCAGACCTTTAGTGACTTTATGTGACAGATTGGAGGAGGGGCTACAAACCTGCTTACTTCCTCTCTACCACTGCTGCTGCTGTGCAAGCTTTTGGGGCATTATTTTTTATTAGAAGAGCTTTCTGACTGAACTGGTAACCCATTTCTTAGGGCAGTTATTATACCATCTCTTCTGGGACTTCTGCATTTTGCTCAGATGTTGACTCACAATAATTTCAGGAAATTTTACACTTGCAATACAATTCCATACTCTGTGTCATACTGGCTGGTCTTCTGAACATCTTATTCAAGAGCCCTTACATATGACTAAGGGTCATCATTAAATGGAGTGGGATCAGGGCCAGATTTTCTCCCCTTGTCCTGGACCCTTTGCACCACTTAGGCAGTGCAAAATGGTGAAATCTGGCCCTAACTGGTCAGCTGAGAATGCCCCTGGTGTGGGGGAAACTCTTAACTGGTGTAAAAGTGCAAGTGTAACACCGACAGACCCCAGTTATCATCGGGCAATACTGAACCACGGACCTTCAGAGCTTAGTGCATGAGCCTCTACTGCATGGGCTAAAAGCCATATGGCTCTTAGCAAAGGCTGTAGAGCAGACTCATTTTCTCTCTCTCTAAGTGGTCTCAGTGCCACTAGATGGGACAGAACACCACACCCAGGAGGTGTGTGGGTTACACAAGCTCCTGTGCCAACTTCCATCCATGCCTTGGCCTTAGGCATATGTTGAGGTTGGGCTGAACACTCTTGCACTTTATCAGTTCTCAACTGGCACATGGGTCCTTGGAGACCATAGCCATTTAGCATAAATTAAAGCTGCTCCTAGGTTGCTCTGACCCCTGGGCTAGGACAGCTGGAGAACAAAGTAACCATAATAGGCTCCCTGAATATCCTTGGGCTGAGTAGCTCTTGATGTAGGAGAGAATCTGGACCACTCAATCAGTCTCATGTCAATGGTGATTATTCCTCACATCAAGTAATTGCTGTACAGTCCAATGGCCGACCCATTAGAGGGTTACTGCACTGACCCAAACTACCCTTCCACCCCCAAACAAAATAAAACGAAACAAAAACCTGTCTTCCTGATTGCAAATCCATAGGGCTATTTGATTCTGGCAGATGGCCACCTCTTCAACATGGTTTTAAAAAACAAAGCCACTCAGATCACAAACACCTCTACTGCCATAGATCAAGTGGGAATCAGTTCAGCAGACAAGATGTTTTTTGGGTTTTTTTTGGTTTTTTTATGAATAACCAGACAGGCAAGAGCGTGTCTGACACTTTCAGAAGAACTTAAGAGCATCCAGCTCCCATTAGGCTCCTTTGACTATCCTAGCCTTTATTAGGGATTAAAGTAGGAAAAATCTCCTGTAAGCCTGGGAAACTTTGTAATATAGGAAGAGCAAAATAGGCAACCCAGTTATCCCAGTCAATTTTACAGAGCATGGATTTTTCAAGTTGTAACTAAACTGATCTGAGAAGCTTTCAGTATGGGAGTGAAAGACAGTCCTTTAGTCCTTGTAATCCATGGTTTTTCTGCAGGATCTGTATGAGCTAGGCTACTAAGGACCTGATCCTGCTGTCCTCTCTCCGACAAACTCCCATTGACAAACATACAGAGTTGTGGGTGTGCAGGTGGTGGAGGGATGATTTCTCAAATCACCACACAGTCTTTATTCACCCTGCACTCTGTCAAACTGTACTTCGTGGTGGCACCTTGCATGCCTCCTCAGAGCAAGCATGGTGGGAGGCTGCAGGTAGATCTACCTGTAGGCATAAACACCTGTTTTCTCACAAACATAAGGCTACTGCAATCCTAAAGCAGTGAATCTCACCTCTCATCCTGCTGCAGCACTGTTCCTGGGGCCTAAGCAGAGGGCAAGGGTGGAGATTGGACAGCTAGCTGGATTCATTATTAAAGGTAATTCAAGGATGATGCAGTATTACCTTTTGTACTCTGGCTTCAAGGAAAATCACCTCCAGAAAATGGTCTCAGGAGCAATCACTTCCATGAGTGCCCTCAGTGGAGTTCGGTTATGAGGTAACCAGGAAGCAAATGTGTTACTCAATGCATCTTTAATTAATATTTTGTTGATTTTTTTTTAATCTCCAAAAGACAAGAACACTGGAGTAATATATTACTTTTTCAGGGATAACTGTAGCTACTATGAGGGCTGACAAGGACCATCCATTGCTGAACTAAGTGACAGTCATTTTCTCAGAATTAATTTGCTTCTTTTTTCCAGGCACTTCACTATTAACATCATGATTAATTATAAATCTGTGTTACAAAGACACAGAATTCCATATCAATGTTCCTTGTAATTCCTATATTCATAAAGTAAAACCAGCCTTTTTTTTACATACATAAGAGCACATTTCTACAATCCTAAAGCCTTAAAAAAAATCTCCCTCTGCTGCAAGAGTTTTTCTGTTCTGCAAGAGGAATTCCACTGTATAACAATGTATTCCTCTAAGAGTAACATGCAGGTCCTGAAAACAGTTGCATGCTACATTATATGGGTGAGAGAGAGAAGATACAAAGGAGTATAGATATGTGGTAGAATTATGTACCTGAAGTGTATTTGGCAAGCAGTGTCTAAGCCACACCTGTTCCAGTCAAAGGAGTATAGGTTTACCCGCTTGAATGTGTCGCCGCTATAAATTAGGCAAGATGTGACCAAAGACAGAGAGAAGCATATTTATGTAAAAGGTAAACAAAGCCATCAAGCTAACAAGGGGTAGTAGGGTAAGGTACCAGCATGAACTCTATGATCACATAGCGTGTCATGCCTCCAGGAGAAAAGGAATTTCATCTAAGAATACATTTCTGTAAAGACACAGAATCTGAACCTCAAATGACACACAATTGAATCAAATGATTATATACAATATTAATGTACTGCGAGAGTATGTAGAATGAGGTATTTTATGAAAGTCTGACAGTGATGCTTGATACCATTGCAAATTATATACACTAACACTATATGAGGAATTATGGATACTCACTGATATCATCCTATAAAGTCCGTGACCAAAGGGAGAAACAGGTTCTCCCCCAGGCAGGAGGCTATCTACCTGTATCTAATGTACATTAAGTAGTGTGGAATCAAAACAAGGGAAGTTCTATTTGCATATGAATCAGCAGGGGGGTGAGAAGTCCACTGGAAGGGAAGAACACCAGGAAGCCTTCCTGGCTTTTGAAACAGAGACAATTAACGTTGCAGTGATATAAGTGCAGGGTGGGGATAAAAAAATGTTTGAGTTGTCCATCTTTTGTGGGAGTCATGGGGCTAGAGCTCTTGAAATTACAATGTTGGATCCTTCAGCAGAGGAGGCTGAAGTCTCTAGGAACTGAGTATAGGTGAGAAACCTGCCTAGGCAAAGATTGTAGCTTGCTGAAGTGAAGTTTTATTCTTAGAAGCATATTTTTACTTTTGTTTGCTTGTAACCATTTCTATCCTTACTCTTTTTACCTTGTATCACTTAAATTATGACTGAAATAAGAATATTTGTCAGAAACCATTTAAATTAATGAGCTTTTTTCAGAAGCTGGAATGGGTGATAGGGGATGGATCACTCGATTTCCTATTCTGTTCATTCCCTCTGGGGCACCTGACATTGGCCACTGTTGGTAGACAGGATACTGGGCTAGATAGCCCTTTGATCTGACCCAGTATGGCTGTCCTTATGAGCTGCAATGTATTAACTTAATACCTTCTGTGAGTGTTCCAGGAGAGGGCTGGACACTACAGAGGTAGACTGTTTGGAAGAAATTAAGGACTTGAGGGGTGGTGGTGTTGGGGCCACTCTGCAAAACAGTAAATGGGTGGTGGAAGCTAGGATGTGACCTGCATGCTTATATAAGACCAGAAGAATGGCCATACTGGATCAGACCAAAGGTTCATTAAGCCCAGTATCCTGTCTTCCGACAGTGGATGATGTCAGATGCCGCAGAGGAAATTAACTGATCCATTCCCTGTTTCCCATTCCCAGGATAGGGGCTGTAGTTAGACCCAATAACCTATGAGATAAAGATGGATCCAAGTGGTGAATCTGTGTCATCACTATTATTGGCTGAGGCATCGCCGTAGTGCTGACAGGTTGATCTGAGTTACTTGGAGCCTTCTCTTTAGTCTAGAACTCAGATCTTTATCTTAACTGAAGAATCCAGTAATTTAGGATTTGAAACACCTGAGTCCACAGGATGTGTCTTGGGACTGGCCACAATCTTTTCTGATCTCCAGTTCCTTACATGCCATTCAATTAGATGGGTCTGGGAGCTCTCTCTCATGAACTGGCTCTAGACAAAGAAGCCAGCAACAATGAGAGGTCTCCATTTTTAGATTTTAGATCCTTTCTTTGAGCCACAGAGCTCTTAGAACTTGGCACTGAAGTAGACAATTTTTGTACTGTCTTAGGCTTCTTGCTCTTCAGATACAACTATCTCGGATACAAAGAAAACCTGACTAAAAACTATCCCTAAAGGATACATTTTATAGTTAGTTTCTGTGGTTAGTTGTTAAAACTATCTAAGATACACTAAAAAATGTTAATATTTAATGTAGGTAGTGAAGATGGATCCAGGGAAAGCCTGAGGAATTGAATTGGCCAGAGCACCCCTCCCCCTTTTATAACCTCACCCTCAGAATACCCAGGTGAGGGGTAAGCAGGGCAAAATGAGCATGTCACAATCCAAGCTGCAGGGTCGGTGCATCCCAGGAGCGAGACTACGCGGAGGAAATTCAAAGAAAATAAAAAAGCCTTTAACTGCAAGTGACAGTTCAAATAAAGTACTTTCCAACATTTCCTTTAACATCAATGTTAAGAAAACAGATTTCTGCAATGACAAGCGAAGATGCAATTTCTGCAAAGATTCAATCAAAATGGGAAAAGAAATCTGGGGGACTGGACAATACAGCTGCATATCCTGCTGTCAATGCTTTGATAAACTACAGAATGCATCATTTCTCCTTCACCATTGTGAAAGCTACTCCGGCCAGCTGTGTGTAACCCAACTTCAGATGTCATTTATTGCACAATATGTACAAGCATCCATGCAAACTTCTCATCTACGGTGCTGAAGGTTTAACAGTCAAATGTTTGTTGGTTTTCAGTCTTAGAAAAGAAGAGTTCAATAATGAAGGGAGTGCTGTGATTCTTCAGAATAATCATTCGGTAGCTTCCTGTGTCATTCCACTCTGAGAAGCTGTCACTTCTTCCAGCCAGACTGATTTTTGAACAAATGGAAGGCTGTTGAGTCTGACTTCGTGTCATAAGGCAAAGAAGAAACATCCTTTTATGTGTAAAAGCAGCAGAGAATCCTGTGGCACCTTATAGACTAATAGATGTTTTGGATCATGAGCTTTCGTGGGTGAATACCCACTTCGTCAGATGAATGTGAAAATATTCCTTTTATGTGAAAATTCATCTCGGACCAGGAATAAGGGCTCGCTGATAACAGCTTTTTTCTTCCAGAGTGTAAAATGATTGGTTTGCCTAGTTATATAAGCCTAGTAACCACATCAAAGTGCTTGAAAGTCAAGCCATGCACAATACTGAAGAATATGATGAGATACTGAAGATGAGAAATATGAAGTTGTGGCTGAAAACAGGGTTTTTATTTTTCAAATTAATCACAATATGAAGACACTACGAGCTCTAGACCAAAAAGAACCTGTCAGAAACAACTGAGGTCTATGAAAGGAATCAACAGTATTTGTCAACATACTTCATCTGAGGTCTGATAACTCAAATTCTTGTCACAGTCCTTGAATTAAGATCAATCAGACTTGAAGTTGTGGTGGTAGCAGGAAAGGCAGTCAAAGTTTAGCTTAACAAGGAGGACCTGTACAATCAATTCTGCCTGTTGTGTGATGTTTTACCAATGCTGCTGAAACTGGACATTAATCAAACAGACATAAAATGGATTGAGTTGTTCAGTAAGTGTGGGAATCCAAACCTTCTTAAGCTGTGTCTTGTCCATACTAGTATACAATGTTCCTGCAGAGAGAATATTTCCTCTGTGATGCAGCTGAAGACTGATGAGAGGATGAGGGTGGAGAAGTACTCTGTAGAAAAGCAAAACTTTATTTTAAACTGAACTACAAAATGGGCTGGTTGACTTCTAATTTTGTAACAAAAAGCAATTCCTTATTCTGTGTCTACACTACCGGATTATACTGATTTTACAGAAACCATTTTTTTAAAACAGATTGTATAAAGTCGAGTGCATGTGGCCACACTAAGCACATTAATTTGGTGGTGTGCATCCATGTACCAAGGCTAGTGTCGATTTCCGGAGAGTTGCACTGTGGGTAGCTCTCCCATAATTCCTGCAGTCTCCCCTGCCCTTGGAATTCTGGGTTGAGATCCCAGTGCCTGATGGGGCAAAAAACATTGTCGCGGGTGGTTCTGGGTACAGCTTTACCCCTCCCTCCGTGAAAGCAGCAGACAATCGTTTCACGCCTTTTTTCCTGGATGAACTGTGCAAACGGCATACCACAGCAAGCATGGACCCTGCTCAGCTCAAGACAGCAATCATGGACATTGTAAACACCTCACGCATTATTGTGCAGTCTATGCTGAAACTGGACCTGCAAAACCAGGTGAGGAGGCGGCAGCTACGGCAGCGTGGTGACAAGAGTGATGAGGACATGGACACAATTCTCTCAAACCGCAGGCCCCTGCGCTTTGGAGATCATGCTGGTAATGGGGCAGGTTCTAGCCATTGAACGCCGATTTTGGGCCTGGGAAACAAGCACAGACTGGTGGGACTGATAGTTTTGCAGGTTTGGGACGATTCCTAGTGGCTGCGAAACTTTCGCATGCATAAGGGCACTTTCATGGAACTTTGTGACTTGCTTTTCCCCTGCCCTGAAGCGCCAGAATACCAAGATTGAGAGCAGCCCTCACAGTTAGAGAAGTTGAGTGGCAATAGCCTTCTGGAAGCTTGCAACCCAGACAGCTACCAGTCAGTCGGAATCAATTTGGAGTGGGACAGAAATCTAACTGTGGGGGTTGCCTGTGATAGCAAGTAGCCAAAGCAATCATTAAGCTTGCTGATACGAAAGGTTGTGACTTTCTGGGAAATGTGTGCAGGGTCATAGTAGATAGGCTTTGCTGCAATGGGATTCCCTAACTGTAGGTGGGCGATAAAGATGGAACCCATATTCCCTATCTTGCAACCGAGCACAACGGCACCCAGTAACAGTAATCAAAAGGGTACTTTTCCATGGTGCTGCAAGCACTGGTAGGATCACAAGGGACGTTTCACCAACTCACCTGGGATGGCCCTGGCGAAGGGTTATGACGCTTCGCGTTTCTTCAGGACACGTACTCTGTAAACTAGCTGCAAGCAAGGGAATTACTTCCAGACCAGAACATTAACAGTTTTGGGATGATTGTGAAATGCCTGTCGTTATCCTGGGGGGACCCAGCCTACCCCTTGATGCCATGGCTCAGAAGCCATACACAGGCAGCCTGGACAGTAGTCAGGAGCTGTTCACTCTACAGCCTGAGCAAGTGCAAGAATGGGTGGTAGAAATGTGCATTTGGCCATTTTAAAAGGCACAGCTGGTCGCACATTAACTGACTCGCTCAGACCTCAGCAAACCAATTGTCCCCATTGTTATTGCTGCCTTGCTGTGTGCTCCACAATACTCTGTGAGAGTAAGGGGGAGACCTTTATGGCGGGGTGGGAGGCTGAGGCAAATCACCTTAGCGCTGATTTTACGAACGCAACAGACACCAGGGCGATTAGAAGAGCACACCAGGAAGCGGTGGCATCAGAGAAGCTTTGAGAAACCAAGTTTCATCACAAGGCCAGGGGTACGGTGTGACTGTTGTGTTTGTTTTTCCCCTTCGAATGAATCGCCTCCTCCTTGATTGACTCCATTCCCTGTAGTCACCGCACCTCCGGCCTTCGAATTACCAGCTTGCTTCCTAAGGAAAATAAAATTATCACTCATATTTAAAAAACGATATTGTATTCTTTATTAATTAAGTTATAAAAAGAGGGTGAGAACTGGGACAAGGTAGCCCTGGTGGGTGTTTGGAGGAGGATAGGAGGGAAGGAAAAGGCCACTAAAAATTTCCAAAGTAATGACAGCACTTTTGTTGACTGTCCAAGGGCTGGAGTGGGCAGATGCACGGAGCCCCTCCATGCGTTCTACACGGTCTGGTGAGGAGGATGTGGGACATGGTCAGGGTGGTTTATACAGGGGCTGCAGCGGCAACTCTGATCTGCGCTGTTCGTGAAGCTCTCACGAGTGCCAGAGCATGTCAGTTGATCACACAACAGCCCCAGGTTGCATCCCACCACCGCTGATGATGTTCCCTGCTACACGCTCTGATCTTACTGCCGTCACTGTTCTCATCTCGAGTGTCTCCGTCTCTACTTTCACTGGCAATTTTCCTGGTAATTTGATACATGTCTTCACTCATTCAAATCGAGCTTTTTTTTTTTCTTGTGGGTCACTTCCCATAATTCCGAGATACATTCGTCTCAACTCGCTTTTTCCGCTGCCTTTCTGAGATAGCCTTTGGGATGGAGTATGAGGTGAAAATTTTGCAGCCTGGGAAAAAAGGGAGAGAAGTATTTAAAAAGATACATTTTACAGAACAATGCTTATACTCTTTCACGATGAACAACACTATTCACCTTACATAGCACATATGATTTGGCTACAAGGTCACATTTTGCATCTTAATATTGAGTGCCTGTGGCTCTGGTGTTAGAGATCTCACAGACGCAGGTCCAGGCAGCAGAATTCGGATGCCTTCATATATCCAGCACCCTCCTTTACCAAATAGCAAGCCAAGCCCGTTCAGTGCTGCTTCTCTCCTGTTAACATGCAGCAGCAGAAACCACTCCCCCATCCAATTCTCTGGGATGATTGCTTTACCCCTCCTCCCACCACGTGGCTGGTAAGAGGGAAGATCCCTGCTAGCCAAATGCGAAAAAGCTCAGCGTCAATCACCTGTCCCCCTTCCCCCTGCTTGGCTATCTGCAGGTAAGGATTTCTTTTAAGCAACAGGCAAACAGCCCAGTAGGAATGGCCATTCTCTGTCCCCCTTAACTGAAATTCTGAAATTTCAATCAGGTTACCATGAACGATATCACTCTCCTGAGGATAACACACCGAGAAAGAACGGATATTGCTTCAATGCCAGCAAACACCGGGACCATACGCAGATGGGCTTTGTCATGCAATGATACCAGATTACTTGCTACATGCATGGTGTAGTCAAGTGTCCTACCATGGAGGATGGAATAAGGCTGCCCTGTCCAGAAACCTTCTGCAAAGGCTTTTGGAGTACGCCCAGGAGAGCTTCATGGAGATGTCCCTGGAGGATTTCTGCTCCAGCCCCGGACATGTTAACAGACTGTTCCAGTAATCTGTACTGGCCGCGAATGCATCCCAAGTCCTCAGGGCAAATCAATCATTAAAAAATGCTTGCTTTTAAACCATGTTTTATATTTACAAAGGTACACTCACCAGAGGTCCCTTCCATGGCTTCGTTGTCTGGGGATAGTGGCTTGCGAGGGCAATTCTGTCAGGGTGAGAAAAAGGTCCTGACTGTTGGGGAGAATGGAGTGCTGTGTGCTCTCTGCAAGCTCGTCGTCCTCTTCATCTTCCCCATCCGCAGAATCCTCAGCCATGGCTGAGATTACCACCTCCACCTCTGAATCCAGGGACAGGGGTGGGGTAGTGGTGGTGGACCCCCCCCCCCCGAGAATTGCATGCAGCTCAGCATAGAAGCAGCATGTTTTCAGCCCTGCCCCGGACCTTCCGTTTGCTTTTGGTTTTCTGGTAGGCTTGTCCGAGCTCCTTAACTTTCACATGGCACTCTACTGAGTCCCTGGTGTGGCCTCTCTGCATCATGGCCTTGGAAATTCTCAAATGTTTTTTCATTTCATCTTTTGGAATGGAGTTCTGTTAGCACGGAATCCTCTCCCCATACAGCAATCAGATCCAGTACCTCCCATGCGGTCCATGCTGAAGCTCTTTTTCGATTCTCAGACTGCATTGTTACCTGTGCTGATGAGCTCTGCGTGGTCACCTGTGCTGGTGAGGTCTCCACGCTGGCCAAACAGGAAATGAAATTCAAAAGTTCACGGGGCTTTTCCTGTCTACCTGGCCAGTGCATCCAAGTTCAGATAGCTATCCAGAGCGGTCACAATGGTGCACTGAGGGATACCGCCCAGAGGCCAATACCATAGAATTGCGGCCACACTAACCCTAATCCGACATGGCAATACCGATTTCAGCGCTACTCCCCTCATAGGGGAGGAATACAGAAATAGGTTTAAAGAGCCCTTTATATCGATATAAAGGGCTTCGTTGTGTGGAAGGGTGCAGGGTTAAATCGGTTTAACTCTGCTAAATTCGGTATAAACGCGTAGTGTAGACCAGGCCTTAGTCTTCAAAAAGGGTCCAAAAGTATTTCTTTAAGAACACAAGATAGTTTAGGACTTTTGACAGTTTAAAAGGTCTGTGCCTCTTCAAAATGACTTTTTTCTTTTAATGTTAGAAATGGCCACACGTGCAATGGTTTTCATATTTCTGATATTTATTTTGCTATAAATACCTTGAGGGTTTGATGTTGAGCAAGTTAATCACAGGTTTAAATTTATGCACCTCCATACAGTTCACATTATTTTCAATGCTGTCAACCAGTTATTAATGAACTTTAAAGCAAATGAAACTGAATATTTTGTAACTTGAATTCTTCAGTCTTGTTTTTACTTCTATTTGAGAATCTGTAACCCAAGAATAGGAAAATGACAAAGTTGTAGACAGCTGAGTAGATTCTTCAGGGTAAAGTAGGGGAGGAGACAAGAGCAGAAAGGTAAATGGGAGCCAGACTGTGCAGGGTCTTGAAGACAAATACATGCTGCTTGTGTCATGCAGAGAATGAGAGAAAGCCAGTGAAATATTTGAAGTGGGGCTGCAAGGAACATAGTTTCAATGATGATCATTTTGTCCAGACTGAAGGAGATGTGGTGAGGTGAATGTCAGAGAAGGCTGCAATATCTGAGCTAAGAGACAACTTCAATATGGTTCTTTGGGGTGGAAATGGATGGATTTTGGAGATGACGTTAAGCAGAACAGTCAGGACTTACTAACATCAATATGTCCTCTAGGGGCTGCAATTGTTCTTCCAAACACACTACAATACCCATTTTTCCCTCCCATCAGGCTTTTAGTGTGGTAGTGGGCTGAGAGGATACGGCACATAAACAAGAGGTGCCATCATTATTAGTGTGTAATTAGTTAAGGTTACGTGAGTCTACTATATAGGATGAATAATTTTTATATTGGTTGCTTTTACTCATTGTGAAAGGTTCCAGTGAAATTGATGAGTGAGTGTTACAAATCAAAATAAAACATCAGTTTGGGGGCAGAAAAAGCAGGAGCACAAGAAGTCAAAGTGAAACCAAGGAAGGTCAGTTCAGGAAGGACAGCAGAGTTGCTGCCTTGGATAGAAAAGAGAGGGAGGCAGTTATTAATGACTGTTTTCAAATGCTAGTGGGTGGCATGAAGATCCTACGCCTATCCTGATATATAAATATTTACTATTGAGAGAGCAGTGATATCAAGTACTAAAGCAGCTAAAACAATTTCAGAGCTGTTTTAGGTGGAACCACTGTTGATTGACTGTTACAGAGTTTGAAAAATCCATCATTTCAAATTTAACTATGAATACACTGATTTGATTTTTTTTTTATTTTTTTTAAAGTACATAGCACACATGTGGCTCATAAATCCTGTTTCCTGCCAGAGATGCTAGCATTTCTTAACTCAGAAAAATGGTAGGTACACAGAACTGAATGTTTAATATATGTAGTCTAAAAGGTGACTTGCATGATTTTTTAAAAACTGATTCTGCCAAAACAGGCAAAATGTCATGCATCTAAAGAAAAAGCAGTTATTCTTTAACTAATGATGAATAGACTAATTAAATAACTTCAAAAGTAAAGTTTTTGCTAACGTATTGCTTCAGTCGGCCATGCATTCACTCTAATAGCCTACTTACTGATGCTATGTAATCTCACATTGAAATGATTACCAACAAATCATCTGGAGCCTTCATTGATTTGTTACATAGGTTTCTTTTCAGTCAGTACCCGGATATGCTTTAGATGAGACCTGAGTGGTTTGAACAATGCATTTCCCTTGGACTGCCTAATTGAAACCTGTGCAATGCCTGGGAGAGGACAATGGGTTAGGAAGCGTTAAGAAACAAAGTTGACTCTTTCCTTAGGTTCAAGAAAGCACTAAAAAGGAGTAGTTCCTGCAAATCTGGCCAGGACACCATCACCCAGAGAGCTGTGGCCTGCCAGGTAAATGGTTGTTCAGCCCCTAACCAGCTAACAAGTATGCTGCAACTGGCAGCACAATGTAACCATATGGAACCTTATAAAGTGCTGCTAATCTCATTCTATAGATGGGGACAGAATCAGAAAGTTGCAGAGGGATAGATTTTCAAGGGTCTTTATGTCCCTACAGATGCAGATTAGGCACTTAAAAATCCCACTAAGTGACTAAATAAACTGGGCTCTTAAATATTATTTCAATTGATGAGATAAGTGCCTAATCTGCTTAAGCACTTCTGAAAATCACATTAGTTTCTAATCTGCATCTACAGGCACCTAAAGACCTTTGAAAATCTGGCCCAGAATGACTCTGCCCTGGATCTCAAAACAAGTCCGGCACAGTGGGGACTAGAATCATAGAATATCAAGGTTGGAAGGAACCTCAGGAGGTCATCTAGTCCAACCCCTGCTCAAAGCAGGATCAATTTCCAACTAAATCATCCCAGCTAGGGCTTTGTCAGGCCTGACCTTAAAAACCTCTAAGGAAGGAGATTCCACCACCTCTCTTGGCAACCGATTCCAGTGCTTCACCACCCTCCTAGTAAAAAAGTTTCCTAATGTCCAACTTAAACCTCCCCCACTGCAACTTGAGGCCTTACCCTGTTCTGTCATCAGGTAACCCTGGCGAACAGTCTAATCCTCCTCTTTGGAACCCTCAGGTAGTTGAAAGCGCTATCAAATCCCCCCTCATTCTTCTCTTCTGCAAACTAAACATCCCAGCTCCCTCAGCCTCTCCTTATAGTCATGGTGCTCCAGCCCCTAATCATTTGTTGCCTCCGTTGAATTCTTTTCCAATTTATCCACACTCGTTCTGTAGTGTGGGCCCAAACTGGAACAGTACTCCAGATGAGGCCTCACCGTTGTCAAATAGAGGGAAATGCATCTTCTCCTCGTCTGCTGGCAATGCCCCTACTCTCTTACAGCCAAAATGGCAGTTAGCGCCTTCTTGGCTAACAAGGCACCCATTTGATCATAATCCAGAGCTCTCGCCACTTGTAATCCTAGTCCTTTTCTGCAGAAATGCTTCCTAGCCATTCGGTCCCTAGTCTGTAACAGTGAATGGGATTCTTTCATCCTAAGTTCAGGACTCTGCACTTGTCCTTGTTGAACCTCATCAGGTTTCTTTTGGCCCAGTCCTCTAATTTGTCTAGGTCCCTCTGTATCCTATCCCTACTCTCCAGTTTATCTACCACTCCTCCCAGTTTAGTGTCATCTGCAAACTTGAGTGCAATCCACGTCATCCTCCAGATCATTAATGAAGATATTTGAACAAAACCGCCCCCAGGACCGACCCTTGGGGCACTCCGCTTGCAACTGGCAGCCAACTAGACATGGAGCCGTTGATCACTACCTGTTGAGCTCGACCATCTTGCCAGCTTTCTATCCACCTTATAGTCCAATCGTCCAGCCCATATTTCTTTAATTTGCTGGGAAGAATATCACTGAAGATCATGTCAAAAGCTTTGCTAAAGACAAGGAACAACATGTCCACTGCTTTCCCCTCATCCACAGATCCAGTTATCTCCTCATTGAAGGCAATTAGGTTAGTCAGGCATGACTTGTCCTTGATGAATTCATGTTGACTGTTCCTGATCACTTTCCTCTCCAAGTGCTTCAGAATTGATTCCTTGAGGACCTGCTTCATGATTTTTCCAGGGACCGAGGTGAGGCTGACTGGCCTGTAGTTCTCCGGATCCTCCTTCTTCCCTTTTTTAAAGATGGGCACTACAATAAGTCGAGTCTAGTCTGACTTCTAGTTCCATTCTGCAAACACCCCCAGACTACACATTGCCTTCCATGGACAAGGGGAACATTCTTTTTAGAGCAGCAAAAACATGTTCTTGGTAGCATGCCATGAACTATCCTGCCATACAGAATCATTGTTCTGTACCTAGAGCTGGTGCTGCTCCACTATCCTTCCCCTACCCCCAAGCCTCTTGCATCTCTCAGATAAGAGGAACAAGAGGAGAAGGAAAAGGATTTTCCCCTATATACATCCTCACATACAATAATACATATTTATGATGGCTTTATGTGACATACTAAGGAATAGTGTTCTGTTCATAATTTGGCTTCTGCTGTACTTACAGCCTTAAACCGGGTTTTGAGCTTTGAACTCAAAATATATGGGCAAAGTTTTGAACAAGTAGTATTTCCATCATCGGCTATCCCTCGATATGAGGATGATTTCTGCTGAGGGGTGGGGAGGGAGTCACCAATGAGATGCAAGATGGCCAAGGAGTCCAATTCCTGTTTTACAGGTTTTTCCACATATGTGACAGGTGGTTGCTTGGAAAGAGCACAAAGTATTTTTATAACATACTTACAATTACAATATTTTGAGTATATATACACACTTTACAGAATACATAGGTGGAAACTAATGACCAATATATAGATGGTGAGGTTTTTTTAAACTTTGTATAGTGAAAATTGTTACTATATCTGCTTACTGAAGTTACATTGTATCACCCTATGTAAGACCTCAAATTAACCTGCATTAAAAATGTGAACCAGATGAACCAGATGAACAAAGGGAAGGGGGGATATTTCCTAGGTTGTAGCTATTTCTGTAAAAAATCCAAGCCCCTTAATGAGTCCCCACCCCCACCTCACACCCCCAGTTTGTATGACTTTATAAAAATAAGGGGCTAAATTCTTTCCTGACTCATGTCTTCTGAAATCTCATTGAAATTAGTGTTGCACAGACATAAATCAGAGTGCCCTTTTCTGCTGTGGAAAAGAGACTGTCAGTTAGGTATGTTTACGGAATGGTCTACCTGTTTTGGGGAATGACCTAATCAGGAGAACTACCAGCAGAGTTATTGTGCATGCAGGGAGAAGGTAAATAGGTTCTCTCTCAACTGTGAGAAAAGTTGTAAGTATTGGGTCTGCCAGTTATGACAGATCATGCTGTCACTTTATAAAACAGGGATCAGCAACCTTTGGCACGTGGCCCACTAGGGTAAGCACCATGGCAGGCTGGGCCAGTTTACCTGCCACGTCCACAGTTTTGGCTGTTTGTGGCTCCCATTGGCTGTGGTTTGCCATTCCAGGCCAATGAGGGCTGCGGGAAGCAGTGATGGCCAAGGGACGCACTGGCTGCCACTTCCCGAAGCCCCCATTGGCCTTGAGAGGAGAACCGTGGCCAGTGGAAGCCATGATTGGCCAAACCTGCGGATATGGCAAGTAAACAAACTGGATCGGTCTGCCACCCTGGCGGTCCATGTGCCAAAGGTTGCCAATTCTTGTTATAAAAAGATATCATAAGGGATATTTCCTTGTATTTCTTGAGCATTATTTTATAAGACTTTTTCTTAATGAATAGGAAGGATATGCCTATTCCACATTTATAAATAAAAGAAAACAGAGGAAAAAATTAGAGCTATCAATTAATTGCAGTTAATGCATGTGATTAACGCAAAACAAATTAACTAGATTAAAATGGTGATTAATTATGACTACTTTTGAATCATACTGTCAAACAATAGAATACCAATTTAAATTTATTATAAATACATCACCCAAAAGTGAAAATGGGTGTTCGCATGGTATGGTTTTTGCCAGCATTGCAAGGTATTTACGTGGCAGGTGCGCTAAACTTTCATATGCCACTTCATGCTTTGACTTGTAGGCTCTAAAGCTGTACACTGTTTGATTTGAGGGCAGTTATGTAAAAAAAATCTACATTTGTAAGTTAAACTTTCGTGATAAAGAGATCACACTATAGTACTTGTATGTATTGAAAAATACTCTTTTGTTTCTCTTTTTACATTGCAAATATTTGTAAAAATATAAAGTGAGCACTGTACACTTTGTATTCTGTGTTGTAACTGAAATCAATATATTTCAAAATGTAGACCATCCAAAATATTTGCAATAAGAAAATACCATTTTACATTTAATAGTTCAATTAAAACAGCAAATTGAGATTGTTTTTTAATCTCATGATTAATTGCAATTATTTTTAAATCGCTTGACAGCCCTATTTTTGCTTCCATTTGTGAATACTGTGCTGTCTTACCTATTATCAGTAACTTCTGAATGAAAGAAATCCTTATTCTTTATGTAGGTAAACAATATGCCTTTCCACATGAGGTACTTTTTTTAAAGCAGCTGATATGGTATTTTGAGACAGATGAGACCTATGTTTAGAGAGAGGCAAGGTGGGTGAGGGTAATCTCTTTTATTGGGCCAGCTTCCGTTGCTGAAAGAGACAAATGTCAAGCTAAACAGAGCTCTTCCTCAAGACCTGAAGAAGAGCTCTGTAGCTCAAAAGCCTAGCTTTCTCCACTTTGTCTCTCTAATACCCTGGGACCAATATGTCTACAGCACCATAAATGTATGTTTATAGAGAACTATTACTACACAGAGCTCAGTAAAAGACATTTACAACAATAATTGTTAAACTAAGGGTTGAAGGGAGGGTTTGGGGAAAAGCCACCTTCTCTGTGAAGGTATTTGTTTGTGCAGAACAAAACAGCTCAGCTTTTAAAGACTCTTGACTTTTCAGACAGATTTAAGTAAAGGTGAGGATTATAATTTATGAATGCGTCCACATTTCTGCTTCTAAAAATTCAAAGTGTTACTGATAAGAATAAAGCATCACAAGCCTAAGGAACCCCTCACTTGCAAGAAAACATTGCTGCTGGTTGTTTAGCAGTGGGGTGCTGGAAGAAAGCCAGTGTGGAAATTCATTCACAATACTCTACAAGCCTGGAGCAATTTTTTTTCACTCCATGAGAATGTGATGGAAAAGCAGAAAACAACAAGGGCATAGGATCTAGACAGGCTACCCCATTGGTTCTCAACTATGAAATGGTAGGGTGACTCCATGGGGTCCCTAGTAGATGCCTGAGGAGGTGTGCCTGTTCCCACTCCCTGTCAATGGCCTTTCACTGAACAGGATTTGTTCAGATGCTTGCAAACAGTTTTTCCTCAGATATCGGATTATCCCATTAACCCCTGCAAAGATTCTCACAATCCCCTTTTTAGATTCATCAGCTCCTTTGAAACACTGTGGGAACTGGTGCAAAGGATTCTGAATGCAGTTGAGGAAGACAGTGTGAATGGCTGAATGGGAAACTATGGTATAAAAGGGGTGAGGTGTTCTCCTGGGTTCTCCTACTGTGGCAGCCTGTACTAGTCAGAAGACTGAGTTAGCATTTGAACTTGAACATAGAGCTCTTTGTAGAAAAACGTTTTGTTTTCCCCCCTGAGATTTTCTATAATCTACAATTTTACTGCTGTTTTCTTTATTATGTATTTCCAAATTATTTTCCAAATTCTCCCACCATTTATGATTTTCACTTTTCCCATTTTCTTTGACAGTTTGACTCCAATTATTTGCTTTCATCCTGACAGAACAACAATCGAGGTTCTTCCACCTCCTGCACCTAAAGTTTAAATTAGTTCACAAGGAACATCTAGAAATCCTAGAGTTATCATACAAATCTTCTAATTTTTAATCAAGGTAAGAAGCTCATAAACCCACTTTAGTTCTAAGGAGCTGTAGAGCGCCACATTCATTGCTGCTTTTAGGATTTCAAAGATGCCCTGAGCACTGAGTAACAGCCTAATTAATGAGAAGTTTCCATGGCAAGTGTGGTTCAAGGAATCCATGTTCCTAGCCCAGACACTTGTCAACTGCTGCTGTATTAATGGTGATGGAATGCTCATATATTTTCATCTTTTTTCCATAACAGGTGCATTCTGTCTTACGTAAAGTGAACGTTCCTTTGGCCCAGTAAGAAAGCCAAATCCTGCTCCCTATACACAAAGCATGCAGTGTCCCATTGTCTACAACAGGTATAGTTAGGTGAACAAAATAAGCAGAATTTAGCTAGTCATTTTTAGCATTTTACTGTTTTTAGTTGACATTACTGCTCCAGGCATTATGCATCTGCATAGTTCAATAGTTAAATGCCACTTTCTAGCAACAGTTATATAGCTCCAAATTCAGTTTTATTCAAACAATTAAAATTAGAATTGTATCAGTGAGGGAAATTGGAATGCAATTATAAAATGTCAGCTTACCAGAATAAAGGCACTAGTATGTAATTAAAGTAGCAGGCTCTGTTTTCAACTTCATTAAACACTATTATAATAAAATTATTATAAGGCCACACATTTATTATTTAAAAAATGGCTTGGAAAAGAATAGCATTGAGGTTGTGACACATGCCACTGTTTTTCACACTGCCTATTTGTGAAATGCTAAAAAACACTTCTGACTCACTTAATTTGGAAAATAATGTTAAATTGTTGCAGCTGTAGTACAATCAACATGCTTCAAGTTCATGTCTGTGACCAACTGAAACTAACTATTTATGCTAAATGATCTGTTCCACCTGGTATTTAGCTGTGATGCTGAGTTAGTTTCCCAAACCTAAAGAGCAGCTCTGTATGAGCTTGAAAGCTTGTCTCTTGCCAACAGAAGTTGAGCCAATAAAAGATACTACTTTATCCTTCAAGTGTGGGCATTTTGGAAAAAACTAAAACCCAACATGTAAAAATCCACTAATCAATAGCTAATACATATTGGATAAGAAAAACAAGACCCCTTTCTCACAGAAAATGCTGTGCTTTCTCTGCTGAGATCTCCACTAGCAGGCATTTGAGTTCAGTCCTGATGTTATGTGGATGAGGGACACAGCAGGACTATCAACATCTGTTTAGCAGGGTGCTTTCTTACTCATGATCCAATAAAGTGACGATAGCAGAGGGAATTGGGTGCAGAAGGGTGGTGGGCTGGAAAGAACATTATGGCCAGCTTACAGCACAAGGCTGTGAGAAGTAATATTTCCTGGAAAATGTCAGAAATATTTTTTCCGCCATGCACCAGATCAAACGACTGCTCATATTCTCCTTTTAAAAAGTGCAACTCCGAAACACAGTTGAGACAGCCATTACTCCTGGTGCTGTCAGAAGTATGTGAAAATCCAAAGTATAGCTGCTAAGCCCATCATTCACATTTCACCAAATTTTATTTAAACACTCATTCAAAGATCTTACCCTCCCTCTGTTCCCCCAATACCAAATTTTCCTCTTACTTAGCTATGCTCATTACAGCATCAAGCAGGGAGGTCTGTCACAACGCTGAACACTATGCATACCTCTGAGCTATGGTGGTTAAAACTAGGTCTTTGGCCTGCCACACTGTTCACACACATACATAGAGAGAGGAATAGAATATTTAATTCAACTTGTGATTATTTTTTTTAAATGAACTCCACTAAGGTAAGACAAAAATTTACTAAGTCTTTTGTTACACAATACGTTCATAGTCAAAGAACATACAAACATGGCATTGCTAGTAATGTTAACACTTCAGTTGTAATGCAGCTGTGTTACTGTGGGAAAAATCAGGTACTAAGAGATTTCTTTTGACACCTCAAAAAAAGTGCTTATGAACTTTAGGCCAGAATCTGGCATCCAAGTGCTCATCTCTCACTAAAGTTAAAAGAAGTGACAAGGCATCTTTTAAGCTCTCCTGATTAAGTCTCTTACTGTGACTCTAGAAGTTAAAGATTTTTAATTAGTGGTAAGCCATCAAAAGAATTCCATATTAAGTTTGGATTTTCACAAGAAGTGGGGATGTTTATAGGAAGTGTATATGAAACTATTATATTTGGCATGAAATCATAATAGCTGACTCTCACATATGAGACCTGGAGACATGAGAATAATCCCCTAGGTGATACTTCATGCACTGACTTCCAGTTCCTTCCTAGACAAGATGTGCAGAGGTGTATGAAGATGAACACTGTGAGAAGGCTATTTTCCTTATAAAGCAGTGGAAAAAAATTGGAAAGCCAAGAAACACTTTACTTTATGCAATTACAAAGTTGCTGTGCTATGCAGCTGTGGTTTTCCCAATGAAGCTCCTGTACATTTACTTTTAATGCCACCTATAGGTAGTCCAAGATTATGCTAAAATTCTAATATGATTGGAGAGTAAAATTTAATATAAATATTTAAATAGTAATTATCACTAGTAACATTTTTATTTTTCCAATTATTATTTTCTGCAGATATATCTACCTATACACATGTAATACATATATTTAACACTTGCACAATCTCTACATCTGACTCACCTGACTTTCACTCAAGACTTCAAACTGTTCTCATACCTTTCTGTATTTAAAAACACCCTTTAAATTATTTCCATTCTTAATACTCACTGAATCTCAAAAATGTAAAACAGTTTGAAAGTAACAATCTGAGGAGAAAGTCAGGATATCAAGTAGTCTGATATAGATATCAAACTGCCTGATGTACTGAAGAGTGATTTCTGGCACTGGTAGAGGCAAGCTGGTATATGATGGTGAAAATATAGTTTGGCCAATAGTTTTACTAAATTGAATAATACTGGCTTTAAAATCAGTTTGAGAGATAATATTCAGAGTGAAAACAAAAAGGGTGAGGGAAATGAAAAACAAATATTTTACAGACCAGCTGAGTAAAAGGAGCAAAAAGAGAAATTCTAAAATGAAATAGTGTTTATGCACACACACCAGATCTATGCACATCTAACTTTTGAATGCTGAAGGTAATGGAAGAGTTTCTTTAACCTTTACTACATAGCACATATTTCCCATTAGCCAAAAAAGGAGATAGGGCAGCAATCACCTTTGAAAAAGATTTTTTTTAAAAAATAGATAATTAATTCAAGTTCACAAATGTTTTATGTCATGCCTACAAACCATGAAAGAGTCTGAGGTTCACAAAAACCTGAAATGCATGAGGTATTTCCAACTTTCATTTATGGAGAAAATTGGTTTTGGTTTCCCAAATGTACCTGTAATATCTTTCAGATTTATAACAAACACTTACCATCTAATCAACTGAAAAATAATGAACATTTCTTCTGGATTGTAATCCTTAGAAACCACCTTATTATAACAACTTTGTTTTGGGGAATCCCTGTTTCTTGTCACTTTACAAAAGCCTAAAGATGATCATTTATACTCATGTACCATAACATTCAGTTACTGGGAACACTTCTACATTCTCATTAAAAATTAAAACATCCTTCTGCACTGAAGTTATGCATTGAGGACGAGAAAGAGGAGGAGTAAATATTTATGGTAGTGCCTGAAGGCCCTGTTCAGGATTGAGATCCCATTGTACTGGGCATTATACAAACACAGAGGAGACAATCCCTGCCCTGAAGGCTTTAGAATCTAAAGAAATTAAGTTTCTAAAACAATATAAGTTGTATAAGGAAGATTTCTTAGAAGAACACCACTTCACATCATTTGCTTTTATGAATCTGATTGACAAAATAATGAACATAATATATAGGATGAAGAAATATCCTTCAGATAAACTAATCTGAGCCACTTTTAAATGATCATATTATTGGATAAATGAAGAATGACAAAGAATGATAAAAATACTTTAGGTATATTAGCAATTTAGTCTGCATTTTTGAGCATTCTCATCTACTGGATCACAGATTTCAGTGGAAACAAAAATTATCTGTCAGTTTCATCTTTCTTTCTATAGCATATTCACCAATCACCACTTCTTGATAATTCTTCATCTACTAAAATCTGGGGGCAGTTTAATCTGGCAGCCACTCTGGTCAATCTTGCTTTAGGGTCCAAACCAGTTTCTTTGTGGAAGCTGTATCTCACGCCCATATGTTTTAAGAATTTACTTGATGACACTCGCACTGTTGAGCAGTTTGAAACAAACATTTCATCCCACTTGCTCATTCAAACTACAATTGAGTGTCCTAATATGAGTAACACCAGTTACTTTTGAATTATATCTAACCGACACCTCTGTCTGCAGCCTCCTCTTTAGGTTAGACTTAGCCTGGGCAATTGTACCTTTTAATCACTCCATTTACTTTACTCCAGCTACCCCCATACCTGTCACTCCAGAACATCACAAAATATTAGTGTTAAGTTTTCAATAAAAAATAATTGAAATTAAGTGAAAGTGGCTTTGCTTTCACCTGGCTTCAAATCAGGAATACATTCAAATAAATGCTTGTATTTCAAAATGCTCAGTGACAATGTGTCATTAGGCAGTTTCTTTGAATTTAGAATCTTGACATTCAGAATCCACAAAAACAAAATTTGGCAAATGGACAATGCTGCTGTGGTGGGTCCCTCACTTTTCCTTTGTGTGGTGGGCCAGGGTCTTGCCTCTGCCCCTAGTCTTGGGCTCCACTAGTGCTCTGGAGCAGGAGAGAAGGGAAGTGGGGAAGGCACCCAGTCCACCCCTTACTCTGGTTCCAGCCCCTTCAGCTTCCTAGGCTTCTTACCCTCTCTCTCCTTGGCAGGGTTTCTCTCTGTCTTCAGTACTGGGGGAGTCCCTCTGCCCTGCTTGGGCAGGGTCTCCCTTCCCCAGTACTCTGATTCTCTGGTCAACATCACTACACCTCTAAATTACAGTCATCTCTCCTTCCCTCCTCCTATTTGACTGAAGCAGGTTGTTGTTTTTTTAATTAGGTCTCAGGAAGGGCCTTAATTGGCTCCAGCTGCTCTAATTAAACTGTAGAAACATCTCCTTAGTTCACAGGAAATAAGGCTCTGATCATCCCGGGGTTTACGCCCGACCACTTCCCAATAAGATCACTCTCCTGCTGCCCTCTGGCCCTGCTGTATCACAAAAACAAAAAACCACAAACACACCAATGTATGGACACTAAGACAAGACACTGCAAATAACTTGCATTTGGTGGCTTAACTAACTCTAAAGCAGAGAGTTGGCAGAAAGAGAAGCCACTCCCTAGACTCCAGAAACAAAACAAGGTAAAATATTTTCTTCCGTCTCTCATAATTGCATAGCCACTAATCCTCAGTGTGGAAACAGCTAGTGATGAAGAATGGCAGAACACACAGGGGGGAAGTACCAAGCAATATTAAGATAAATAGACACTGCCTTCACAAAAAAACAACTTAGGTTAACGCCACAGTGTGAAATAGTTTCCTGCTGCATATCATATCTACAGAAGCCTGTAAATCTATTCATCCACTTGACCAGGTGGCCACAGTGCCGACCTCATCTGTAGGAGCCTGAGTTCTCTCTAAGCAGGAGGCAGCTACAACCCTGGTTAAATGTGCCTTGATTTCATGTCTACAGAAATGTATAAGATCTGATGTACAATATCTAATCTGCCATCTGATCATGGCTTTTGAAGTCTCCATTCCTATGTATATAAAATGGCGTATTAAAAAGTGGGCTGAAATTTTTGTATTTATCTACTCTTTAAGCACACTTTGAAATCCTGACTATGCTGTTAGTGTTTTTTAAAACAAAACAAAACACAGTTTTCCTTCTAGCATTTAGGAAGGGGCTAGTGGGAAGAAATGGAAGTCCTAGGCCAAAGTTACAAACTGGTGCCTAAAAGATAGAAACCAAAGTATATGGTCTGGATTTACAGGAATGCTGAGTACTATAGCTGCTCTTGACTTTACTAGGAATTCCAAGTGCTCATGACATATCAGGATTTCCCACACTGAGTGCTCGTGAAATCCTTAGCACCAATATACATTCGTAAAAAATAGAAATACACCACCCCAAACTCAGAAATTCTCATGAATTTATGGCACTATCAAGAACATTATGGACTAAAAAGATAGCCGAGTTAAGTGGCAGCTTTGAAAGGGAATTGTATGGTTTCAGTGATATAGTATTTTATTTTATTTCATTTCATTCTACAAAGTTTATTTTTCAGTATTCCTGCTGTCAAGAATCAGCCAATAACACTGAGGCAAGCAAATCTGCATACATAGATGAGATCAACCTATTTAGATTACAGAAATGAATGTTAAGAAGCGACTTAGCACCATCTAGAAATACACACGTGAGGCAGAGCTTGAGTCATGCTGGAACACTCCAGAATGCCATTCACACTCTTTGTCTGTCTGTCTGGTTTTTAAGGACTCGGAGAAGATTTACTGTTACAAAGGGCTCTTTGATCTAGCAGATACAGGTATAACAAGATCCAATGTCTGGAAGCTGATGTTAGAAAATTCTAACTCAAAATAAGGTGCAGTTTTCACAGTGAGGGGAATTAACCATTAGAACAATTTACCAAGGGTTATAGTGGATTCTCCATCACCTGAAGTCTTTAAATTTAGGCTAGATGTCTTTCTAAAAGGTATGGGCTTGATGCAGGAAATATTGGATGAAATTTGATAGCCTGTGTTATGTGGTATGTCACACTAGATCATAATGATCCCTTTTGGCCTTAAAATCTATAAAATCAAGACCTGGTTGGATGACACTGCAGGACTGTGGCTGAGACTGTTATGTCCAGCCAATTGTGCAGTTAGTGAGGTGGGACTGGAGAAGTGGGGCAGATGCACCTTTTTCCTTCCAATTTTAAATACAAATTGTATTTCACCCTGAAGATGATCAGATTGAGTGTGCCCCACCTGATGCATGAGTTCTGGGTGGGAGATAGGATAGGGTAAATGCTGATATACATATTACTGGATTCAACAAAGACTTTTATCTGGAATGATTAAAAGCCTCACTATAGCAATACTGGAATCACTGAGTCAGAGTATACTATACTTATGTGTTCTATAGACAAAAATGCTCTCTTTAAATATTTCTCTTAATCATCTCCAGCATGGATGATTTAGCAATATCCAAGTAGGGATGAAGTCTATCAGAGACACACAAATCATTCCAACCTTTCTATCATCTGTGTGCCAGACTTTCACCCTCCACAGGCAAATCAGTGAAGATATGTCTCTCCTACCCCATGCTGGTTATCGCTGAAGAGTCATTTTACTTGGCCTTTGTGCAAAAATCAGAATTTCACTCATAATATAATTAGGTATTTGTAATGAAAACAGTAGACTTCTTATTAACATATACATAGATATAGATGATCAGTTGCTATACCTACAAGAATCATATAGATTTGATAAAGATAGATACAGCAATACCAGGATACATAGGATTCCAATGCTATATCAAAAAATATTCTTGCAATAATGTGCTCTTTAATAGTATAGTCACTTATAAATACTTTTGATATCCTATTACTGGACTACTGATGGGTGTCATGCTCCATACTCTCTCTGCCAGGTCCCTCTTTTATATGTACTTGGGGATTCAGATTATCTAATTAGCCAACAACAGAAACAAGAAAAGGTTTACATATTGCTCCTTTGATTGCTCAACTGCACATATTTTAAAGCAATTGCTTGTTACCCAGTGATGCAAACTGATTATCTGATTTAAAGCCCTTAATTAAACTGTCATTCTTCAAACTCAGAGCCAAATATAAAATGTGACATTAAGTAATTAAAACAAATTATTGTCCACCTGATATTTTAGATTTAAGAGATTTCCATACTCATTTAAAAACTATATGAAAATATTACAAACATACATTGGTTGACATTAAATAATATTTGCAAACAGTTACACCAGAATGGTATTTGAAATACCAGAATTTTACCCTACATTTAGAATGGGAAATAAATAATGAAAAATGATTACTTTAATAGCTTCTAGTGTGCTGTATCAATTTATAAATTATCTCATTACTTCATTGGTAATATGAATATTTGGAATATTAACTAAGATTAGGTGTTTTGCAAGCAGTGGCAACTGGTGGGCAAAATAAATGATAAAACTGTGGCATGCTCTCACCGTAGGGTGAAAAACAACTTCTGACTTCTTTCTCCACATCAAACAAAATCATTTCTAAGCAATCAAAACAAGCTGAAAATACCTATGTTTCAAGATAATTTCCATATAACCTCATTCAAACGTTCTGAAAAAATAAAACCTTTCTATATAAAGTTTTCCATGTGTATTCCCTGCTCAGAAATTGTTTTTTCCATTGATGGTTTAAAGTTAGCCAGACATGCAATGTCTTTCAGGCCAACTTTTGAATAGTGGTGGGTTTTTCTTCATTTTTTTTGAAAATTGTTCTGAAAATCTGTTTCCCTCAACTGAATAGTGACTTTATACAAAAACTTTTAAATCATTTTTATAAACTAATTCTCAATGCACAGAGGACTAATTTTACTAAAGTAGAGTTATGAAGATCCTGAGTCTCATTTACACCACCACAAATCAAGAGACACTGTATTAAAGTCAATGATTTAAAAGGATGTAAAAACAATGAGAGATCAAAATCAAGTCCTATGACTTTAGTAAAACATAGGGCACATGGAAATTACATGATTTCCAAGCTAGGTTAGCAAAACTTCTAGGATGATTCATTATACTTCCATACATTCAGGGTGCAAGTTCTCAACACCCCACAGAATCAGATTAGAGCCTTAACAGCAGTTATGAGCTCCATTAACTCAGTAGTCTACACCAGAGCTCTAACTCTGACAATGAAACACAGGTCTCACTGAAGTGGCAAGCCAAATGTATTCAGTTGTTTGAATTACGTGACAGCATGAATAAAATACACCCACATACACACACTTCAATAAAAACAAAGGCAATTATCAGAAAAAAACATCCAGAGTTAAAGCTGAGAATATACATCCTTTAAAAATAGCATTAAGAATTATCAATTACAAAATACAACAAACCTACTTGTAAGAGCAAGTAAGTCGCAGAATTTTCAGGTAGGGTTACAATACCTGAAACTTAACACAGCACCTTGAAATCTATCCATCCTTCACCTACAGGTTGGTGCTCTTTACCTTTTGCTACCATAACTTAAGTCTATCCTGTTTAATGCCCTTTATTAATCTACTGTAATTCCCATTCTATCCTTTTAACCTATATTGCGTGATTTCTCAGAGAGATCTCAGTCTATCGTATTGTGGAATTTGTTTTGAGGACTTTGGGCCCAATTCAAAGCCAGAAGACTCCTGCTGATTTGAATGATCTGTGGATTTAGCTCTAAGTTAGAACAAAACTTGCTCTGTTGCCAGATAGAGAGAAGGTTTCAATTTATTGCTGGAATCATCTCAATTCAAATGGACAGTTAGATTCGCTGAGTATTAAAGTCTCCTGAAATAACATTTGGGGCCTACACAATGTCATCAGAAAAGCACAGCTTTCCAGCAACTGAAACACATAAGCATCAGGTGAGTACAAAGTAATGTTTAATTTAATTATACACTACAGAAATAAATCCAGCCAGAAAATGATAAGCAAACACTCGCTCTGAATTATATACACATTAAAAGAGTGTTTAAGAACAGTGCTATTTCCATTACATAAAAATAAATCTTTACACAAATATGGTAACTTGACAGAACTGTAACTCTCTCAGTTTGTTAATATTAAGAGTATCTTTCTGCCAACTTTACATTCCTGATATAGGTAAGTGAAGACATACAAGCTTATCCATTAGGTACTTATATGGCCACAATTACCATAGTGTCTGAGTGTCTCAATCTTTAATGTATTTATCTTTATAAATTGGGTTTTTGTTTTTTTACACCTTGTGGCAAAATGGCACTAGACATTTCATTATTATTTCTAAAGACAAAGAATACTAACTAGTATTTTAGTAACATCAAGAAATAGCAAATCAGACAATCCCACTCCCAAAACATGCAAAAAACCATATAACTAATAAAACTCATTAAAACCTGGGGTACATTCAATTTAGACTCCACTCAAGGTTTGGATTATGGAATTATAAATCAAATCTCAGAATTCATCCATTTATGTGTATCTTGTAAGGGAAGAATTACTACTACTAAAATAGTATAAATAAAGGTAGTGAACCCCCACAGCTACTTAGTAAAGAGTAACAAAATGAGGTAAGTTTTCTCTGGTGAAGTGAAGATTATGAAAATATTACAATCTTTTAATTATAGTAAAACTACTCAGAACAGAGCATGAAAAAAATTTTAATGAGACTACCCTGTCCATTTTTGCTCCTGGGGTTCAGTCTATAAGAAATGGAAAGAACAAGGTACAGTAATGCAAACTAGATCAGAGCTTCTTAGAAAGGCTGATGATCTGTTAAAAATTAAGTACTATTTCAACAAAATAATTCTTTACTAATCCTGTCAGCAAAATGGTCTACTCATCACAGCACAGGAGTGAAATATTACAAAATCCTCATGAAAAGTGTAGCGGAGAAGTATTGTCAGTAAAAACTTGTGAGGTCAGTTGTCCAGTGTCTGATTTTTGAGTATCCAGTACAGACAAAGAACACAAGTTATAAAGATTACATATTTTTAAGATTTAAAGCATGGGCACGCATCTTTGAAACAAGAGACCTATTTTAATTCACAGTTTAAATTTCACTTTCAGTTAGATTTCATCTAAATTAAAGTTAATTGTGGTTACATAACTAAAACATGAAAACTGGCAGGATTCTCTCCAGGCCAAACAAATGTGGTTTCTTGTAACAGAAGCTGTCATGTGTCTTGCTGTGTGAAGAGAAATACATCTTAAACAATAGATGAATATGCAAAAGGAAAGTAATTGTGAGGAAACCGGGAGGATCAGGCATTATCAGGAAAAGAAAGGGTGCATGTTCCACACACACAGATCCACTTGAAATGGGTCAAAAACATAAATTGTTAAAAGCTCTGAACTGGAATAAATTAGTGAGGAACAGTCCAGAAGACTTTAATCTGCCCCCAAACAGCCCTCTGGGGGAAATACATTAATGTGTACTGCCGAAGACAGACACCTGAGCCTAGGAAAACACCCATATCTCCTTTCGAGGGTATCACAGAATCATGACTATCAGGATTGGAAGGGACCTCAGGAGGTCATCTAGTCCAACCCCCTGCTCAAAGCAGGACCTAATCCCTAACTAAAATCATCTCAGCCACGGTTTTTTCAAGCCTGACGTTAAAAAACTCTAAGGAAAGAGATTCTACCACCTCCCTAGGTAACTCACTCCAGTGCTTCATCACCCTCCGAGTGAAAGAGTTTTTTCTTAATATCCAACCTAAACCTCCTCCACTGCAACCTGAGATCGTTACTCCTTGTTCTGTCATCTGGTACCACTGAGAACAGTCTAGATCCAACCTCTTTGGAACCCCCTTTCAGGAAGTTGAAAGCAGCTATCAAATCCCTCCTCACTCTTCTCTTCTGCAGACTAAACAATCCCAGTTTCCTCAGCCTCTCCTCATAAGTCATGTGCTCCAGCCCCCTAATCATTTTTGTTGCCCTCCGTTGGATGCTTTCCAGTTTATCTACATCCTTCTTGTAGTGTGGGGCCCAAAACTGGACACAGACTCCAGATGAGGCCTCACCAATGCCGAATAGAGGGGAATGATCATGCCCCTTGATCTGCTGGCAATGCTCCTACTTATACAGCCCAAAATGCTGTTAGCCTTCTTGGCAACAAGGGCACATTGATGACTCATATCCTGCTTCTCGTCCATTGTAACCCCTAGGTCCTTTTCTGCAGAACTGCTGCCTAGCCACTCGGTCCCTAGTCTGTATCAGTACATGAGATTCTTCCATCCTAAGTGCAGGACTCTGCATTTGTCCTTGTTGAACCTCAGATTTCTTTTGGCCCAATCCTCTAATTTGTCTAGGTTCCTCTGTATCCTATCCCTACCCTCCAGCATATCTACCTATCCCCTCATCTTAATGTCACCTGCAAACTTGCTGAGGGTGCAATCCACACCATCCTCCAGATCATTAATGAATGATAGGAGACACCGCTTCATGCTGTGCAGAAGCTGACTAACTCCCATCTACATTCAACTAATGCTGGTGATTGGGTGGAGAATGTGGATTTTTTGCCTCAACCAGAGTGGATGTACACTTACAAGGCTTACTCTGCTTACTGGCCTGCATGCAGGCTTATTATATTTAAGAGGATTTCCCTGTGATCTGAGCAATATGGTTGGAAGATTAATATTGGTGAGAATTTGGCATAAGTGTACACTATGCAGACTTCCTAGGTGGCCATGTTTCCAGAAACTGGAGATGACGTATTAGCCTTGTGTGCTTAAAAGACACCATCATGTACTTTAGGCCCAAGATGCCTTCAAAAAACAAAATGCTTAATACAGGTTCAATGTATGGGACTATAAGGCTGCAGATTAAAAACACAAGGACATTCTAAAAAGTGGAGATAGGCCAAGCCAATACTGTACAGAATGACTGCAAAGAATGCCAGCACCATTTAAGTGGATCACTCTGTGAAAACTGTTAGATAATTATCCGGATAAGGTCAAGGTTCACATTCTCCTCAAGGGCTTCGATAACTGTTTATTATAGCAGCACATTTCAAGTTACATTAGGCTGACAGTTGGTGTACTGAATACATTTTCAGCAAGATACAATGTAACAATCTATAGGTTAATTTAGGGGACGGGAGTCAGGACTCCAAGGTTCTAGTTTATGATTTTTCTCACTCAGGAACCTGCTTGATATGGTGTTGGTAGGTGGGAAGGGTGCATAAGGAGCTTCCTTCCTTCCCTCCCTTCTTGTGCAGCCTTCAGTTGATCTGTCTGGCTACACAGAAAAGGGAAACAGGATCTAGCACTGGGTAGACAGCCTCTGGGTGAGAGAGAGCTTTGGGACACAACTTCCTGAGGCCAAATGCCACCTATAGCTGCCTTGGAGACCTGCCAATTATCACAAAATCTGTCTAAATGTCATAGTCCAGTCAAGTGTGTTCAAGTCATCTAACTACACCTCAGTTTCTTTATCTGAACTTGATTTAATTACCTGCCTACTTCAGACAGGTTTTGTGACAATTTGTGAAGTGCTTAGTGATCAGGTGAAACTGCTAAATTTTGTAATTGGAAAATATGTTTTAAATGTCTAAACTGTTATTCCTTAGGCATTGAGCACATGTGTGTATTTGCAAAGCTCTAGCTAAAATATATCTTAATATATAGATTTATCTAGCTTTCTATAACTTTGGATTATACCAAGAATAATTCTGTAGTCAATTATCTACATTAATGTGGAGTGCTGCCTTTTGGTGTTTTTTTTACGTTTACACTAATAAAAGTGTTGCAGACCATATTCATTCCATATGAATAAGTTCACTTTTTTCCAGTGCAAGTTCAGGGAGATAACATATTATAATTTTTTTATTTTTATGACAAAGTCTCACCTTAAATTGTAATATTCTTAAAGGCCAAAATTTTCAACAGTGAGTACCCAAATCTATGTTCCTAATTCCATATTTAAACATCTAAATAATTGACCTTACTTTTAAAAGTGTTACACACCTCAAGGAGAGCTGCTCAGCACTTCTGAAAACCTGTTCAATTACTCAGGTGCCTATATTTGGCTTTAGGCACCTAATTTTAGCCTCCCAATGTTTGGAATATTTGGCAAGTATTGTTTTCATCAAGGTGAGTTGCAGGGGTTCTTCACCTCTCAGGATCAAGGTCTAGTTAAGAACTTCTTACAACTGGGAGTATAGAAACTACAACCATGCTAACAAAGGAAGCTGTATAATAGCAGGTATAAAAGATAAGGAGTTCTATGCTCACACCATACTTCTAGATCTAGTTATCAGTACATTGTGCACACTCTCACCCTAACCCAATGTTGTGTGGTCTTTTATCAAGAATTCACATGAGAGATGTCTGCATGCATAGCAGCAGTTTTGTTGTTACTGCACAAAATCTTTTGATTACACCATTCTGTCCCTTGAGCAAAATGGTGTTATCCCAAGATAGCATACTATTTCATAGCACATCTTTAGTGTTCTCACAGTAATTCCTTTGACACAAGGAAGCCACCACATAACATTCCCCCACCTCCCTCCTCAAGTATCATAATAGGTGGACAAATGAAAGAGCTGACAACGTTGCTTTCTTGGCCAGTATTCCATTCCTTTAGAGAATTTATGCCAGAATTTGAACTTTAGTTCGCAATGTGCTTTTTATTATTTTGTTCATATGCCCAGAGTGTGCTGCCTAAAAGTGTGGTGATCATAAATAACAGAAGTTATGGGGCAAATCTTCATCCCACTCAAGTAATTAGGGTATCTGGACAACCCTGGTGGACAGGGTAGTTTCTGCAGCCCTTCCACCAGCATTCAGTGGAGTAAGAGGAATTTGGTGGGTGGGGGGAGGATGAAGAATATGGCAGGAGGGTTGAACAAAAGGGCCCACCTGCTGATGAATTCTCCAGCCTTTTGCTACCAAACACACTCTGCACATAGATGCACAAAGAGTTTTCTTCCACACAGATCAGTGATATGCAAACCCTGCATATCCTCCTGAAATTCTTCATATAGTAGAAACACTGGTTTCACAGTTAAAGAGCTTTTTACATGAGCAAAGAGAGGGTAGACCTGTCTCAAGATTAAAGATTAACCTGCAGATCCTTTTACTGTCATCTTGTTCAAACACAGTATAGCTCTTTAGAAGATACCTGAAAATAAACATGGAGAAACTGACACAGCCCTGAGAACAGTTTGATAAATAATGTACAAAGTACAGCGTCAACCACAAATGTGGTCTTTTCAAGACAAACTCTGTTCTCATTTACATTGACATATAAATTTGGCATAACCCCACTGACTTGAGACATTCTAGATTTACAATGATAAAAGCATAAATCAGTCCAATATGTCATTACGAAGAATTCCATCGAAATGGGGGCATAAAGCTCTCAGTAGACACTGAAATACAGTATAACATTTCCTGGGTTTAACTGTGAAGAAAAAAGAGACTTGACTGGGGTTTAGTCTGCAGTAGTTATTTCCAGCACTTTCTTAATCAGAGAAAATTAAAGTCTAGCTTGCAAGGCTAGAAGATATTCATGAATCACTGAATACAGCAAAGCCTCATTTTGTTAGATGGCCAGGCTTCCATTACGTGGTTGTTTATCTATGTATCAAAACAGGAAGAAGTCAAGGTTTTCAAGACATACATTTAGGATGAATGGAGCATGACGAGGGATCAGTGGATTCCTAAATATCAAGTAATGGCCTTCTTCCTGAATGCTGAAGTCACCACTTCATACTAAACTTTAATGTTTTTGGAATGTATTTCTCTCTATATATTCTGCCTTTTGATTGATGGTTATAATGTGATTTAATAAAACTACAACCTTGAGCCAAGTGCACAACAAGGGTAGGTATTAATTTAATAATAGATTGAGGGAAACATTTTCAATTATGATAAAAAATACAAAAAACCCAATGAATGGTGCAGTTAGGAACCTACCAGACAACCTCTGTGTGGGATCTTATACAATGAATATTCTGAAAAACTCTTCATTACTGAATATGAGGGTGAGACAGGAAAGAGGGTGAGGCCCATTGCTTATGAAAATCCATAGATGCTTATTTTATGTGCTTTCTAGAACTAAATATAAAAATATATTTGTAATATTAACAAAATTAAATAAAAAATGCTACAATACTAAACTCAGATAATAATAACACTTTGATTACTTCCTCCCCATCAGTTAAACAATTTTAAATGATCAAGTACAGCGCTCTCCTACACACTTCCAAATCCTTTGAAAAAGAGTGAAGAGGATGCAAGTATTATGCATAGCTTGAGCAACATGGAGCTAGCTTGTGATGCAATGAAATGCAGTAATCCATCTTTTTTTCTTAGACACGTTTCTCATTTGTATCTTGCTACCTTGTTCTAAAGCATAAAACAGCCTTACTACAAACATCTGTTACAAAGGTACTAGATTTTGAGTTCCTTCCACCTCTTTATAGCTAAGAAAGCATCTTGGTATAATATGCAAATTTCTCCTCTCACTGAATCAACCATATAGAACAGTTACACATGTTTATGTGAAGGTTGTATGTTACAATGTTAAAGATTCTTCCAATTCCAATACCATAAAAATTCAAAGTAACAATCAGCATTAAATATGAAATCGACTACAATTGTGAATACAAATTATTTTTGCATTCTTGCAGTGCAGAGAGGACTAAATCCTTTCAAGTCAACTGGAGTATTGCCATGACAGCAAAAATGAACGGAAGATTATGTTAACTGGTACAATCAAAAAATATCAAGAGTATTTTGCATTCTGACAACAAAATAGAACCAACTTTCATTGGAGAGAAGATTAACAAAATTGCTAAAGCCATTAAAAACAAAACAACAAACTCAAGCTATGCCAGGGACTCTCAAATTTTACTTCTTGAGTATTAATAAAGACATCATCCTGTGGTTCACCTCTCCTTCCAGTCATGATTTTGAGGAACACCACCTCTCCCATTCATGATCATTTACATGAAGACTATTAGGAATGTTTTTATTTATTTTAGCCTATTTTAGAAATTTAGCGGCTAGAAGCTACGAGAGCTAGAAATGTTAATAGCTTGAACTCTGCATATAATAGTTTGGGACCTGAATGCCACTCTGTGCTTCAACTACAAACCTTTGTACTGCTTTCTGTATCCTCCAATGAAAATACTTCTGCTTTCCATCCACCTGAAATTGCTCACAGTGGTGTGCAAGAGGATGTGCTTAGGACCCACCAAGATTTACATGAATATGTGCTTCACAGAAAGTAAAAATATACAGTGATCAATAAGAGGCTTTAGCTCTTTCGCATAATGGTTCAAATGCAAAAAAATATGAAAACTTGAAAACAAGGATTCTTTAAACAAAACTTTGGTTTTATCTCAACTGAATGGGCAAGTGACTTCAGCAAGAGCTCTTTTTTATGTTGAGCAGTTAGGGGCAAAGTCTGTTTTTGGATGCATGCACATTGGTCTTAATGATTTCAATGAGAGTATCTGAAGTCAGAGTTTGTAATTAAATAATTTAACGGACATTTCCAAACCATCCTCATTCAAGCACATTAGGCCCAAATTTTCAAAAATGGCCATTGATTGTGGGTGACTCATTTTGGGGTAGCTAATTCAAGATGCATTGGAGCTGGCTTCCTCAAACATCTGTAGCTTCAATTGGCTTCAGCTGGAGTTGTTGGTACTCAATAGTTCAGATTTCTCAAATTGGGAACTCCAGAACTAGGACACTCAAAATCAGTGGCTACTTTTGAAAATGTGGGCCTAGATTTGCACTCACCACTTCACAGACACAGTTGTCTGTGGCACAAATGAGTGTTTGAAAACTTAGTAGCTATTTTATGGTTAATGTGTGATACATTGTAGTACATCCTTGGTCAGTGTAATTCTATAGGAAATGTATATTTTAAGTCTGCTAGTATTGTCTCATTGTACTATTAAATAAACTTTGGAACAGCAGAATTTTTTAAAAGTTGTTTCTATCTTAGTTATTTTAGAAGATTACAGTTCAAAATAAACCTACATTTTCCTCACATAGGGAACTTAGTCTGAAAGTACTAAATAGGAATTTTGTCTGCAGGACAATCATAAATGTTATATTGTGCACTTGACTTTTGTGCAGAAGTCCTAAGTGATTAGAAAAAGGATATCTGCTTAAAAACTGATGATACAATGTGTCCCAGAATTAACAAAATGGTGAAAAGAAGGCACCAATTTACAGGATTTTATAGCTAGTTATTTTGCTTCAGATGCAAAGAAGGAACTCACTGGCTAGAACAGTAGTTGCACATGTTTATCATGTTAGAATTAGCCAATGAGTAATTGTACAGTATGAGCCAAAATCCCGGCCTACTGGGGACAAGAGGAGTGAAACCCTGGCCCCATTGAAGTCAATGGGAGTTTTGCCACTGACTTCAGTGGGATCAGGATATGGCCCCAAGAGTTATTATAAGTGTCGAGAATATAAATGTAGAAAAAGAGGCTGAAACAAATCAATACTTTTCACAAAGTATATTGAGATTTTGGGTAGTTTCTAATTTGCATGAAAATTTAATGACATTTTCATTTTCAGTTATCTGGAATGTTCAGTTTCAGGAAAAAATATTGTGTTTAAGTAGGCATGTGTAGGTTAACAAATCCTCTTAAATATTACATTTTTGTTAGATATACTGTGCTGAACTTAAAGTGCCAGTAATGTCAATGCTAATATTGTCAGTTCCAGTGGTACTCACACTTTAAGTGTAGGCACTATCGCTCAAACTGGCAATGTTTAAAATCAAAGTGAACTATTTAAGTGTGCCCCTGTGTAGACTGATGAACTGCATATTGACACAGAAAAATATACAATAGAGAAGTAGTCCTTGGAAAATAATTACTAAAAAAGTAAATGAGTGAGTGAATCACTGTGTGAGTGAGTAATCATGACTCCCTATTGAACAGATTCTACACAGGTATAAACCTTGTCATCCTATCTAAATTATAAGAGTAATTTGAGGGTGACTCCTTGAAAAGAGTGTCAAGAAACTGGCTCCCTTGTTGCAACTGTATCAAGTCAGAAATACAACAATTCCTTATCCTTTGATGGATATTGTCATCTAAATACTTGCCAGCTGAAATTAACAGCTCAATTTACTTCTGAAAAAAGCTCAATGTCAGGCAAACTTTAAAGAGCAGAAAAAAGTAAAGGGTGTATGGTTTAAGTTTATTTAATGAACTAAAGAAAGTAGTATGGGTGTTAGATCACATTTGCTATTACCTGTGGAAAAATAATTGTAGGACACATTCACTCTTACATTTAAAGTCACACTCAGTTGCAGGCCTATCGGTTGATAGTACCTTCCCTCCAATGTTTTTTATGATTTCAAGTGGGATTTCTGATGCCATTTAGATAGACTTGACTGCTGCAATTTAACAGTTCATACGTATAAGAGGTACATCAGCTAGCTTTGTTTCTCTGAACAACATTCCCAATGTCAAGGGGCAGCAAAAAGTGCAAATGCAGATAGTCTTTTATTCACAGAGAATATGGCTTAGTCAGTGTAACTGCTGACCACAAATGGCTTCTTTTACAAATCAGGAGTGCATGAAATAGGCCATATGGTCATAGGTAACACAACTTTGTCACTTAAAGTAAAGTATGTTATAATATTTAGAAAAGGCAAAACTGTTTTTGGGGTGCTGGAAGACTTTTGTCAAAAAGTTCTCTCTTCATAGAGCAGAAATGCTCACAGTGGAGGGGGAAAAAGCATCCTCCAGGTTAGTTTTCTTCTCTAATTGAAGAGAAACTAAATGAAAATCACAAAGTTCAGAGAACGCCTTTTTTGTTTTGGATGATCCACTCCACAGTAGGAAAGTTTCATTAATACCTAGATCTATAGCTGGATCAATAGAAGAAAGTGAAAACAATCTGGCTAACAGGATTTGAAAGGCTGATAGGATCATGTCAAGCTAGAAACAGGGCACAAATACCAAAGGACTACTTTACTAGAATCCCTCCTGTTGCAAACTTAGTTAGCTTTTTTTATTGTCTTAAAAATCCATAGTGTATTTTGTAGTAACAACATTTTTGTCATTGTGGTTAACTGCTGTGAACAATACAGAAGAATAACCACAAAATCCTGCTGATTTCATGAAAGTTTAATTGCTAAAGTAATTGCTAGTCCTCATCTAACTTAGAGGGGCCTTTGTACTGATCCTTTCATGCATAAAATTAGAAAGTTAATCCTGAATTGTTGTAATACCTATTAGTTACCTGTAAATTAAATCCAGCTATGAGAAATAAGGAATGTGAAAATGATAGTTTAATGGAACCTTTTCCTCAATTAGGATCGTGAACAAATTTAGTATAAGCTGTTATGCTAGGGTAGTGTAACAGTTTTCTGAACTGGCAGGAAAGCAGGCAGGAAAGCAGGCTTGTTCATACAAGGGCTAGATTTTTCTGTTCTTACTCATAAGTATTACCTTTCTCAAGATTTCATATTGAAATCCACAGCTTTACTTGTGGGCTAAACTATTACTCAGAAATGGTGGCAGAAATGGCCTCCAAATTAGCATTTTGATTTCCTTTTATTAATTTTGGCTGTCAAAGCAAGCATTTGTTTTAGTTCAACAATATGAGATTGGCACTTTATATAAACATTGTTGCACCCAAAATATAGCTTTTAACAAGTTTACTCCTTAGCACTGCATTTCAAAAAGTGTGATTTTCACAATCTATATATTGGTTCATTCCATAAATGTGCATTATCTTAACAGATCCAAACCAATATTTTGTACCTAGTTACCTTTTGGTCCTTTAAATAGTTCTTTCAAAAGCTGTAGTCCTTTTTCCAGGAAAAGAGAATTCCTCAATTTTTTGTTTGGTGTGTGGAAAATATATTTTATTAAACTTGTTCTTCAGCTTACTGCCTCCCTACTATACGTTTCCCTTGCTTGTAGAATCAGGTCTGCACTTAGATTCTATGCTCTTTTGGGCAGGAACTGTATCTTAATTTGTTCTGTAAAGTACCATCTACACTTCTATGCTATAAAAATAATATTGAATAATCTTTAGCAGAAGTTTTCCAGCCAAAACATTCACTATTATCTTTAAGCTGATTTAATTATTGGAAAAAGCAGAACTATCAATGAAGAACTTTGTTAGATTCCTTATAATAAATCCTTTTACAAAATAAAGTTCTATTCTATATTAGCTCTGTGGAGCCCAGCGAATTTCTAAAACAATAAGCAACAATTAATACATAAATTTAAATGCTTGTTCATGGTTCTCTTTGAAGTCTATGGAAGTTATGCACAAACTTTCAAAGGCATAACTGTGCCTTTAAATTAGGTTTAGTTGGATTCTACAATGCTTCAGAGTTTATACTTAGATGGAAAAGCATTGGTCATTTTGCAGCTAATGTTTGCAAAGCAAATGCAAACACACACACCTATTTTCTTTCTCCAGATATTTATTCCAAATATATATTCTTCTCCAAGAACATAAATGTTTGAAATGCATTTTCCAGGCCATGGCAAAACTTTACCATGAGATCTACATCTAGGGTGACCAGTCAACAAATGTGAAAAATTGGGATGGGCATGGGAGGGTAGTAGGAGCCTATATAAGAAAAAGGCCCAAAAATTGGGATGGTCCCTATAAAATTAGGACATCTGGTCACCCTATCTACATCAGTACCCTGATTGATGAAGCAGAGGACAGCCTAGTGTACTACCATCTATAAATGGCCTGCAGAGTTTTGCATGCCTGGTTGGCAGCCATAAACAGCTTTCTCACATTCCCATCATGAAACCAGAAGTCAATGGACTAGGTCTTGGACAGATGGAAAACACACCATGAGTGTGCTGAACCACACACCTCCCGATGGCTGTCCAGGGCTATGTGACTGGCAAACCATGTGGTTGCAGACCTAGAGACAAACACTGACCCTCTGTCATATCATTCAAGGTTGGACAAAAGTTATGGAAAGGACAAGCTGTTGGAATGGAGGGTATTCCAAATTCCAAGCTGCTCAAAGGTGCTCTGGAACCTCTTAGCATTGGCATACATCAACTGTTTTTAAAAGTGTCAGCATCAGGTAGAACACCAGCTGAATTTCAGTACAAGGGTAAAGGCAACAGGCTGATCTTATTGCTATTGGTCTTTTGCTCATGAGCTTGGTAGGATGCGGTCACTCCTTAACAGACATAATAATTGTTCACACAAATCAGATTTCGCTGCTGGGAGGTTGACATGGACCTTACCCTCCAGTTTCTGGCTGAGCGGCTTTGAGACTTAAACTGCCTGCTTAGTGCAGTATACATTGATATCAAAGCAGCTTTTCATAGGTTGAGCCTTTGGCTCGCATTGAAAGGAGTCAGACTGGCAGTGACCTTCCTCTTCAGCATGGGGGTGTGTGTGTCACTTATTATGATCTGGGTATATCTCATTTAATCATTTCCATGACATTGCAGGGGTCTTGAGCGCTGGCACACCTTGGTCCCTCCTATTCTCCGCTTGTGGCTCATTATAGTTTTGTCTCCTGTAGGTCTCATTTTCATTACTGTATTTAGTGTATGGGTGCTGGGAAGAGTTGGTGGCCTGTGATTGGTGCAGCTTCCACTAATCTCCTAAACTAGCCTTTTTGGTACTGTTTATAAATTCTGCTTTTAAATAGTGAACATAACCTTCAGAAGTTAACTAATTAAGTTAACTAATTAAATTAAACTAATTAAATTATTTCTTGAAAAATAATTGCTCTTGACAGTATCTCCTTAATGCCAATGTGAAAAATCCTATTTGTCTGAGGAAAAGTGTACTTTGTGGATATGATAACAATCTGTCTCTAGTTAATTTCATTGTTTTTCCTGTATAGTCAGTTTCTTTGTTGCTATAAAGACTCTAAAAACCAACAGAGAACTAGTAAATCCATACAAAATTTATTCTTTAACACATTTAAGAAAAAGAAATGACATACATTAGAGTGCTTCAACAAAATTAGATTGTGGGGGAAAACTGTTACATAATGGTTTGAGTTTTCCCTCCAATACCCAGTAAGAATATATTCATATATAAATTATAGATTTTTGGATTTACAGATTATACAAACATACCAGCCATTCATACAGTGGTCCTGATAAACATCAAAATACTGTTTTAGAGTCTGATACTACTCTAGAATGTAGGTTGGAGCTCGAATACAGCCATATTTCTCTTTTTTCTTAAGGATCATAAAGAGTAAGAGTATGTCTAACCTATGGAGACCATACCAGCATAGTTATGTCAACACATCTATGTCAGCATAACCCCATAGTGTAAATGCAGCCTACAGCAATGAAGAGGGTTTCCTGTCGCTGTAGGAACACCATCTCCTTGAGCAACGGTAGCTATGTTGATGGAATCATTGTTCATCACAGATGCAACTACACTGGCCATGGGAGCGGATTTTTCATACCATTGATCGACACAGCTGTGTCAACCTTACATTTAAGTGAACACCCAGTGTAAGAGACAAACTAACAATATAATTAATTTTTTTTTACATATGGTGCCATGGGGTGTTCACCTCACACTGAAAAGTAAGGGGTTAAACGCAGCCTACGGAGGCTGTGCAGGGAGCAGCCAATAGGCATCACTGGTCACCAAGATCTAGGAACTTTAACTTCCAGAATATCTTGCAGAAAGCAATCATTTTCATTTACTTGGAGAACAGCAGATATAGTGTTATTGTTTCAGAAGGTGGCTACTTTTTAATATTTCCCCCCTGGAATTTCTGAAGCTTGGAACTAGTGTAAGAAGTGACAGAGAAGGGGAAATGATCACCTTGCTGAACTTGATATGAAAGCCTGGCTATCCCCCACTCAGCACAGCTTTCCACCCCACACCTTTGAATTTTAGAATAATAAAATAAATAAATTCCATCTCTTGTTAACGTGATTACAATAGATTGAATTAATTATCCCACAAGAATAGGACTCAAACACAACCATCCACTCTCCCAAAAATTAGTAAGTTATAATTATTTGAAAGCTCTGATATCTGTGTTTTGGTCATTATGCTATATCCTTTTCTCTGTTGCTGACTGTTGGCTGAGAACAGCTTTCTGATTCCCATTCAGTGGATATTAATTAGATTTGGGGTTTTGGAGCTCACTTTATGAATCACAATATAAGAATAAGGAAGATAATACAAACATAAGGAAGTACTCCTTCACACAACACAGTCAACCTGTGGAACTTCCTGCCAGGGGATATTGAGGCCAGAAATATAACTGGGTTAAAAACAGTTAGATATGTTCATGGAGGAGAGCTTCATCAATGGGTATTAGCCAAGTTGGTCAGGTCTGGGTGTCCCTAAACCTCTGAATGCCAGAAGCTGGGAATGGTCAACAGGAGATGTATAGTTTGATAAATTGTGGTGGTCTATCCATGCACTCTGAAGCATCTGACACTGGTTACTGTCAGAAGCCAGGATACTGGGTTAGACTGGTCTAACCCAATATTGCCATTCTGATGTTCAAGCGAGTTTGCAGGGAAAAATTTTTTTTTCAAGGTGTCAATTTTAACTGATAGGGAACATAACCTCCCCCCGCCCCCCGTCTCGTTGGCTAGAGATTGCAACTATCTTTATAGGACCTCGTCTTACCACCACAACCCTTTGGGAGTTTTGTGGTCGCTGTCACGGACAAGTGCATCGAGAGCTGATGGAATAATAATCAATCAGGCCCCGCTGCATTGCCTTTGGCATCGGTATAAGCATCTGTAAATTTTCAATATATAACATTGTAACAGCTATATGCTTTTAGCTTTATCTCATAGGCCCGTGTATGCAGGCCCTAGGCCTCTGGCTAAACTAATGCTAACTAAAGCCAGAGTCCTAACTGCTCAAAATTAAGCTTGTTTGTTAGCACCCTGAGTATGAGGAAACAGGGTATGAGACACTGACAAAAGAGGAACTGGGAGGGGGAAAAGAGGTCCCTTAGAGGCCAGCCCGGCTTGCCAAATATGTATGGTAATTTTGCTTGCTTAAAGTAAATCACAAGGAGGGGTCACAAGATAACCAGCTCAACACTGCCCAAGCACATGATATTTGTTAAAATAGCTTGCTGATTTGCAATATTCTATATGGTAATGGCTTTTGCAATATGTAATTGCAATCAAGAGTCATAGAACAGTCAGTACAATTAACAATAACTGGAAATACCCCAAACTGGACTTATTGGAAATAACCTGCTGATTTGCAATATTAACTTACCAAAAAAGACAAATAACTTGTGTAATCAATATGACGTTTTGCGGTTTTAACCTTTATAAACTTGGTGAAATTTGTAAGGGGCAGAGCAGCCTACCCCTTGCACAGGACTTGCTGGCTCTCCCTGTATGCATACTTGTATTCCTGTAAGATCAATAAAGGAGCCTCAGGCTGTCTGATCAAATTAACAAGGTGGTGGTCTTTTCCCCGACATAACAAAATGTAATTATGAAAAAACAAAATGAAATGCTTTGCTTGATCCAAGATAAAATGTTTTCAGAATAATGTTTTGCAGGTAACTTCCAAGAAATTGTTTTCATTCCATTTAGAACAGAAAAAAATTGAAATTGTGATTTTCTGCAAAAATGGAAAATACAGTTCCCATTCACTGATACTAATAAGGAGATTGATTTAGTCAAAATGTTCTGCTCCTCCCAAAAATAATCTGTACCACAAGCAGTAAGAATAATCAATCTCCAAATAGCCACTTTTCCAACTGATTGCAGATTCTGGTCAATCATAATAGGTGTGTACCATACTGATACTTTGAGACAACTTCAATCCTAGAGTAGAAGGGCACATTTTCACTGAAGCCAATGAAGTTCTCTCCATCCATCCTTTTTAAATACACTGATCAGCATAAAGTGTACCTGTGACACCAGGGCTGATTTTGACGCTTACTTTATGATTAACGTTTTTGGGGAAATGTTCACCACAATTTAATTGCCATTTTTAAAAAAGTTCAGCAAGTAAGTATCTTTACTGAACAAGAAAGTATTTTGTTTTCTGCATTTGTGTGGTAATCACACTGGTTGTTCCCTAACTCAAAGTTAGGTTCTGACATATTTCCTGTCCATTGTTCCCAAGGATGTTTTTATAGCGTCCGCTCTCTTATTTCTCCACAGTCCACTAACCTAGGGGTAAATTCTCCTCTAAGCATCAATAGGAGTTACTCATGCATCATAAGGATTATGTACTTAGTAGAGTCTTACTTCTATTTTCTCAGCTGGCATTTAAACAGACTTAAAACTATCCAATAGTGAAGCTTCCGAAAATTATTTCAGGAAGGAGCCTTGTCTTACTAAATGGAGGTTTCCAGATCACCAATTTCACTTGCCAACTATAACCAGTTCTCTTATTTATAAGAGAAATGTTTGCAATTTTCTCAGTAGTTCATCCTATAAGAAAGCTTTACCATGTAAGGACTAGTGTCATGCCCCCAGGGGGCTGCAATCACCAACTCGTGTAGAAAATGACAATAAAACTAATCAACCATAGAGGTCACTCCTTGTGTCCTGGGATAATATGAGGAACAAAAGGACTGTCAATGAATTGCAGAACTTTAAGCAACCTGAATAAATTGTAAAGTACAAAAACAAAAACAAACAGGATGTAAGATTCACATGTCACTTGAGTCAATGCACAAGATGTGCAATCTGAATCTGCAGAGATATCTTTTGGTTTTCACCAGGGGAAATGTGAGGGAGGGATCTTTTCCCATTTTTTGCAGCAAGATAAAAAAAATCACTCTTGTGATTTATATGTGATCTGAAATGGCAAACAGCACGAGTTGAACAAAAGAAGATTAAAAGTAGTAATTAGAGTCCAGTGTCTGGAACATGCTTCTTTTGCCATAAGCCCATATTGTCTAAAACAAATCTAGACTCAGTTAATTCTTACAATGGAACTGTAATGGCTCAAGCTGGGTGTTTATGGCATAGCTAGTTTAACAGCACTGGCATTTAAATGGTCACAAACTAAAGTTTAAGTTAATACTCCATTAAGATTAATGAAAGTATTCCATACCAGTGATAGTTACAGACTAATTAAAATGACAATGTGATAGGCAATTTCCATATTTAAGGATTATCTGCTTAGCTTGAGGAGACATACTTCTCTTGTTTAGTTTTCAGAGAAAAAACTGAACTTCTGTAAAAATCTTAAGGGTCAAATTGTCAAAGGATTGAAAGTGAGATTCTAAATGTGTATGTAATAAACATGTAACTGTTTGAATTGGGAGCACAGATGTTGTTTACAAGTCTTACAGGTGAAGATCTGAATTCCACAAATTTTCCCTGAAATGTATTGAAAATTAAAAGTGTGTAGACCTAAAGTGCAAGCCCATATTTCCATAGGTGAATATCACCCTTGCCTAACATAGCTTAGAAAATAAGCTATTGCTATTTTATATGCATAATATATAGATGGTCTTCTTCAATATATGACAATACATAGCATGTTTGGAGAAACATGACAAAGGTCTAATTTTATAGACTGAACTTTCATCTCCTATTAACATGATTGCATTAATAATATTTTAACTAAAATTACCTGTGCCTTTACTGAAGCTTACAATATGTTTAGCATTACTTTCATACATAGGGTACTTGGAGAGGAGTACTTCACTATGCCTATATTTCTGTTTGTTTAATTTTATGAAATATTCAAGCTAACCAAAGGAATTTTATGAGACTTCTAAAATATCTCTCAAGGACAAACAAAGATTAGAGAAGATAAGCATGACTTTATAGGCATAATTAGCTCCAGGTGTGTTTATGCCAATTCCAGAATGAAGCTTTATAACGTCTACTTAGCTTCAACATTCTAGATTCTTTTATACCATGCTTTGAAAGATGTATGTAAGTGTTTGTTACCGTCATTTGTGCTTTGTATAGAATATTTGATACATGTGCCAGAGAGTGGGAAGTGTGGGGTCAGGCCTAGCGGTTGTAGTAGGAATCAGGCCTAATGGTTAGAGCGGGAGACAGCCAGGAATAGGAGCTCAGGTTCAGAGCTGGAGTCAGATTCCAGAGCAAGGTATCAGAGCCAAGGGCAGAGCTGGGTTACCTGGTGTGAAGCTAGGGTGACCAGATAGCAATGGTTAAAAATAGGGACAGGGGTCAGGGGTAACAGGTGCCTATATGAGGCAAATCCCTGAATATCAAGACTGTCCTGATTTTATAGAGACATCTGGTCACCCTATGTGAAGCAAGGCTGGGGCCAAGGAACATGATGGGGAACTGTCAGAGAAGCCAGGAAGCTGGGAAATCTTTGTTGTAGACAGCCACAGTACAGCTGGAGTTTAATTAACCTTGTGTCAGAGTGAGATCCCATACAGCAGGTGATCCAGAAACAGAGTGAAAAAGAGGCTTCAGAGACAGTCTGCTAAATCTTCCCACCAGTCAGGAGGAGAAGCTAATCAGGCAGCCTACCACAGGCCAGTTGTACTCATTAGGTTGCCTGGAGACTTGCTCTGTGGCAGGTCCTGATTCATGACAATACGTCGTAGTTGTGTTAATGGTGATGGGACTCTAGATGGGGAGGGCTCTGAGCAGGGGTGAAAGTAATTTACAGGACTTACTGGTACTGCTGGAGTCCTGAAGGGGGCACGGCCTCTCCCAGAAGTGGTGTGGCCTCAAGATTTAATGGCCCTGGGGCACCAGTTGTGGCTGGGAGACCCAGAGCATTTAAATCAACAAGGGGCTCCTAGTTGAAGAGGTGACTGGGAGCCCCCCAGGGCTCGGGGCAAATTAAAGGGCCTAGGGCTCTGGCCGCCAGGGGGAACCCTGAGCTTTGTGGGGCTGGGGCAGGGATTTAGAGGGCCCAGACCTCTTGCCACTGAGGGGAGCCCTGAGCCCTTTAAATCCTGGCCCCAGCCCAGCCGCCAGAGCCATAGCTAGGATTCAAAGGGCTCTGGGCTGCTGCAGCCACGGGGAGCTCTGAGCCCTTTCAATCCCTGCTGTGGAAGCCGGTGCAGTAGAGCACAGCGTACTAGCTCTTGCCAGTATGCTGTACCCGACTGGCTTACTTTCACCTCTGGCTCTGAGTTACTACAGAAAATTTTTCCCAGGTCTCTGGCTTGTGGGTCTTCCTCACATGCTCAGGGTTAACCGATCGCTATATTTGGAGTAAGGAAGGAATTTCCCCCCAGGTCAGATTAACAGAGACTCTGCAGGGGGTTCAACTTCCTCTGCTGCATGGGGAAAGGGTCACTTGCTGTTTAAACCAGTGTAAATGGTGCATTTTCAGAAAGCCTTTGACAAGGTCCCTCACCAAAGTCTCCTAAGCAAAGTAAGCAGTCACAGGATAAGAGGGAAGGTTCTTATGTATTGGTAATGGGTTAAAAGATTGGAAACAAAGGATAGGAATAAATGGTCAGTTTTCAGAATGGAGAGAGATGAATAGTGGTGTCCCCAGTGGGTCTGTCCTGGGCCCAGTCCTATTTAACATTCATAAATGATCTGGGAAAAGGGGGTAAACAGTGAGGTGGCAAAATTTGCAAATGATACAAAATTACTCAAGATAGTTAGGTCCCAGGCAGACTGCAAAGGGCTACAAAAGGATCTTAAAACTGGATGACTGGGCAACAAGATTGCAGATGAAATTCAATGTTGATAATTGCAAAGTAATGCATGTTGGAAAACAATTCCAACTATACATATAAAATGATGGCATCTAAATTAGCTGTTACCACTCACAAAAGATCTTGGAATCATTGTGGATAGTTCTCTAATAATCCATTCAGTGTGCAGTGACAGTCAAAAAAGTGACCAGAAGGTTGGGAATCAAGAAAGGGATAGATAATAAGACAGAAAGTATCATATTGCCTCTATATAAATCCATGGTATGCCTACACCTTTAATACTGCATGCAGATGTAGTTGCCCCATCTCAAAAAAGAGATTGGAACTGGAAAAGGTTCAGAAAAGGGCAACAAAAAATTAGGGGTACGGAATGGCTGCCGTATGAGGAGAGATTAATACGACTGAGACGTCTCAGCTTGGAAAAGGGATAACTAAGGAGGGATATGATAGAGGTCTATAAAATCATGACTGGTGTGGAGAAAGTAAATAAGGAAGTGTTTTTACTCCTTCTCATAACGTGAGAACTAGAGGCCACCAAATGAAAATAGGCAGGTTTAAAAAAACGAAAAGGAAGTATTTCACACAATGCATGATCAACCTGTGGAATTTCTTGTCAGAGGATGTTGTAAAGGCCAAGACTATAACAGTGTTAAAAAAGAACTAGCTAAATTCATGGAGGATAGGTCCATCAATGGTGATTAGCCAGGATGGGCAGGGATGGTGTCCCTAGCCTCTGTTTGTCAGAAGCAGGGAATGGGTGACAGGGAATGGATCACTTGATGACTACCTGTTCTGTTCATTCCCTGGCATTGGCCGCTGTCAGAAGACAAGATACTGAGCTAGATGGATCTTTGGTCTGACCCAGTATGGCTGTTCTTATTCTTAATTCTCTGTAACGTGAAATCTTTAAATCATGATTTCAGGACTTCTGTAACTCAGCCAGAGTAGGTGGGTGAAATTCTATTACACGAGTAAGTAGGTGAAATTCGGTGCCCTGCAATGTGAGGTCAGACTAGATTATCACAATGATCCCTTCTGACATTAAGATCTATGAATCTGTGTCAGGTCAGGCCTCAACTACATGTAGTAGAGAAAGCTTGGAACACTGGGCCTGGGGCAAGACTTGAGGCCTGAACAAGAGGCTGTGAAGCGAAGTCAGGCCACGTATTAAAGCAGATGCTTACAAGTTCACTGCTTGGTGCATGACTTTGGTAAAGTTGCTGCTAGTATTGCTAAAGTATAGGCATTCCTAAGAAGTACTAGGCACTAGATACTTATGTTAATATATTCCAGAAAGCTAGTACAGAACCACCCCAAAGACGGTTTGACAGAACAATGAATAGGGATGTTTTGTCTGAGATAAGGAACAAGGTGAGGTAACGAACAAATGTCATGAAATACATAAGGTAGTATGTAAATTGTTTGTCTATAAATGTTGGGATACCTCACCTTAACCTCTTATGTGGCCAATGGGACAGCAGAAACTCCTGCTGCTGACTGAGCTGCTCCTTAACACGAGTGCCCTGTGGCAATGTACTCGTGCAAGTTGTGAGAGTCGTTAGGACTATGCCTTGAGAGCAATATACCTGGCCGAGTGCCTTTGTCACTGAATCGTACCTGTGGTGTCTCACTATGAGTAACATCAAGGACTGCTGAATTAGTTCACTCTCTGCTAGTGCTTTAACACTGGAGCTCCTAGATCAGAAGCATGGAGCAGCTGTAATAGCTTAGTAGCCTTGACAGCATTCCACCCTTCTATATACATAGTTACAAATTTTTAACTATATTGCAAATGGTAGATTGTAAATCTAGAAACCATCTGGTCAAAGAACAAGCAAACCACTGTCACACATCTCCCTTTGTATAAGATATCAGCTTGATACAAAGGTAATCCTTATTTCAGGATGACAAACCATACAAAACATTCATGTTTTAGGAAGAGCCTGATTGTGAAAGGAAGGTAGGGTGTGCTATTAGAGTAATACAGCCAAGTAAACTCACAAAGAATCCTACACTTATTCAAATTGAAGTGAATGTTATCATTACTTTAAAAACTTCATTCAGAAAGCCTCTAAGAAAACATGTAGTTGCAAGTCTTTTAAACCTTTTGTTTATTTCTTAAATATTGAAATTGGAAACACCTTTGTGAAATGCATTCTTGCAAACATGTTAGCTAAATGCAAAGTATCCAATGTAATTGTTATGTAAAAAATTAACTGCTTTATGTACACATAAAGTCTGGTTATTTGATGCTATAAGTGGTTACTAATAGAAGCCATTTGAGTGTAGCAATATTTATATTAATTAGGAAATTAGTTATCTGGTCATGCTTAAGCAGCTTCTCACCATGCTCATGAAGACAAGAAGAACCTCTTAAAGGACTAGTAAAAAGAAAAGACAATATCTTTGATTACTTAAGCTTAACAATGCTCTTTAAGAATTTAATTTAAGACAATTTGGAGAGCTGACTTTTAGAAACAGAACATATGAGTGTTCGGACACATTTGAAACAAAATTTAAACTCTTATTAAAACCTGATGGACCTAAAGAGATACCTCAGAAATTAACTGAATAAAAATAAAGCTAAAACTAACATTAAAAGTTCTTACACTCAGGCCAGGTCTACACTGCGACTTTTAATCGGTTTAATGGCCGATATACCGATTTAACCGCCTCCTTAAATCGATTTCGGAACTCCTCCCAAACAAGAGGAGTAGCGCTAAATTCGATAGTGATAACTCGGATTAGGGTTCGTGTGGACGGAAATCGACGTTATTGGCCTCCGGGCGGCATCCCAGAGTGCTGCACTGACTGCTCTGGACAGCAATCTGAACTCGGATGCAGCGGGCAGGTAAACAGGAAAAGCCCCGTGTAGAACCTTAGCGAACCATTCAGGATGCAAGAGTGCCCCCGTACCTTTGACCTGCGAAGAAATGCGTAAAGTCACCAGATACGAGCTTTAACAGTGGACACTCTTCCTGCACATTTTCTTCCGTGTAAGGGACACAAAAAAAGATTCCAAAAACTAACAGGCCCTCATGATTCATCAGTTTTTGACCCTCATTTACAGGTCCTTTGTTGGGTTTGGCCGAAAGCCAAGCATCACCAACGGCCTTGAAACAAATTATTGTCGAAAAGTATCTCCTAGCATTGAACCTTACCCGGGAGAATAAGTAAGGAAGAATATGTCAATTCTACGGACAGAGATTAATTGATAATTGAAAGCTAGAGATTAACAACTGGTTTACACAAAAGGTAGATCGTGCCAAACAACTTGATCTGTTTTTGTTGAGATAACTGGATAAATTTAACACTCGATACATCTTACCCGTTCACTAACTAGCTCCTCGGATTTTCAGTAAGAGGACAAGGATGCCAGCATTTCAGCAGTCACGCCCTATGAGGAAAAAAAAATAAACTTTTTAAGTCATTGTGACAATCATGGAGAAGATGGGATTAATAAAGAACTCCAGAAGAGGCGGAATGCGTAGAGGATACCTGGTTAACAGAAGAATACTAGTCAAACTTGGGATCAATCAGAAAACGATGAACTGCTCTGCTGAATGAAGACAGTGGAAATTGCACCAGGGTTCCAGAATCTTACGGATGCCGAGGAGGAGGAGGAGGACGGCGTATAAATTGCTTAAGTTAGTCAACCTTTATTTAGCACTTATCATCCGAGCTCCTTCTGCGCACAACAAGTGGAGCTAGCTGCATAAGTTTATTCGCCGATGACAAAAGTTGGGAGGTACTCTGAGGCGAACCTATCCTGGAGAGGACCTGACAGAATTATCATCCCTCGACATTTTCGGCCAACGAGCAAGAGCGGCCTCGAACTGGAGTAATAAAAGGGGTGATTTACGAGTTTACCATCGTCTTTGGTTGTCTCCTTAGTGGCCACTCGGAGCACACGCTTCGCACTTAGGTCAGCTGATGCGTGTCATTACACGGCGGGAGCCTCAATCAACACTACAAAGTGTGATGCACTTAGGTACGGCAGATCGTGCGGGGACTCTGAGTGCACCGCTACCAGAGGAGAGCGATAGGGCACGCGACAGAGAGAAAGACACTGCGAGATCTGGGTCATGTGTACGCACCAGTATGGTAGGATGTAGAGCGAGGTATTCCTTGCTGCGAGCTGTGGAAAGACTAATAGAATCCTAGGATGATCGAGGCACAAGGTATGCCAGTAGAGATAAGAACGTATTGGCATTATATCAAGACAACGGTGAGACGCTGCATCAGGAGACTGTCTACTCATGATTGAAGAAGGAATTCATGTAAAACTTGAACAGACACGAGAAGGGGATGATAAGGAATGGTGGAGATCGCAGTCTAGCGAGGACAGTCGGGTGGCGAGGCGAACACCGCGTCGACCCCCCTTGGCCGTTTTGGCTGTGGCTTATGAAAGGTTCACAGCTCAGCACGTAAGCCGTGTTATGTCTCAGTGCGGCTCACCCTCTGCCCCTTGAGGTCATTCAACAGCCTGCGGGGTTACGGCGCGCCCGTTTCTGTGCGGATCGCTCGGTCCGCTCTATGCGGCGCGGCTTTCATGCCAGACCGCCCGCGTCGAGTACTGACGCTTCGAAATACCTGAGCTTGGGCATATTATGTTGTCCAGCTTTTTTTCCTTGCTTGTTCAGTGCCCACAGTCATCACCTCTGCTGTGACACTACGAATCTTCTATCACTCCCCCCTCTTGCCTCGCCCGTCCTGATCCCGGCCGTCAACCGCAACTCAGCGCTGTTTTCCCGTCCCTCCCGAGCTCTTGGCTGCAGTCCCACGTCCAGGCGAGAGTGACGCACTCTCTGGCTTCTGCGGTGAAGAGCAGTATCCCTCCTCGCCCCCTCCAGGGGTAGACGCCGTGCTGAAAGCGTGGCCCCAGCTGACTTTTCCCGTGGCATCCACGCCCGGCTCTGGCCACCCAAGTCCGGGGGCTCTGCACCTATTCCTTTGGAGTTTCAATGTCACTCGCCTCTCCACCCTTTCTCGCGACCGCATGTGTTATTTGGCCTTCTTCGCAGACGGAACCAACATGTTTTGGTTACATTCTCAGGGGTTCTCGACTCGGGCACACTTACTGCATCAGGTGGTACACTGATAATTCCCGCACTCCCTTTTTCTCGCCGCTCCACCCCGTTCATTCGAGGGAGTGAATGTGCTGAGCACCTCGGGACCCAATGCCTGGTAACCGTGTCTTTCGAATAAGTCTTTTGATCACCTGGGGTGAACTTCATGCAGACCCTTCCCTCTCATTGCGTAAAAAAGATCTGAACGCAGGATGTCATAGTGCCATAGTGGCTCCTCGCTCACCACCCCTGCCCTTCCTCCTTACTACTCTATGTGACTGGTATCTGGCTACGGTCCTCAGTTCAGATACCACCTTCCACACCTTATCGACTAGTGATTCACTGGGACTTGCCAAAGCCTGCCCCACCTAACGGCCGGGGGTTTGTTTCTGCCGGGCTGGGCGGCGCGGGTGGGGTGTTTCACTGGCATTCTTGCATAGTACCCAGTCGCCAACAATGGGTGGGGAACTGCTGTGGAGCCCAGGTAGGTGGGAAAGCAATGGATTCGCATTACTTGCAGCGGTCCTCACCTGTGAATACGACACAGAGCAGTCTGCCTGTGCTACACTAATTTTAATACACATGTAGGTCTATTCTTGTCGTGGATGACTATCTATTTTTATTAATGTAAAGGGCAGGATTGACTCCGGTCCCAGTGAGTTTATCCCCCCATTTCCTTTCAATAAATTTACACAGGGTTATTATCTCATTCTGTCCATTTACTGGTGAGTTAACAAAAAGAGGGGAGATAGTAACAGTTTCTGCTGTCTAAGTAGACCTACACGTACCATCTATCACAAGGAAGGGGGAGAGGCGTGCAGATTTTTCAAGTTAGCGCAATAATCGAGGAGGCCCGGGAGGTGCTGGGGGAGCGTGTTGCCACGGAGTGCCTCGCGCGGGGAGTTAGGCACTCACATTCAGTTTTTCTTGGAGTGGTAATGTGGACTCTTTGGACTTGCGTTACGCTCGGCCTGTACATGTGCCGTGGTCGTCCATACAAGCCGCTCGATTCTGAGCTGGGTGCTCCTAGCGGAACGCACCATCATACACCACTCTTATGGTTCTGAGCTTTGCTCTTCAACTCACTTGCTTGCTCGTACAGAAGATGGACTGTATGGACTCGAACGGAAGCAAATCGTATATCTCACAATACAAGTTCTAAGAAAATAATTTTGATTAAATTAGTCCACTTTGGGTATCTCCAAGCCCGAACTGATGAAATAGCTCTATGCAGGGCTTAACAGATTGTTTATATAGAGGACTTGGTGGAGATGGTTACTTTGAGGGTGGTGTTGATGACGACTGGGTTATATCATTGTTCAGCCCTTACTAAAGGAATTGGCTATCGATATGGGCAAAGTCAGGTGCTATAAAGAAGCGCTCGCAAACTTAAAAATGAGATATCTTTTAATGAGCAGAGTACTCTATTGTCATTTTTGACGCCTAAAAGATGGGCTTAATAGTACTTACGCATCCGCGCACAATATCTACGTAGGCAATGGGTGAGGGCCCCTAGTTTCTGCACCAGCTGGGGGTAAGGGGAGGCGACGCCAAAAGATAATGAGCCGTCAGGCCAGAAGTTGCGAAATTGGAGACTTAGCTCTGGATGAAAGCCACCGATGTGCTGACTGCCGTTAGAATCGACCCCCATATGCGCCAGATAGGAGACCATCCGCGGGCCATATGTTGTGCAGGTGGCCTGTCGTTATAAAGTGCTCCATACCCCGCACACAGACTTATCCATCATGATTTTTTGACTGTAAGCTTTAGCTGTGCACTGGAAAAGAGACAATCTAACTAGCAGAAGAACGCACTGCAACTTTGTAACACAAGACAAAAAACTGCCCGAGCTTTTTCAATTTATTGCGCAAAAGCTGTGTAATGGCATGAAGACTTACTGGGACACAAGTCGCAATGCCTTCCACTAATATTCTTAGGAGGACAACAGTATTTCGTGGGATTTAATAAAATTAATATTTGGACCAAAATGGGTTGTATTTCCTTTTGTCCTGTTTGTTCTATTTTTGGAAAAAAAGATTTCACCGCGTCCCCACAGATCTAGTTTGGCAAAGTGTAAAACAAAACACACAATCACAAACTGAGCCCCGCTTCTCTATTTCGCAGGTTCCACCTTCTACATTCGTGTATTCATTATTATTACTTTATTGTAATAAGTTACTATATACTATCCTTCTCCTATCAGGAAAAGAGGTCTCATCATCGATCCCCTCGCCGCCCTAGATGCAAGTTGTCGCTGGGGGTTCTGGTAATTGTCGCAGTCATTCCTTGCTCTGGAAACATGCAGAAACAGTCCTTCGCACCTGACTTTTCTCCTGGATTGCCTTGCAGAAACAATAGCACGCACAAGCACTAGAGACCGTGCTGTTGTTTTCCCGGCTACCGATTTGGTACTAGATCCGTGAGACAGAGGCGACACTCGACCGCCTACACCAGCATTCATTGCTTTGTATATGTAGTAAGGAGTGGTATCCACACGTTGTTCTTACCCTCTACTGGCAGAGAAACTGGCAAGGACATGACGCGTTATCTCTTCTCTGAACTGTCGCTGCTAACTGGTGCCCTCATGGCTAAAACGCGGGGCGCAACCGAGAAGCAAAGCTTTGGATACGCACAATCATGGTCACTGAGTCAATCCTCCCTTAATGCTGTCTAAAAATAGTCACAGTCCTCACTGACACAAGAAGAGCAAAGCGCCAGAGAATCCTGTGGTCAACGCTTATAGACTAACAGATTGTCGTAGTCTAATAAAGGCCACAGGATCTCTGCTGCTTCTTAACAGAGCCAACTAACCACGGCTCTCCTCTGAAGGAAGAGCTCAATGTGTATAATCATGAGCACACAGCTCCGTGGCGTATTAACAGGGTTTCCCTGGCAAGAAACCACAACATTGCTCATTTCTTTCCATCCCAAACCCTCTGCAGCTACTGTGGCTCAAGGCCCCACCCGCCATTTCTGTCATCTGAGTCGTGAGAGTAAAGGAAAGAATCACAAGAAACAGACGACTTCATTCGTGACAGGTAAACCTCGGGAGGGGCGTGGTACTTGGACGCGCAGGCCATTTGCGCTATGACAGTTCCAAGGCCAGGACAGTTACTGCAATTTTAGATAACCAGAGGGAGCGAGTGACTCTGTCCCCAAGTGAGCCACTGAGCCCCAATTTGGGGTTCAGAACATTGTCCACACCATGGGAGCGATCACATGATAGCATCCAGAGAGACCACATAAACATGTGAGGCACTGCCAGTGTAAACACGAAAAAGCCTGAACCCCGCCGAACTGTTTGAATTCCATTGTCCTGATTGTCCACCCGTGGGGTCAGCACACGACACACAGGTGACGCAGGTCCAGAGCTTCATTTGCACTCGTACAATGCAGTCTCCTGATAATCGAAGAAGACCCAGCTTGGACCACACAGGAAGGTTACTGGATCTGATCGCTATCTGGGGAGGACTCAGTGACTCACAGCACGCGTTCCAAAAGAACGAAAGCAAAAGTTTTGGAAAGAATTCATAAGTCATGGCTGATAAAGGGCACACAGCAGAGACTCCCTTCATGTGCCCGATGAAAGCTGAAGGAACTTAGACAGGTTACCAGAAACAGAAGAAGCAAACTGGGAAGGTCAGCGGCTCTGAGCCGAAAACATAGCCAGACTTCTATCGTACAACTGCATAGCCGAATTGTTTGGGTTTTTTCAGATCGCCGACCAGTGCCACCCCTGTCCGTGGTGATCAGACTTGGGAGATGGGAAACTATCAGTGATTCTCGAGATTAGCCGAGGGGCAGAGATGGACCGAATTGAGGAAGAACGATGAGCGTGGTGAATACACATAGCAGTAGTGACCAAGGACTCACAAAGACCGGATTGCGTTTGAACCGCAACCAGAGAATTCGCGTGGAGGCCCTTACGAGAAGTCGTCCAAGCATACATGGCGGGCTCTCGCTTGGTGACTTCGAGTGCTGTAACTCCTGGTATACACTAAGAAGAGTTGTGTAGGAATCGCGTTGACACGCCTCGCTAGACCCAAGCGACTTTTGAGACCAAGATCGCGCGCGCCAACGCGCAGTAGAGTGAAGCACTGTTAATGTCTTTGACAAACGGAAAAACAAGGTTTAACGCATTAACCAGCTGTTCTGAGAGCTTGATAGGACAATGTTAATCAGGGGAAGCAAACCTCCAAATAATCTTCGCATGAATCGATTCGGGGAGGAACTCCAAAACCTTATGCTATATGAGAACATTTCTGGCCAAGAAGCTTCTCCTCCGCCCATAGTAGGTATATTTCACGCCTGCATTTTGCAAGACCATTTGGACTGGCAGGCATTGAAGCATTTGCACTGAAGGCAATTGGCATAAACAAACGATCTGCCTCCTGCGGGTGGCTAATTGTCACAGAGAGAGATATACATGCGCCACTGTACGCGTGTAGAACATCAGAATGTAATCAGGGGGCATCATGGCGATTTTGCTACTGGCAGAGCGGGGAATGGGAGAGGGAATAGCGACGAGTTTTCAGCGTCTGGCAAGCAGGATTCTTCCCTGCTACAGCACGTGCTTGCGGGGGTGATTAGGGCTGAGCACTTAGCAGCGTACGTATACGATAGACCATGCACTGTGTGGATGTGAAGAGGGGGGTTTGGCTTTTGCCAGGTCCTCTTAATAGAGCAAGGCATCACATAGGATCATGTGTATATGAACGGCGGAGACAGTCAAAATTTTAAAGGCCTCACGTACCATCGCGCGGCGGACTGAACGGTTGGCCGAACTGCGTAGTTGTGTGTGCGCCCACCCAGTCACAACGACACTCTGAATATTTTAACGATACAAAAAGCGCCTTGTATGAGATCAATGGTGCTCTGTAAAGGTGGAATAGTGGTCTGTGAAAGAACTCGTCATTGCCTAGCTGTAAAAGGGTATCTTTCCCACATCACTTATCACCCTGGTTCCTTCCCACATGCAGCTGCACATTCCTTGAAGTCCCTATGCCATCACGAGGGCTGCTTGTCGACGCGCGGAGGAAGAAGAAACGCGAGATGAAAGTCACAGAATATATTCGAAGTACACGCAATGAGAAGGGATAAACAGAATGATTGGAAGATGTGGTAGCAAAGACAGGAAAGACCAGTGAACGTCTGAGAAGGGCTTAGGGCAGAGAAGACCAGCGTGGAGAGAAGCAACGCCTGAGATCTGGCTGCGTGTGCTCAAACTGGAAATCCTCCAATCGCATGGGGAGCTTCAGGAAGACGCACAGTAGCAAGAGTGCCACTGCAAGCCCTGTATAAACCTCCGCAAGCCATCGTCCAGCTCCCGTACCCACAGTGTAGAACGCGTGTGGAAGGCTTTCTGCACACCCTACTCCTCCACAACCCCTGCAGAGGTAAGGAAAGGCTGTAATTATGGCTACAATGTGCCTTAGTAGCCTTCCTTCCCCCTCTCCAAAGCCACAGCAGTCAGGCGACAACCTCCTAATTCTCTGCCTTTTTCTTATAGTATCATTTTCAATACAGATAACATCGAAAGGGAGGGTGGGTTCTTACAAGGGAAATCTAGTAAGGAAAACTCAGGGGAGAAAGGGTGATTTTAACAGTGCACTAATGACTTTTAATGAATATAAAAGGATTTTTAACATACAGATTATTTCCTTCGCCACTGTAATGAAAGGGGGCCAGTGGGTGGCTCTACACTGAATAATCCTCATAAGCGGAGGTTCATCAAGGGGAAGACAGAGTCACACCGTACCCCTGGGCCCGCTGTCTGAAACTCGTTTTCACAGTTTGCTCTCTGACCTGCCGGCACGCCTCAGGTGTGCCTCTTCTAAAATCGCCTGGTCTCTGCTGCTCGACGCAGCGGCCAGGTGATTGCTCAGCCTCACCCCAGTCCAATAAGGTCTCGCGCCCTTATCTCACAAAGATTGGGAGCACACAGCAAGCAAGCAAGCAAGCGACAGTGGTTGCTGAGGTCTGACCGAGTAAGTCATGATCGCCAGCTGACCCTTTAAACGCAAATGCAATACGACCACCATCCGGCACTTGGCTCAGCCTGTGATCTGAACAGCTCCTGAACCACTGTCTCAGCTGCCATGATGGCTTCATTGAGCCATGGGCACAAAGGGCGGCTGGCCCCCAAGGATAACTATAGGCATTGAAACATTCCACGGTATTTCTGGTCTGGGAAGTAATTCCTTGCTGCAGCGGTAAACAGACTAAGTGCTCGCTGAAGAACGCGAGCGTCATGACCTTCGCGCCATCCCAGACGTGGACTGTGGTGAAACGGTCCCTGTGGCGACTCAGTGCTTGCAGCACCATTGAAAAGTACCTTGCGGTTCAGTACTGGGCCCTGTGTTCGCCAAGAGAGGGATATGGGTTCCAATCTATGGCCACCCCACAGTTCGGCAAAACACCATTGCAGCAAAGCATCCCAGCATCACTGCACGTTCCACGAGCACACTTTCGTAGCAGCACTAAGCTGTCTTTGCCTTGCATAACGCAGCCCCACATGAGATTGCCATCTGCCATAATTGGATTTCCGACTGACCGTCAGCTGCTCTGGTTGCACAGCTTCCAGGGGCTATTGCCACTCGCTTCTCCAACTGTGAGGGCTGCCTCTCCATAGTTTGTAGACGGACGTTTCAGGGCAGGGAAAGCAGTCACAAAGTTTCTTAAGAAAGTGCTTACGCATGCGAAAGTTCGCAGCACGGCGATCGCCCACACCGTCAAAACATGCGGTCCACCAAGTCGTGTTGCTGTTCCATGCCCAATGTCGGCGTTCAATGGGTCACGTGATGCCCGTTAATAGCAGTAGCTCCAAAACGCTGGGGGCTAGCGGTTATCGGAGAATCTCGCTCGATCCGTCATCGCGTCCCTCGAGCCGGCTCAGACATAAGCTGCCTCCCTCCTCCCTCTGCCTTGCAGTTCATTGTTCAGTAATGTCAGCAGAGAGTCGCCGAGGTGTTGACAACGTCAGAACCTTGTGATTCTCAGGGTCCATGATGGCTGCTAGGCGTTTGCTCATGCACTGCCGCGAAAAAGTGCGCCACGGGGTCTGCCTGCCTTCACAAAGCGGAGGGGTGAGGCGGTTACCCAGTCACACCGGGGC
>NC_133770.1:136758599-136817120 GCF_003597395.2 Chelonoidis abingdonii
AATGTTTTATGCACCATCAGGCACTGTGCTCTCAACACGGAAGTGGGAACTATGGGATAGCTGAGGAACAGCTACCCACAGTGCACTGCTCCTGAAATCGATGGTAGCCTTGGACCATGGACATAAGCAATCGATTTTTTGATCGCACTGTGGATGCACAAAACCGATTTTATAACATCGGTTTTGTAACATCGGTTTAAACTACTTCGAAATAATCGTGCAGTGTAGACGTACCCTCAGGCAGAAGAAAAGCAATTAAAGAAATTAAACAGACTGAATATTCAGGAGCTGAAGGTATCACCTAAGCTAACCCTGAAAGCATGAAGCCAGTGAAAGATTGACAGCAATCAACTTTGAATCTAAACAAGACTGAAAGAGGTATGTTTTCTTACTTTCATGGAAAGAGGAAGGAAAATAGCGTACAAAAACTTTGAAGTGAGCACTCCTACAAATGCACACCCTCTACAACCCTGCTTAGACAGCAAGCACTTGACAACTCATCCTGTCCATCTCTGTAAGCAAGCTGCCACAGACATAAGAAAAACAGAAAACTCAGAAGTTGTGTTGTTTTGTTTAACATTTCTCTCTTTAATAAAATAGTCACAGTTAATAACTGTGATTATCTTTGTTAGTCTTAATCATGGCGTCCCCTAAAGCATGTAAAAGAACTGACTAAAGTGGGAGCCACGCAGTAAGAGAAACAAGCAGTAAGAGTTCACCTACTATTTCTTGTTTCATGAAGCTAAATATTTTCAGTAATTTTTTAAATAAAATTGCTTGGCATCAGTTAAAATTATCCCCGTGTATACCATACATATATGCATAACCATGTTACAATTTAAGATTCTAAATAGGGTACCAGTTGAGAATTCAGCTGTCTTCATGGAAATCATCTTACCCTCCACCCTTGAAGCAATAATGATCCAGTATGGTCATATCAGTCCCTCTGACAAGTTGGAGAGTAGGTTCTAAGTGGGTAAGGGAGCAAGCACTTAAACTGATGTGAGATGAGAAATAAAGAAGGCTGGAGAAGGCAGAGTCATCAAAGAGGAAGCTACAATGCAAGTGACTAGATGGCCTGTTTTATCTGAGGCTGGGGCAGCACACATTTAACAAGGTTTTCAAAGGCACTGCAGAGCAAGAGTTAGTGTCAAAAATAAGATGCAGTATAACAAACCCCACTTTGGTATTGTGAACTTTTTATGCACTGTACTATAACAGTGATCAAGTAAGTTTGTCAAATAAGAATTGATGCATTTATACAGAGAATTAAATAAAAATAAAGACAGAACTGAATGTTAAACTTTAAAAATAGACTAAGTATTTATTTTGAGGGAGAATCCCTGAGTGGTCCATCCGGCTCATTAAGCATAACTGCATTTTATAATAGCAGCAAAGACTCCTGTGGCACCTTAGAGACTAACAGACGTTTTGGATCATGAGCTTTCGTGGATGAATACCCACTTCGTCAGATGTATGCTCCAAAACGTCCGTTAGTCTATAAGGTGCCACAGGATTCTTTGCTGCTTTTACAGATCCAGACTAACATGGCTACCCCTCTGATACTTGCATTTTATAATGTATACAATTTCAGCTGACTTTTTTGGGAGCTTCATATGTGTTTCTTAAATGTCAACAACCTAACAGAAACAGAGTGGGTGTTTTATAATAAAAAGTGAAAATCAAATTTAATTTGCCACATCTACCAAATGTTTCCAGAATTGGAAAAATTCCAGAGCAATATTCTGGAATTTTTTTTTTACCACCAATCTCCTACTACTTCAGGTTTCAATTGATTTGCTCATCCTTAGCAAGCAAGCAGAGTGTCACTTCATGATTTAGATAAACTCCAATCCATTTGAAGAATAACTGGATAGTTTCCACATATTTCATGCACAGCATACCCCAAAAGTAAACATGACTTTACTTTGTAGCTTCAGTAATTGAAATAGATTGTGAAAGGTCTTCAAGGATTTCAAATTTCTAATGCGTCTTCACAATGGTGACATGAACCCATCTGTTTTTTACAGCTGAGGGTACCAAGTCTGTGCTCTGATTCGTCTCAGCAGCAGAAAAGTACAGGATAGATACCCTTATGGCAGTACATCTTATCTGACAATTTATAATTCTAAGTAAGTGAAGCCAAAGTCCCCCTGGTGGGAAATCTACAGCAAATATGCCTTGAGATTACACAATATACAGACTATAAACATTCACAGTTCTGACATATGTAATCACTAACTACATCTACAGTACAGTACATTTCTAACAGAACCATATGATTCCACAACATGCACTCACTCTTTTCATACATGACTTATGTCCAGCATTAGATCAAGTAATATAAATATACTGTATTATAGCAAAAAATCATGTGCCATCCTCTCCAGCTGTCTATTATGCTCAACTAATATTAACCAGCAACTTTCCTCTATATGCTGCTGTGGTTGTTCAAGGAGACAATGGGTTTGGGGATGAACAAAGACAGATGGAAGCACCAGAGAAAAGAGAAAATACAGAAGATTAGATATATTTTACACAAATTAGATTGGCAGGAGGCAGATAACCATGATTTAAGGAATATAAGCATTAGAAGCATAGACCTGTTAAACAATTTTGCCATTTATATCTATTAAAACTAAAAGTAATCACAAGGTAGTTTAAGTTGAAATCAGGTTTCTAAATAAGAAAATCCTTAGGTTTCACTTGTGTTTGAATATTTATAACTCCCTCTAATCCTGCAGCAATGAAGCACATCATGTTATATTATGTTAGTGCTTAGAGGCCTCATTCAGGATCAGGCCCCCACTGTGCTAATTGCAATACAATGTGTACAAGAGATGATCCCTCCCCTCAAGATCTTATCTAAATAGACAAGACATATTGGGGGGAGGAAGGGGTGAAGAAGAAAGGAGGGAGTGGAAGATGCAACATATCAGCAGAGGTACCAGAATGATGAATGGCAAACATGTTAATTCCACTATTTGTTTCCCCCAGAGGCCAGGCCAGTGCAGGGTAGTGATGGTAAATGTATTTGATAGATTCTTTGGATTTCTACTCAGGAACTTATATTCTAGTAGAACATATATGTTCTATATATAGAATAGAACATATAGAATAGAACATATATTTAACTTTATTAAATCATCATCAGTTTTCCCCCCCCTCCTCAAAATAAGGAAGAGCACATATGCTCAGTAAGGATTATGCCCATGTCAATTTTAAACCTGCCATTTAACATAACTTTTTTTTAAAGTGATAATTTCTTTTGAAGATGGAAAAAAATATGCTTTCCCCATTTCATGACTCAGCAACAACTGAAGTGATTTTGTTTAAACTTTCTAAAAAAAATCACACTCAAGCATGAACCAAACGTGAAAGATGTCAGCACCAGAGGTAAATGTTAGAGAGTTATGAACACATGAAAATGTAGGTGGGGAGAACAGTTAACAATGGGAAAAAATGCAACCTTAACTACAGCAGCTGCTCCTATCACAGCCAATGAATTTTCCAGTTATTAAAATATTTGACCTTAATACTTAAAACACATGTGGCCACAAGATCCTTGTATCTATTAATCAAGTTCTCAAAGGTTCTAGAAAGCGTTCCCCACTCTTTCTGGATTTTATTTGATTAAAGCACCAAAATATCAGTGAAAATTTTGAAGTGCCCATGGCAAAATGGCGTCCCCACATTTCTGCAACTTGAAACTTTCCCACCTAGTGTATTACACTGATAGTGTGAGCAGATGGTATGCCATTTTCCATTCCAGTTGTACTCCCTTCTGGCTGGGATAGCACAGAAAAGTACTTGCTGCCCTCTCTCGTTCCACTTTCCTATTTTATTTGAGTTTCCCCCAGGTCATTCTTAAAAAGAAGATCACTTAGCATATGTTCAGAGTATTTCAAAGAGCCTTAGTTAGAGAAACGCTGTGTTCATTTATGAAAAGCCTAGCATCATTCCTATCTGGGAAAGGCACAACCTGTATGAATTACTCGCCTGCTGAAAGAATCAAAGATGCCTGATTTCATATCTATTTGATCTATATTTTATATTCCCTTTAACCAATTGTTCTATACTATTTTCATACTGATTCATTGCCAGACTAAGAATTTGATATGCAGATTTTCCTCAGACTTCAGTCTTGGAAGATTAGTTAGTTTAGTTAGCAAGTTAGATTAGTTATAAAATTAGTTGCAAATGCTTTGAAGAGGAAAAGTGCTACCTAGATGCTATGAGAGCAGAATCTTCATTTGGGACACGCTGATTGATAGCCTTTGATCCTGTGAAAGTAGAATGAATTATATTGTAAAAATAAGAATGGATTAAAGAAATGTTGTATGTACCTTTAAGCAGAAATAAGAAATGTTGAAATACAGGTGCCAGGAAAAGAAACATTAGGCATAAACAAGGGTGCTAATGGCGAAACATTAACAGAAGATCGGTAATAGTTAGTAAGGAAATAAGATATGCATAGCTAGCCCAGGTAAACTTATCAGATTCTGCTTCCTTTGTTATCTTGCTAAGTTTCCCCCCTTTTATCTGCATAAATAAGATAGTTTGTGTCTTGTATGGTGCTCACATTATCTGGGTGTATTAGCAGCGCGCTGTGCTAATAAAACAGAGTGGTCTGACGAACTGTGAGTCCTGAGTCTAACTTTGACAATCCCAATGATCAGAATGAGTCCTTTTGATCTCAATTAATATGAATGAGGTTGTCCAGGAAGTGGCAGGGCTAATGCGACCCCATTCACATTATTGAGCAAGCTATGGAGTTTAGATCAGACACTATCTATTCAGGCTTATAGACTGAGCCTGCTTAGTATCAGGAACAGGTAACATGCCAGCCTAGTGAGTTTATTCAGTGTGGAAGCAAGCAATAAGTGTTAAACCATTTAATACATTTTAATACCTTCTCAGGCATGTACAAAGAAGGGACTGTAAACTGTTAGAGAACCAAATGCAAAACAAGCATCAGACTGATTCATACATAGAAAAAAAGAACTACTAACTGTCATTTTATTGAGCAGCAATTACTGCAATCAATGTAGATATCTTGCATCTTGAATGTTTTTCCTGGGAGACATTCCTTTTTAGTGGTTTGCCTTTAAATGTCTCCCAACAAAGTGGAGTTCAATATTTTAATTTCTCTTAAACTTGGGAAATAACCTTCATATGCTAACAGCTGTTCTTGTCAACTGTCAGAATGATCTCACTCACAACCCACAAAGAAGAGGGCAGTAACAAACTGATCCCCAGTTGAAATAAACAGGTAAGTTTAGGGATACTATAAGCTCTCTCTCTTCCTCCCCAGCACTTGACTTTACTCAGAAGAGTTTGTAAATCTATACATCTGATGCTAGTAAGATCTGAGGATTATGCTATATTGTAGGAAAGGCAAGTATATCCTTCAGTTATTTGATACATTGTCTCTCTCTGGAATGTATATAACTAGTTTTACAGGACATTCAATTATAAATGAACCATTCCACTATGGATGCATACAAAACTGGACCCCCTCAAAATATAACAATCATCAATGTACACAGCTTTCTACTTGAAACACATGCAGGGGTAGGAAGGGAAGGGAAATGGAGCCAGGGCGCATGGGGAGAAGTGGGACTACCTGGGTAAGCATACTCTAGGAGCTCAGGAGGGGGAGCAGGAAAACTGAGATTGGCATCAGTGGGGCCAGGTCTGTGGGGAACAGCATGTGATCATGGAATTAGAGATTGTATCAGCATGCATATGCACAAGTGGGCCAAATTAAGGCTGCATGAGAAACCTTAATTCTGGCATTTCCTGAAATTTTGAATGCTTGACTTTGCAAACTTAGTGTTATTTTAACATATTTCTTTTTAAAAGATTATATATAGTGGCAGAGCTATGACCTTGCCCCTATGGGTCCCGCACTTCTAGGCAGTTTATGCTAGCCTCAGTGGCTCACTGTGACCCTTCATGTAGCCCTTCTCTCTCTAGGGCCAGGGTTACAGTCTACTGAGCCCTTTTCAGCATAGGCCAGCAAGGAGATTGGTGAGAGAACTCCCACAGTCTCTGTTGTCCCTGGAGGCTTATTTCACAACAGTTTAGCCTCCAGCCTTGACAGGGGCCTGACTTCCCCTCCCAGGAGATATTCCTGTAGTAGTGGTGTCATAAACAGATAGCTAAGGGTTAATGTCTCTTTCACCTATAAAGGGTTAACAAACAACACCTGACTAGACGACCAATCAGGAAACAAGATACTTTCAAATCTCGGTGGAGGGAAGGCTTTGTTTGTGTTTTTTGGGTTTTGCTTTGTTCTCTCTGAGTCCTGAAAGGGACTAGACGTGCAACAGTGCTTGCCAAATCTCCATGCTACAGTCTCTTAATATTCAGAATAGTGAGTAGAAAGGCGGTTATAGTCTTTTAATTGTTTTCTGTATTTGCAACTGTGTATCTGGCTGGTAGAGTTGTAATGTGTATTTGGCTGAAAGTATTTTAAATTGTATTTCTGCTGGAGGAGGCTTTTTCTCCATTTTCTATAAGCTGAAAGACCCTGTAATATTACATCTTGTATTTACAGAGATTTCTTATATTTTCTCTCTTTTATTAAAAGCTTTCTTTTTAAATACCTAATTGATATTTTTTCTCTGGGTAAGGCTGAGGTATTGAATCTGTACTCACCAGGGAAGTGGTGGGAGACAGGGAGAAAGAAGGGAGGGGAAATGGGGGAATCCCTTTGTTTAGATTCACGGAGCTTGAATCTGTATTGCCTCTGGGTGAGGGAAAGAAGGGAGGGGTGGAGTTGGAAAGCCTCTGTTTTAAGATTCAAGGAGTTGAATCCCAGTGATCTTCCAGGGTAACCCAGGGAGGGAAAGCCTAGGAGAGAAATTGGTGAGGGAAAGAGTTTACTTTCATTGTATTAAGATCCAAGGGGTCTGGGTCTTGGGGGTCCCCAGGGAAGGTTTTGGGGAGACCAGAGTTTATCAAGCACTCAAAATCCTGATTGGTGGCAGCGTATCAGACCTAAGCTGGTAATTAAGCTTAGAGGAATTCATGCTAGTACCTCATTTTTTTGGACTCTACAGTTCCGATTGGGGATAAAATACTATGACAAGTAAGCTGGGGGAACCCAGGCCCATCCTCTACTCCAGGTTCTGGCCCAGGGACTCTAATGGTAGCAGCTGTTGGCAGCCAACCTTTCACTGCCAGAGTTGCTACATTTCCCTGTGCCACTTCCCCACAGCTCTCCTGCTTCTCCCATCTTCACTCTTACCTTAGGGCTCCCTTACCAATGGTTTGAGGGTGTCTTTATTAACCAGCCCTTCAGCCACACTTCCTCTCCTGTGTTTGACTGGAGTGAGCCCTTTTTATAATATCAGTGAGCCTTTAATTAGAGTCAGGTGGTCATATTATCTTAATGGCCTCATCTGACTCTTTGCAGGTTAATTAGAGTCAGGTATTCTCATTAGCTTGGAGCAGCCCCTGCTCTGGTCAGTCAGGGAACAGAAAACTGTTAATCCAGTGACCAGTATATCTGCCTTCTGCTATTGTGCTGTACCCAGCTGGGCTGGGTCTATATCTATATATAAAACTTACACACACACACACCCTGGAAACACCTCTTCTAATACCTTTGAAACGTGAAAAAGTTCAATCTATGACTACACTGTTTCCTGTTCTTAAACCAGCTTTTTAAACAGCATCTTTGTCTACCTCCTACTTCAGAGTTCTTTACCGTAGGCATTTATCTCTGATGTGGAATCTCATTAAGTTCTTTTTGAAAAGGTAAGAATACTACATCCACTAAATTTCCCTTAACTTTCATAGCAGTAATATCTTCAAAGAACGCTAACAAATTAGTTCAGCATAAACTTCTCTCCCTGAATCCAGGCAGGCTATCATTTATAAAACTCTTCTCTTCTGACTGTTCTTTCACCACATCCTTTAAGTGAGTTTTGAAAGTTTTCCCTACAACAGAGCTAAACTTACTGGCCAACTGGTTTTTTTTAATTTGTTTTTAAAAGATGGGGAATTATTCTTGCCACTGCTCAGTCCTAAGGTATCACTATAAAATCTAGTTAACATTTTAAAAAGTCTGGAAAAGTTCAACATTTTAATGTTAGTATGTTTGTGCTTTTCAGAGCAAATGTTTTTGCATGCATATAATTAAGGTTACATGTAGTGTCCCTGTAGTTCCATGGTAGCTGACCATCCTGTGGGTACCATGCTGTTGCGGATACTAGACTGACCAGCACTCCCACAGTGTATCTCTGCCACATGCGCTTATGAAAATTAGTCAAGATTATCCATCTTCTATGTCTGTATTTGGGAGGTGCTGAAATATCAGCAGCCATGAGGAATGAGAGTATTCATACCTCTTCCCCGCAACTGTGTATGGACAGAAAAATAAAGCAGAAAATTATTCAAAACCACTCATACTTGCTAGCCAACTTTCTAACCCCAAGCAGTGCAGTGCTGGGGATAAAAATGCCCCTTCACTTATTCCCACATGGAGGGACCAGCAAATCACCAGCAAGCCAAAGATGTGCACAGAGTGTAGTATAGGTAGGAGCATGAGCCAGCCTGGCTGTAGCAGCAGTTTTGACCTCTTAGGTGGCACAGGGATCATGCAAGGAAATTTCATCATAGCTGCAAGTTGGCCTGCTGCCAAAGAACGACTACAATTTTAGTTACTTTCTTAAATCATGTAACTATTTCTTTTGTGCACACCTTTTAACTCTTCATATGGCAAACTGACACTCAATTCCAGTAATTTTGTATTTGTCCTCTATAAAAAAAGGAATCGTTCAACAGCTCTTCCTTTACCTTCAATAGAAGTTCACTCCTCTTCATTTATATTTAAGTGATCAGTGATTTTCTTCCATTTTCTTTTTTTGTATATATTCAGAAAACTTCATTGCTACTGGAGATGTTTTCTTCAGTTTACTGTTCATTATTTCTTTTGGTTTCTCTATCTCCCTCCTTATTCTCATTGTTACAACTCTAATAATAATAATTAGCTCATATATAATTTTCTCTTTCCTCATGTTTTGGAGTTTTTACTGCTATCAATATTTCTCTTATTCTACTAAGTAGCATTGATTTCTGTTCTCTTTTCAGCTTTTTTTATTTCACGGGAATGATTTTTGATTATGGACTCATCAACTGTATCTTAAATACTTCCTACTTTCCACTATGGATTTCTCATGCATTACTGAATTCCAGCCAATTTTGTTTTACCTCATTTCACATTCCTTCAGAGTTGCATGTTTTTCCAGAGTCAAATATTTTTTGTGTTACTGTCTTTTCTACAGATCCCATTCAGCAGTTATGTCTGTGATATCGATCACTAGATTCTAGGTGCTCTCTCATCTGAGCCCTATTTATCATACCTGGTTCATTTCCAGTCATTTGGTTCAAGATAGCCTTTGACCTTGCTGTCTGCTCAGCATTTTTTATTTGAAACTGAAATTGCTTCTGTGGCTAGGTTATGCAGTCACAGAGTCTGCTCTCTATTTTGAGGGGGACTTTCCCCCCAGAAGCAATCATGTAAAGCTGCTTCTGGCCTTCTGTGGCCTCCCAAGTCTGCTCACTTCCCAGGGGCAAAGTCTGAGACTCTGGCAATTTTGATTAACATGCTTAGTGCATTCACTAATGTCCTAATGCAATGGGGCGAGCTATTTCCCAGCTGAGTGGCATAGCTGCACACGCAAATGGAGTGACTTTGGTTGGGAGGAGGAGAGATACCATTCAGAATAGGAAACAGCTTCTGTGACTGCACAGAGGAGCATAACCTTGGAAACAATTTCAGTTTGGATACTGCCTTTACAAAATTGTCACCCAGTGGAAGGAGTCTGTCCAGCTGATTGCCCTGTAGGGTTTAAGACTGGAGTCCCTCTTTTGATCAAGAAGTCTCCCATAATGGTAACTGGCATCCCACTTCCAGATAGATTCTAGCCTACAGTAGCCCTCTTCCTTGAACAAACACTGCTCTGAAGGATCAGGAGTCAGGTTTTACATTTACACAGCAGCTGGGAGAATACTTCCCAGCATGGAACTATCTTGTTCTCTGCCACTATTCACTTTTCTTTTATGTACCATCTTTTCCCTTCCCCAACATTTTATTCCCAATATTGTTGCTTCTCTTCCTCTTTTCTTTCATCATTCTATATGTTTTGTTCTCACCCTACTTAGAATCATAGAATATCAGGGTTGGAAGGGACCTCAGGAGGTCATCTAGTCCAATCCCTTGCTCAAAACAGGACCAATCCCCAAATAAATCATACCTCTTTTAGCCTTTGTCAAGCCTGACCTTAAAAACATCTAAGGAAGGAGATTCCACCACTTCCCTAGGTAACCTATTCCAATGCTTCACCACCCTCCTAGTGAAAACGTTTTTCCGAATATCCAACCTAAACCTCTCACACTGCAACTTGAGACCATTAGTCCTTGTTCCGTCATCTGGTACCACTAAGAACAGCCTAGAGCCATCCTCTTTGGAACAACCCCCTTTCTAGGTTGTTGAAAGCAGCTATCAAATCCCCCTCATTCTTCTCTTCTGCAGACTAAATAATCCTAGTTCCCTCAGCCTCTCCCCATACGTCATGTGCTCCCCTAATCATTTTTGTTGTCCTCCATTGGACTCTTTCCAATTTATCCACATCCTTCTTGTAGTGTGGGGCCTAAAACTGGGCACAGTACTCCAGATGAGGCTTCACCAATGCCGCATAGAGGGGAATGCTCATGTCCTTCGATCTGCTGGTAATGCTTCTACTTATACAGCTCAAAATGCCATTAGCCTTCTTGGAAACAAGGGCACACTGTTGACTCGTATCCAGCTTCTCATCCACTGTGACCCCCAGGTCCTTGTCTGCAGAACTGCTGCCTAGCCACTCAGTCCCTAGTCTGTAGCAGTGTATGTGATTCTTCCATCCTAAGTGCAGGACTCTGCACTTGTCCTTGTTGAACCTCATCAGATTTCTTTTGGCCCAATCCTCCAATTTTTCTAGGTCCTTCTGTATTCTATCCCTACCTTTCAGCGAATCTACCACTCCTCTCAGTTTAGTGTCATCTTCAGACTTGTTGAGGGTGTAATCCACGACATCTTCCAGATCATTAATGAAGATATTGAACAAAACCAGCCCCAGGACTGACCCTTAGGGCACTCCACTTAATACCAGCTGCCAACTAGACATGGAGCCATTGATCATTACTCATTGAGCCTGATGATCTAGCCAGCTTTCTATCCACCTTATAGTCCATTCATCCAGATCATATTTCTTTAACTTGCTGGCAAGAATACTGTGGGAGACCATAGCAAAAGCTTAGCTAAAGTCAAGAAATAACACATCCACTGCTTTCCCCTCATCCATAGACCCAGTTATCTCATCATAGAAGACAATTAGGTTAGTCAGGCATGACTTGCCCTTGGTGACCATGCTGACTGTTCCTGATCCCTTTACTCTCCTCTAACTGCTTCAGAATTGATTCCTTGAGGACCTGCTCCATGATTTTTTTGGAGGTAAGGCTGATTGGCCTGTAGTTCCCCAGATCCTCCTCCTTTCCTTTTTTAAATATGGGCACTACATTAGCCTTTTTCCTGTCATCGGGGACCTCCTCCGATCACCATAAGTTTTCAACGATAATGGCCAGTGACTCTGCAATTACATCCACCAACTCCTTTAGCACCCTCGGATGCAGCGCATCGGCCCCATGGACTTGTGCTCGTCCAGCTTTTCTAAATAGTCCTGAACCACTTCTTTCTCCACAGAGGGCTGGTCACCTTCTCCCCATACAGTGTTGCACAGTGCAGCAGTCTGGAGGCTGACCTTGTTTATGAAGACAGAGGCAAAAAAAGCATTGAGTACATTAGCTTTTTCCACATCTTCTATCACTAGGTTGCGTCCTCCATTCAGTAAGGGGCCTACACTTTCCTTGACCTTCTTCTTGTTGCTAACATACACTTCTTGTTACTTTTAACACTTCTTGCTAGCTGCAACTCCAAGTGTGATTTGGCTTTCCTCATTTCACTCCTGCATGCCTGAGCAATATTTTTATACTCTTCTCTGGTCATTTGTCCAATCTTCCACTTCTTGTAAGCTTCTTTTTTGTGTTTAAGATCAGCAAGGAATTCACTGTTAAGCCAAGCTGGTTGCCTGCATATTTACTATTCTTTTTACACATCATGATGGTGCTTTCCTGCAACCTCAATAAGGATTCTTTAAAATAGAGCCAGCTCTCCCGGACTCCTTTCCCTCTCATATTATTCTCCCAGGGGATCCTGCCCATCAGTTCCCTGAGGGAGTCAAAGTCTGCTTTTCTGAAGTCCAGGGTCCATATTCTGCTGCTCCTCTTTCTTCCTTGTGTCAGGATCCTGAACTCAGCCATCTCATGCTCACTGCCTCCCAGGTTCCCATCCACTTTTGCTTCTCCTACTAATTCTTCCCTGTTTGTGGGCAGCAGGTCAAGAAGAGCTCTGTCCCTAATTGGTTTCTCCAGCACTTGCACCAGGAAATCGTCCCCTACACTTTCCAAAAACTTCCTGGATTGTCTGTGCAACTTGCCTGTGCCCTCCTGACCTCTGCTATTCTACCATTCTCTTCTCCTGTGCGTCTCTCTGCCCCTTCTCTGTACGCTCTCCCCATTTTTCTCCATCTTGTTTTTTCAGTCTACTCCTGTTTTTGCCCTCATTCACCTTTCCTCAGTGTGTCATTCTAGTCTATTTGATATAGGTTCTTATACTCTGCTCATCACGTCTGTGAAAATGTTCCTCGGGGCATCTTGTACTGACTCTGTGGAGGTACCACGACAACAGCCTCACACAATTTCTTCACAGCACACACTTGTGCTGGCTTCCCTTAGCAGCACCTATGAGATTTCACCCTGTGTGTCTAAACAACTTTCCTCTGTGTCCTTCTCCAGCCTTCTTCACCGTATCCTGTGCTCAGATGCAAACTTATTTTTTATGCTGACAATCCACAGTTGGAAATCACCACTTCTTTTTGTGTTCTTGATTCCCATCAGATTTCCTAATCATCTTTACAGTCATGATGTGTCCTAGTGACATTTTCACTGGGGTATAAAATACCTTTTTTTTTAAAAATGAGAATCATAAGGATCAAAGGGGGTGTAGGTATAGCTTGATTTCATTAAATCAACTTGTGTTTATGGCCATGGCTTGACTATGACACTATACTACTATCTTTTGATAATATTCCATGAAGAATAGTCTACAAATTCTTCGAATTTCTTATTAAAATATATATTTTAGTAGTTACAATTGTGAGTTGACAAAATAAAATTTTTTCTGATAAGGTTTCAATCATAAAACTAGATGAGTCTGTTCTGGATAAACTAGTCTAAAATTATAAGCATTAACACTCCTTTGAGATAAGTAGGAAACATTTTTGATATTATTCCCTTTCTTCCTGACTGGAGAGCAAATAAGACAGCATGCATTGATTTATACTACCTGTCAATTTGTCAGAACCCTAATATGGGACAGAAACACTAAATAATGGATACAAGAAAAATAAATATAGTATAAAAGTATATTGTGATATGTGATTGATTTCATTCAGGCAAATAGTTTTCTCTAACAAGTTTCTTTATTCTGCTTTTCGGAGGTTCATAGTTTTCAAACAAATGATCACACTAAGTTTATATTACTAAACAAGAGGCAAATCTGAGTCTACAAAAAAGACTGTCCCATTAAAAGCCTCACACGGCACCCGCACTTTCAATAGCAGGAGGATCACTCCTTAACAAAGTGGAAGCTGTAAAAGGTATCTTACAGCGTAAAGCCAACCTCCGTAACCAGAGGCCTAAATATTAAATTTTCTCCATCCCTTTTTTTTTCCTCTCTTTAATGCGTCATTTTAAGTAAATACTTTAAAAAAAATACAGCAAAATGTGAAGGAAAAAAATCACACAATTGCTTCATTGTTGATTTCTATTTGGGATTTCTGTTTGTCATTTGATTAGAGAGAGATACAGAATACTTGCACTAGAGGAAGGAAGTCAACTAATTTTTTAAAAGAGATTACTAAATTGCCTTTTGTGGGGTTGGATATTTTCATGAAGCTGAAGGAGCTTTTTGTGTTAAAAAAAATGACAGAAGTTAAAATATTTTTCCTGTTCCTTTACATTGACTTATCAATGCCTCTTGCAATATACTTCAATAAAAATGAACCTATTCCTAAAGTACCCATGTGTCTATCTTTCAAAACAAAAATACATTCTTTTTTTCTCTTGCTTTGTTTTACAGGCATATTCTGCCGTGGTGGAATCCCTACAGAAGTTTGTGAATGTATATATAAGAAATGCAAAATCCCTATGTAGTACACAGAACAAAACACAGTGCTGTTTACTCTGGACTAAATACAGATACACAACATTCTGCTCAGCTGCAGCCAAGATCTCTAGTTCAAGTTAAAAAAAAAAAAAAGAAGAAGAAGAAAAAAGAAAATCTCACAATATACCTGTTTTATTTTAAATTTGGAAAACATATTTAAATTACGATTTTTATGCTCCACCTCAAACCTCCCAGAACACTCAAACACTTTTATCCAGTGCAGTGGGTACATCCTGCACAAATAGTAAACTACTTGCTTCCTCATAGTAGACTAGTATGCCTTATTTGAGATGCTTTGTCTGAACTTTTCAGAGTCACTTTGGGGCCTTCTCTGCCAGGGAACTTTTAATTCCCAGCTGAAAACTCTAAAAATTACATTTTTAACCAACTCATCTCCCAGACACCAAAATCCCAAAAGGAAAGCTACTCACCATCCCATGCTTGAAACTACCAGTTAAGGGAGAAAGGCAAGCAACTTCTGAAAGCTAACTGAAGCAAATTAAATCCTACTAAAGTGCTAACTTGTGCCACATACATCCAGTTATTATTAATTATTATTATTATTTAATATTTATACTGTGGTAGATCTCAGAGGGATCAGTCAGTGTAAGGGACTCATTATCCCAGGGGCTGTGCAAACATATGTACTGAACATTAGAAATTGCAAAGCTACCAATATAATACTAGTTTTTCTAAATGACATGGATTGGAGAACATATTGCTGAATACTGCAATTTAGGCTACATTGACACTTGCGCATGTACACAGTTACTTGTCCATGTACTGCTAGAGTGTGTACCCTGTAACCACACCGGGTGTCCACATATGCTGGTATGGTCACAGATATATACCGTACTGAGGCATATATCCTCATCCATACTGCCCCTTTTCAGTATGTGATGTTACTGCTAACATTTCAGGGACAGTATCCCAGAGTCCTGTGTATCACAGGAGAAACTCTATGAACCACCTTGCTGCATGTTGCTGAAACTGTAAGCTGCCTTCATGCTTTTGACAATAGCATCTCTCCCTTTTGCCGCAATATGTTGGTAATATGGAGCAAGCCCATATGATGTCATTCTGCTCCTGCTTGCTGGACAAAGTTCATGTGGTGCAGTACTGGATACTGCATAGAACCAGTCCAGAGACCTTTCAGATGGCAAAGGCAACTAACCAAGAGGGGGAATGAAAATCTGAGCCCCTGGAAAGATGTTTTCAGTATTAGGATTGTAACGTTATGTCCATGGCTGGTCAGCCACTCCTGGTCCTGGAGAAGCAGAATGGTATACTGGGACACCCTCCTGGAAACCTTGAATGACAACCGGTGGCTGCAGAGCTTCTGAATGAGGAAGCAAATCTTCACTGAGTTGTGCAAGGAGCTTGCACCAATCTTCCAGCACCAGACCACTCATTTTTGGAAATCTATACTCACACAGAAGGGGGTGGCTATTGTCCTTTGGAATCTGGCAACACCTGACAGCCACTGGGCAACTGCAAACCAGTTGGGGTTGGGAAGTCAGCTGTCAGGACCACAGTTGTATGGGTTTGCCAGACTATCAATACTGAGATCCCCCAATACTTGGATGCCATAACCCAAGTCCCTGAAAATAAGGTGAGATTTCAGAGGATAGGTTTTCCAACTTTTGTGAGGGGCCATCGATGAAACACAAATCCTTATACTTTGCCCACCAACAGGGATCAATGAATACATAAACTGCAAATGTTACTATTCACTGGTTCTCCAAGACTTAGAAAACTACAAAGGTTGGTTTATGAACATGAATGTTGGACATGCAGGAAAGGTCCATGAAATCAGGATGCTCAGGAAGTTAGAGGGATGAAAGTACTTTATTCCACTGACGCAACGTGACCATGTACAGTTTTTCTATGCCAACATTTATTTTGGGGGAAACTAGCATACCCACTCCTTCTGCAGCTCATGAAGCCTTACCCCGACATTACCATGTGATGAGTTGAATCACAGAAACCCTCTTGTGAACTGCCGCCTGATGTGCCAAGACTACTTCTACTTCTGCTTTCTCTGTCAGCTCTGGGCCCCAGCACCCTGTCTTGCTGAGCCAGACACTCCAGTCTGCTTCAACAAAGACCCAGGGTCTGAATTACTTGCCCCAAAGCTGCAGGTTTATCTGAAAGCAGCTAACAGAAGTGTTCCTGTCCTTAACACTCAGATGTCCAACTTCCAATAGGTCTAAACAAAAATAAATCCGTTTTACCCTGTATAAAGCTTATACAGGGTAAACTCAAATTGTTCGCCCTCTATAACACTGATAGAGAGATATGCACAGTTGTTTGCTCCCCCAGATATTAATACATACTCTGAGTTAAATAATAAGTAAAAAGTGATTTTATTAAATACAGAAAGTAGGATTTAAGTGGTTCCAAGTAGTAACAGACAGAACAAAGTAAATCACCAAGCAAAATAAAATAAAATGAGCAAATCTATGTCTAATCAAACTGAATACAGAAAATCTTACCCTCAGAGATGCTTCAGTACATTTCTTCCTCAGACTGGACACCTTCCAGGCCTGGGCACAATTCTTTCCCCGGTACAGCTCTTTTTCCAGCTCAGGTGGTAGCTAGGGGATCCTTCATGATGGCTCCTCTCCTCTCTTTGTTCTGTTCCACCCCTTTATATATCTTTTGCATAAGGCAGGAATCCTTTGCCCCTCTCTGGGTTTCCACCCCCTCCTTCTCAATGGAAAGACACCAAGTTAAAGATGGATTCCAGTTTAGGTGACATGATCACATGTCACTGCAAGACTTCATTGCCCACTTGCCAGCACACATGTATACAGGAAGACTCACAGGTAAAACACAGCCATCTGCAGACAATTGTCCTGGTTAATGGGAGTCATCAAGATTCCAAACCACCATTAATGGCCCACAGTTTGCATAATTACAATAGGCCCTCAGAGTTATATTTCATATTTCTAGTTTCAGATACAAGAGTGATACATTTATACAAATAGGATGATAACACTCAGTAGATTATAAGCTTTGTAATGATACCTTACAAGAGACCTTTTGCATGAAGCATATTCCAGTTACATTATATTCACTCATTAGTATATTATTTAATAAAATTATATAGACTGCAATATCACTTGCCAATCCAAGAAAACGAGAAATTCAGCTACAGACTGAGAAACTGCAGAATGGTGCTGATGTGTGTCTTTGGGCTTCCGAAAGCCCATTGGCAAGCCTCTAGACCCATCCAGGTGCCAATGTGACCGAAGTTGTTTGGATTATAATGATGAGCTCTGCTTTGTATAGTCTAGGTGAGGCTAAAGATGAATGCTCCCACAGCAAGTGGGAACACAACCAAACTGCTTTCCAAAGGCTGGATGGGATCAGGTTGTCTGTAGACCTGCACACTGCTCCTGGTTCACAGCAGGCCAAAGAGATTCATCATTTTATGTGCTTGCACATCATGGCACACGGGGGAGCCAGAACACGACATGAGACTGCACCGAGAGACACCATTCTGATGCCATGGTGCTGTCTGAACAGCTTAGTGGAGCGCTTCTACACACATATTTTCAGAGATACCTCAGTGGGTTTTATTCACCTGGATCCAACATTAATATGCTAACTGAAAGGAGACAATTGGGGGAATGCCAGCACAGTTAACACCGTCGGCCTTGGTTTTGTGCGGAGCAAGTGATAATGCACAGTAATAAGAAAAGTATTGTTCCATGATGGCATGTTAACTGTACAGTTTCAGGTTGGTTTAAAGGGAGCACATAAGCATTGTTAATGTAATTAAAAAAATGTTCTCTAAGGTTTTGGGAGGGAATTCACACATTCTTTCCTCACAATATGTTCTGGCAGCATTGCTCACAGTGCTTATCTGGTGCTTTGCATGATTATTCCCATGGCATGTGTGCTCCCATGGTTGCCAATAGTAACAGTTGGGTGGGGATGAAGGAGTGGGGGTTGTAAAAGCACTGCTCCGTGTCAGATAACTTCAGCGTTATTTTACTTTTGCTTTATTTGTCTGTACTGTCACTAGATTATTAACAAAGATATAGACATTTCAATTAAACTATCCTCTGTTTTTCATTGTGGTGCTTTGGACAGCAATAGTTATTCACAGTTACTTCATTTTCAAGAATCCTTTTTTAAAAATTAGCAAATTCATGGGTGGTGGGGGGAAGGGTTTAGGAATGAAATTGTTTTCATTTCCATGGCACCTGACTTTTCATAAGTCACAGTCATGTGCTACAAATTATACTATCCCATCCCAAACTTTTCGGAAGTATCACATTGATCATATTTGGAAAATAAGGTGCACATGCAAGTCAAGTTAACAGTATGTGTTATTTTCTTACGTATATTGAACATAGAGCTAAAATGGTTTGTAGCAGGAACAAATGAATCAATCAAACAAAAAGAAATTCCCAGAGAGGTGGGCAAATATTAACGTCTGTGAAACACCTCCTCACTCTCCCCAGTCCCTTGACAAGTGAGGGAACAACTGCAGACTGTGGTGCAGGGGAACAAATAGGGACTTTTTTTGTGGAGTTTGGAGGCTAAGCACAGGCTGAATGGGCCTCATCATCTCCCTCCTCCATGCTCTGGCAGCTTTCCTTGCAAGAGGTTTTATGTGTCAGCAGGGTACGTTGTGCCAGGCATCCAGCATGCTCCTCCCCAGCAGGAGGGGGCAGGGGGATTCACCATCTCAGCAACGGCCTGGGCAGCAGCTGAAGAACAAGAAGATGGTGCCTGTTCTAGAAGGGGAACAGCAGCAATGGCTGCAGGCGGGCCCGGAAAGCGTTCCACCACCAGTTAGACTATGGACTGCATGAGTGTATGAGCCTGTTCCCTCTGTGCATGTTCCCCCCATTCCCTGTATGCTCGCTCCATTTGCAGGAATGCCTCATCCTCATCCAATTTGAACTAAAAATGGTCTAGACAAACTGGAGAAATGTTCTGAAATAATTAGGACGCAATACAATAAGACAATGCAAAGAACTACTCTTAGAAAAAATAATCAATTGCATATACAAAATGAGAAATTACTGCCTAAGAAGAAGTAGTGCAGAAAGGGATTTGAAGGTCATGGAACTGAGGTACCACTAAGTCCTCTGGTTTAACAACTGGGACTCCCTTTCACCCTATGATCCTGTGACAAGCTGCAAATCTCTTCAGATACTGCACTTACATAGACATCCATAGGCAGGGACACTCCCAGCTGAGTTGCATGAATGTTTCTCGTGACTCAACAATGGAGAGGCACCAGCCAACTTCCCACAGCTCCTCAGCCCAGGACCCCAAAGCCGTATCATCCTGCCTTGATCAGTAGCCTGACCAGTGTAAATTTATAACCCAATCCCTCAGTGTGGAGAAGACATGCACCAGGTTTTGTTCCTGAGCTGAGGTTTCCCAAGCACTTCAAGCAAAATAAACTGTTTCAAGTAAAATATAAAACAGATTTATTAACTACAGAAAGATATATTTTAAGTGGTTATAAGTTGTAGGCATAAAAGGACAGAGATGGTCAGCAAAGAAAATAAAAATAAGTGCCCAATCTATATTCTATAAACTAAACAAGATTTGAATCAAGCACCATTCTTACCCCACTGGATGCTATAGTCCTAAATACACAGATATCCCTTCTGAAGTCTGGACCAGTCTCCTCAGATGATCTGTGTCTTCTTGACATCCCTGTTGTTTCCAGAATAGGTGGTAGAGGAGAAAAGCCCCCTCAGGCTGCAACTGTCCTTCATTTTACTCCCTTAGCCCATGTACCTGGCAGACACTAGCCCAGGCATGTCCTGATGGGCTTTGCTGAGTCACAGTGAACGATCAGTTCCCATTGTGTGGTGCATACACAGTTGAGTCACACAGTTGATTAATGGGTGGTTAATACCCACCTGGATAGGGATCCTATGCATGACACTAGCAAATTTAACAGCATATTAAATTAAGTAACAGCCATACAGCACAATCTCATATCTTTATACTCACTAATGATATACATATTTGGACAGAACAACGGGTTTCAGCAGATCATGACCCTACATAGCAGATCATGACCCTACATAGCATGATTTGTATGAAATATCATAAAATGCATATGGGGTCCAGGGTGTTGTTTAGGGGTACAGAGTGCAACACTGGACACCACACTTTGGGAAAGATGTGGGCCAAATTGGAGAAAGTCCAAAGAAGAGCAACATAAACAATTAAAGGTCTAGAAAACATGGTTTACAACGAGAGAGAGAGAAAAAATGGGTATGATTAGTTTGGAAAAGAGATGACTGAGAGGGTATGTGATAACAGTCCGCAAGTACATAAAAACTTGTTATAAAGAGGAGAGTGATGAATTGTTCTCCTTAACCACTCAGAACAGGACAATAGACTTAAATTGGAGCAAGGGATATTTAGATTAGATATTAGGAAAAATTTCTGAACCATAAGGGTGGTTAAGCGCTGGAACAGGCTACTCAAGGATTCTCCATCACTGGAGGTTTTTAAAAACAGTTCCGACATACACCTATCAATGGTGGTAGAGGTAGTAATTAATCCTGCTTCAGTGCAGGGGACTGAACTAGATGACTTATCGAGTTCCCTTCCAGTCCTACACTTCTACGAAGTCTATGATCCTGCCTCAGAGCCCAATCCTCCCTTCTTCAAAGCAAGTCCAACTACTCTTGAATCCTCCTGTCAGTGCCAACAAGCAGGTCCTCCTCCATCCTTCACTGTCTTCCTCTGCTATCTATGGGGTCCTGCTCTGGCCTTCCCAGTGGAATGGTTTCCCTGTTGGCAATGGAATGTTTGGCTGACAAAGACAAGGCTAGCATTATATTTCATTTCTCCTGTGAAAGGAGCCTAAGAAATTTCCTCACATAACACAAATTCACTGCTGAAGGCCACAATACTGATATTTTTTGGCATCTCAGGAATGGAGCTGTTATTGCCCTATTCCTTCAGACTACTTTTGTAGTTCAATGGGAAGGAGCCAAGGGTAAAAACTGAAAGATACCTTTATTACTTATATTAAAATCTAATATGTGAAGCAGCCAGTTGGTGGTGGGTTTCAATTCCTTCAGGAGCAACAATACCAGTCACCTTCTCTTCTTTAGAGGCTGGCCATAACTTGGAGAACATAGCAGTTTTGAAAGAACTGGAATGGAAAGATAGTTTTCTAGTCCTGTGGAGGACACCCTGGCACCTATTCCAGACAGATGTTTTTGCTAATGGCAACTTATCTACATATTGGTTGTGTGGAGGCATTTGGTGAGCTACGAAGATGGGGCCACGCACATTTGCCCTGCTGTTAAACCCGAAGAACCAACTCGATTTTCTGCTACACCAGAAGATTGCTGAAATATGCTTATAGAACTGGGCGGCAAGTCAAGGGGAATTTGACTGTATTGTAAGCTAGCAGATGGCATTCACATTGGAAGAGTAACAGAGAACCCACAAAAAATGTTGACCCACCCCTTCAGGCTACCTGCATTGCTGGAAAGTTGGGTCCCTGTGTCCAGCAAACAGAGTGTAGTAAGGCGAGGTGGCCTCTTGAGGACCTATAGTGGGAGGAACCCCACACTGAGCCCTGGTCGGCAGAACCAGGGCCTAGTTGCCCCTCCCCCAGGAAATGGGTGGGATGGGCAGGAAATATAAATGACAGCCCAGAAAGCTCAGTGGGGAAGCAACCATCGGAGAGACCAGATGCCTCCTGTGGCCTCCTGAGCCAGGAAGCATCAGAGGGTGCCAAGGGAGCAGAGGACTGGCCTGGGCCACTGAGGCCGCTAACTGATTCAGACCTGGAGGAAGCAGACAACTGGCCCAGACCACCCTGACTGCTGTTGGACCTGAGCCCAGAGGGAGAAGATGACTGGTCTGGACACTGACGGACCAGACTCCAAAAGACTTGCTTGTGGTCCCTGAAGCCACTGTCAACTTCAACCCTCCTCACAGCCACATGTACACCAAAAAGGGGAGTGTGGAAGTGCCCCAGGGGTAGCAGACCCCTGTCTGGCCACAACGCTGACAGAGGGTGAGTCAGCGTGTTACGGTATGGATTCCTGCTGACCCAGTGACAAAGCACTTTGTCACTGCTAAGTCCCTGGGCTGGGACACAAGGGAGTGGGTGGGCCTGCAGTCGCCCCACCCCCCCCAACCCGGGTGTGGCAGTCTCCCCTTCCTCAGTCCAGAAACCTGAACCTCAGACTCTTTGCTGCCCCACCTGGATCCAGGGCCTGGGCTAATTGACTGTTTCCCACCCAGTCTGAGCACAGGCCTGGGCCCCAGCTGTGAGCAGAGACCGCTTATTTCCCCACGGCGGCCGACATATCAGTGACATAGTGAGGCGGGGTAGCCTCCTGAAGACCCGGAGTGGGAGGCCCCCACACTGAGCCACTACACAGAGTGACTCCAGAAGTGTATTTTCTTCCCTGATCTTCTGGATTAACACTGCAAGCCAGTCACATTTCCATTGTTAAGAGACATGGCAATGTTTGTTGAACTGCCTAGTATATGTTTTAAAGACCCCTGCATTTCCCAGCTTGTGTGGTGACTCAGAATGGGGAGAGACCAGACAGCGGGGATGGGGAATAGTAATGAACATTTGAAATGGTCACATGAAGACCTCAGATTCCAGTTCCTGCTGAGGCTTGGGGTCCTCGTCAGATGACTCTTCAGAGTGGGCTTCCTCAACCAGGTCCTCTCAGTGGAGATGCAGAGTAACATGCTCCTCTTTCTTCTGGTCTGCTAGGAATTCCTCCAGGGCTTCCTCCAAGGTCCTTGCTGCCTATTCACACTGCCCTCATCAGCATCCTACCGTATGAAGAGGCCGGTGGGATCAAGGAGGCGGTTGAGATCGAATGCAGGCTTAGTACTCATCTCCCTGGAGAGCACCTAATTCAGCTCATGAAAGCAAGCACATGTGCCAGGTTCCCTCTGGAGTGACTGAGTCCTTCACTGTCTGATACTGAGGTACTTCATGCGATCCAGGCACTGGGATGGAGTCTGGTGAATGCCTGCCTCCTCCAGCCTTTGTGAAATCCCTCAGTAAAGGTAAATGTTCCTCCCAACGTGGGCAAAGTGGTGGAGGACAGTGTACGCTGCCCACACATTGATCAGCACCTAGGTGTGCCCCAGAGATCAACCAGGAGCTCTTGGACCATACTCCATGATCGCCGATGCTAATCAATACCGTTCACAGTTCAGTGCCAGGTAGCTAATACTGCTGGCAAGCTGGGGTCTGGCACCTTTATACCTCTGGATAAGGGTCAGGCAGCAAAGGGAATTGTGGGAATGGCCCAGGAGGACTGTTGAAAGCCATGACCTCATACATGCCCCTTGTCCCCATCCATACTGCAATGTAGAAGAGGTACGGAACAATGCCACAACAGGGGAATATTCATGCCCACACCCCTTGTGCATGCGAGGCTTTACACTCTAGACTGTCCTTCAGCAACATATTTCAGGGATTCATATGTGAACAGTAGGGGGTTGTGGCACAACGCTGCCCACATAGTCATGTACACTCTCAAAATCCTCAGTAAAACCGCAAGACATTTTTTAGGGCTTGACTCTGTGATTCATAATATGAAATGTACTTTTTTCAGTGAGTATTCTGACTCAAACAGAAGTGAAGGGCTCCTGATAAATGTATTGCATATTTATCATAAATACAACCTCTGTACAACATGCTACCTTTCCCCCAGGCATCGGGTATTGCAAAATACCCCTAAGTCACTCCTAAACCTTCAGGAGTGTAGGGTAAAGATGGTCAGATGCGCGATGTACCCCATGATGAGATTAACACCTCCACTGCTCTGGGAACAGGGGTAGAGCCACCTATTCTGCATAATCTATTCTATTCTGAGCAGATTTCCACGTGGAAATCCCACTGGGACTTAGCCAGGTCTACACTGCGACTTTACATGGTTTAATGCCGATATACCGATTTAACGCTGTACTCGTTCACACGACGTCGTCATTATATCGAGTTAAAACGGCTCCTTAAATCGATTTCGGACCTCCCCAAACGAGAGGGTAGCGCTAAATCGATAGTGATAACTGGATGGTTCATGTGACGGAATCCGACGTTATTGGCCTCCGGGCGGCAATCCCAGAGTGCAGCACTGACCGCTCTGGACAGCAATCTGAATCGGATCAGCGGGCAGGTAAACAGGAAAAGCCCCGCGAACTTTTGAATTACATTCCTGCTTGCCAGCGTGGAGCTCTGATCAGCGACGGCTGGCAAATGCAGTTTGAATGAAAAGAGCTCCAGCATAGACGTCACGGAGAATACTAGGTCTGATCGCTGTATGGGAGACAAATCTGTTGTATCCAGCTCCGTTACAGAACACGAAATGCCAAGCGTTTGAATAAAAACTCCAGATACCAGCGCTGTGTGACAGCGTAACGGGAGCAAGACTCAAATGGACGCTCATGAGGGAGGAGGGGGTACTGAGGACTCCAGCTATCCCACAGTCCACAGACTCTGAAAATTATTGCATCTTGCTGAGCTCCAATGTCTGTAGGTTCAACACAGTGTCTGGCGTGGTTCAGGGACAGCTCCTCAGTTTATTTTCCCCCCACCCCACGTGAAAAAAAAAGGGGAAAGATTGCTGTGCTATCGGTTTGCTCAATGCACCCGCGAAAAAGGCGCCAAAGGGTTGTCTGCTGCCTTCACAAAGGGGGGTGAGGCTGTACCAGCACCACCCGGGCAGTGTTTCCTGCCCCATCAGGCATGTGCTCTCAACACAGAAGTGGGACTATGGAAGCTGAGGACAGCTACCACAGTGAACGCTCCTGAAATCGATGGTAGCTTTGGACCATGGACGCAAACAATCGATTTCGGGATCCCACTGTGGACACGCTAAACCGATTTTATTAGATCTGTTTTGTAATATCGGTTTAAGCTAATTTGAAATAATCGTGCAGTGTAGACGTACCCTTAATGTTGTTCAGCTCAGCCACCTCCTCCCCTGAGGGGAGTTGGCTATATTTCCATAGAGGGACTCCTATTAAGCCATGCTATTACAAGGAAGGTGGAAGCCCATGGATAATTGCACAGACCCTGTGAATGTCTCAAGATCGATGTTTTTATTCGAGATTTTTCTAAGGCGCCTCTCACCACCGAAAATATCTGACATTTCCTCGGGTTTGGGGGAAAAGCACACCCTTAACAGAACAACTCCATGAATAAATATTTAGTGACATACAGCTCACAGCAGTGTACAAAACAGACTTCTGTATTTCCTATTCAGAGTGGTGATATTCATTTCACCAGGAAGCATACCTCTTCTATATATATATATAATACATATTATATGTATCTAGAACCACCTCCCATCACTACTTCCTGCAATTTCATAACTGAAAGCCCATCAGTAAGATTTAAGTACATCTTTTTAACATTTAGGACCTTTTTCAAAGTGATCATTAAAAAAAGATATTGCATATTTAAGGCCAGGCATTCCGTAATATAAACACTTTTACAGAAAAAAAATGTAAAAATGAATTATTTTATGTGCTATATTATACTCTTTATGGAGTAAAACTTATCAAATGGTGAAAGAGGACACAGAACAGGACCAATGGGTTTAATGCATTTTGAACTCTTGAAGGATGGCAATACCGGGTTAGAATCAAGGCCAGCTCTGGCTCGTTTGCCGCCCCAAGCATAAAAAAAAACCTGCGGGGTGGCCGGAGCAGCGAAGGAGGGGAGGGGAGAAACAAACCTGCGGGGTGGCCGAAGTGGCGAAGTAGGGAGGAACAAACCTGCGGGCTGGCGGGAGCTGCAAAGGAGGCGGGGGGAACAAACCTGTGGGCCAGCGGGAGCTGCGAAGGCAGGGTGACAAAAAAAACCCTGCGGGAATGCCACCCCTTGGAATCTGCCACCCCAAGCATGAGCTTGCTCGGCTGGTGGCTGGAGCCAGCCCTGGTTAGGATAAGGAACCCTTCCAAGGGACATGGAGCCTAGAAAAACTCATTAAAAGCTTCCTGGTCTAAAGAGTGAGGGAATTGTTTGAAAAATGGGGAAATTGATAACAACTTGGTAAACTATTTGAATCAAGGAGACAAGCAGACCGGGAAAAAAGGAAGATTTGGTTGAAATATACAGTTATCATAATGTATTACTTCAGATATATAACATCTTCCATCTAAGAATCTCGAAGCAATGTACAAATCTTATTTAAACAATAACGAAACCACAGTGATAGGTAATAATTTTTTAAAGACTTATTTTAAATGGAGAAACTGAGGCACAGTGTGATTAAGTAATCTGCCCAACACCACACAGCAAGACGGTAGCACTAATGGGAGTAACACACATGAGTCCTATTTCTCAGTCCCCTGTTCTAATAGTAAGCCATATCTGTTCCCATACCAAAATACAGACAACCATCTAAACATAAAAAATAGAATATCCATCCTCCATTTTGTCAGTATTCGAAATGTTTAATACAACCTTGAAATGTATATTTTGTTCAGGCCTTCTTTGTTTAAAACAAAAATGTGTAACTAATAAGTTGCATTTTAAAGTAGATGCCTTTTCCTAAGACTACCAGTCTTCAGTTATAAGTAAAGTTATAAGTAAAGTATGAGTAGGAGTTGTTTTGTGTACTTGTGGTCCTCAAATAAATAAATGAATAATAAAAAGCATATTCTCAATAATAATAAGAACACTGGAAGGCAAGCTTTCCTTTTTTCTCATCAGCTTGAGTTTTCTCTTTTTTCTATGCTGTGAACATAATTTTAAGAAGCAATATTTAACACGTTAATTTCAAGTATAGTATCTGATAATTGCTTAAGATGACATTCAATCAGGCATCCACAGTCTACAGGCAATTGTGAGAAAAATTCCACAATAGCAGGGTAGGCTGTTTTCCCCAATTAGTATGTCCCAAAGAAAGAATCACATTGAAACAAAATAATCTCTCAGACTACAGGCCTTCAGAAGCCCTGAGAAATGCTTGGGCTAATACAGCTGCTGGAGGCTTTTTTTTTTTTTTTTTTTTTGGACAGGCAGGTACCCATCACTAGTAGCCCTGGAAGGAATTCCACAGGCTCTAAAACAAGCCACTCTAATTACTATCTATTGCAGTTACTTAGTCACATCACATTGAGCAACTAGCCATGACTCACTTCCATTTTCACCTCACCACCACCAATAGTTATGGACCTTCCCAGTTAGGCTTTGGACCAGGATGTGGCAGGGAGACAACACTAATGAACAATTGTACCTCAGTATGGACAAAAAATATCCATATATCTAATACTATCAGATCTGCAGCTTGCTGAAGCTGTAAACTAACCCTCCTCCATCAAGGGCATTTGCCTTCTCCATCAACATAATGTACAATCTCAGGAATCTACTAGACTCATCACTGATCCTAGATAGACAGGGACCTTCTGACCTACTAAAACACTCTAGAAACAGTGCCCTCCAAATCAGGGATGAAGAAACTTGCATTGTTGAGTATTATTGTATTGTTGTTTGGATTAAGTAGACTTTAACTTCTATTACAGTGAGTGCAGAACTAATTTAACTTTGAAAAAGGACATCAAGAATCACAGCATGGTCCTGCTGCCACTGAAGACAATGGGAGTTTTGTCTAAGTAACCAGGAGCAGGCCCCACGGAATTAACAGCTAGCCAAGATAAAGCATTAAAAATGTGGGAATAGATGGACAGTGATTAATAAATGAAAAGATAACACTTATAAATTACGTTTTCAAAACTCTAAATTAATTAGTATAATAAGAAAGAACACAAACAAAATGGAGGCTCAGAGCCAGATTCTTCATCGCTTTCTCAGATTAATATTCAAGCAACTACTGTAGTCCTGTTTATGAATGGCAGGAGTAGATGCTAATAAGAGTACGCAAATATTGCAGAATCTGGTTGCTATTTTTAAAAGGTATTTATTTCTGTCTGTATACGTAACAGTTTGAGAGATTTTTTGGTAAACACTTCTGTGGAGCAAACATTTAACAAGCCAAATCTTTACGATGACATTTGTTGGGCAAAAGCCTAATTAAATAAGATGAACAAATAGACAAACCCAAATTTCTGACTGTAAGAAAAGATTTCTAACAGTTGTATGCCTAGAAGGGCCAGATTTCCAATTAGTCACAGCAGGCATGTGGTTAGCAGTGCTGGCATTCTAGGGGTGCCTTACCTGTCTAAAGCTAGGTGCAACAGGAAAGTCGGCTGTAGGTGGGGGTAGGGGTGTGGTGCTGAAGTTGCTGTGCCTAGCGACATATAAAGTGTAAATCTGGCCCTGGTGCCTAGGTGCTCCAAAGAATACATTAATGAAGGATACTTGGGGGAAAAAATTATACTTTTAAGAAGATTATACAACCCCACATCAAAATAGCATACAGAGGACAGGATGCTAACAGAAGAAAAAAGGTAGATGTGGATTATGTTCAGAAATCTTGTTTTTAAACTTCAGTTGTAATTTGTTTGTCATGTTAAGTGCTGGAACTAAGGATTATGCTTCCTATAGTAATTTTTATTTCCAATAAAATATATATCGTGTTTGACAGACTAATTAGCATAATACAGATTTAGCATTATGGTCGTAAGTATACATATATAACAAAAAAAAGACAGCTGAACCACATACACATGATGCTTATGTGCTAAAATTTCAGTAGGGTAAAAATTGTATCACAGCATGAGTTCTATTCAATTAGTTTAATGTGAAATCTATTATTTTCTAACACAACTATTTGAGAATGAGTGTAACTTGATGCACTTCACTAAAAAATAGCTCTTTTACATTGTTTTCACAGTAGCAAGTATGCCAGTTTAGAAGATTTAATTAAAACATGCCTTTTCATTTATCCATATTTTTAGTTATTCTAAGTCATTTAGATAACTGGCACTAATCTATGGGCCAAATTCTGCCACCAGATATGAAATGCATATCTGTTTATTTGTTGCTATTTAGATGAATGTACAATCTAAAATCAGCACATCCATAAAAATAAGAACACAATGTGTTGTTTTTTCTCCTTTTGAGAAAACACAAGTAGATTGAGACCCTCTATGTTCCCTAGGGTCAATAGGCCAAATTCTACTGTCAGATACACTGGTATTCTCCCATTTAAGTAACTGAAGGTTTCACACTGCCAACAATGGGAAAGAGTCAGAAAACAGGAGGCCCAAATCTAAACAGCAAGTGACTCCATCCAGAAATATATATTGACATTTCAAAATCATAAGTACAAAGTTCCATTGTACTTTGAAAAGTATGTGAAAAAGCACTTTTTTAGGATCTGATTCTGTCACCCATAACTTAAGTACAATATCCATTAACTATTTTCAAAGTAAAATACTACTCAGTGTGAGCAAGAGTAACAGTTGTGTTCCTACCCAGAACTTCTCCCTGCATGTATGTACAACTAAGAAAGAACAGGATTCTAATACTTCCTTGAGCATCTATCCTATCTCAGGTTCTTATATTGCACTATTACTAATTGTGTTCATGATGGTACACATGACGTGCATCTGAAAGTTATACAGTATCCTAAATAGCATAATTATTTAAAGCTGCCATTAGGTGGCAGAGTACCCACTAACACTGGTGGCATATTGCTGCATCTTCCTGTACTTATTTATATATTTAAAGAAAGTGAAATGAAATATCATTGAAACAATCCAGTACTATCAGAACACCTTAAAATACACACTAATAAAATACTCACAATAGGACGCTTCTAGGATGGAGGTCAAGATAGACTAACTGAACATACCTGACACATGGTATGATTATTCTCTCTCTTACTACATATCTTTCAAGAATAACTGTGTTTAAATCTCAAATGGCCAATTGCTCCCAAAGCATTTATTTCTACAGTGGCCTATTCAGTTACTTTCTTTTCACTCTCAGTGACTGGATGGTGATATTACTTTACACAAGAGCTTTGTCAGTAGCATTCTTTGTATCCTCAGAACATCCCTGGTTTCTCAACATCTCTTCCTCCAGTAGGACTGACCATCTGGGTGTCTGCAAGGAGAAGACCCTTACATGTACTGTGTCTCACATCAAATAAATCCTTCTGCACTTCCATGGTCTTTTTCTCACTATCCTATGTCTGAGTAGTGCTTTCCACTATGATTTCTTTAACATCGTCATTTGTATTACTGTAGTATCTAGAGGCCCTAATCAGCAATCCTCATTGTGATAAATACTGGACACACACACACACAACAGAAAGATGGTCCCTGAACAATGCTTTTTTACATTCTAAGATATAATGAGGGGAAGATGGTTGATACAAAAGACGTGGAACACAAGGGAACAGCGACTTAATTATTCTTAGATTAATATCTAGTAACTTCCCGTAATTTATGGTCTGTTGCTATATCAACCAATTTCTGCCCCTAATTATAGTTAATGATTGCCAAGAAGTAAACACAATTACTTACATTTCATTTTCAGTCCGAGTGTATTTCAGTTGGTTTTTAGTTAATATTTTAGAAGCACATACCATGTGCAACCATCTTGCAGGACATGTGAACAACATCTAATGAGATCTTAGGTTTTTTAATCAACCTTGAAATGCTTTAGTACTAGTGCTTTCTGCCACAATATTTTTAGTTTACAAAAGCTTTTCTCATGCCCCTCATTCCAGAAGCATCCTGTGTTCTTCTTCAAGCACCTTTCTGACTGGATAATTTAATTGTAACCAGTTAGAGGTGAATTTGCTTAGTTAGGATATGAGTATTATTGTCTGTAAGGCCTGCTCGTCTTAAAGTTTTCCTATTTTTAATATTGGCTGCATCTATCTTGGTCCTGGTCAGACTTTTGTCACTCAGTATTTGTCCTACATAACTAATCTAATTTGTCCCATTCCAGCATCAATTTCTGTTTAGTTCCAAGTTCTTTTCTTTGGTATTTTGAAGTTTCCATTCTACTGATGTCAGATTGCAATAAATATCAGCAAATTATCAAAAAAATGGAATTTGGGGCACCTTAACATGATGAAGTCATTACAAGGGAAAGTTGCTTAAATATGTATCTACCAAAAGGTGAATTGAATGCACAGAGCCAGGCACATTCAGTATTGAATTAGGCCTGCCAAAACCCTTGGATTGCATCCAAAACTGATAGTACACTTCCATTGTGAAATCTAGACATGTCAGCATTCGACAGCCTTATTCAAATCCTTTGGACCTATACAAATTGCTTGATAGGTTTTTCGGCGTGAACATTCTGATAACCCAGTTGGCTGCTATCTGCATTTTCTCCATATAAAATATCTATTGTTATACTTTAATCAAGTTCAACTTTTTAATTTATTTTCAAATGCTAACAGAATCTTATGTCATGCATGTATTTTGGCAGCACATTAGCATCAACATACCAACATAAACAATGACATCCTTTAAATACCTCATTAAATTCTGTTAAATACCTCATTAAATTCTCTGAAAATTTCTTTTGCATCCTGTTCTGTCGTGCTTTGAGATGAGAAAATAAATATAAAGCTGGTCAAAGAAGTAACTTCTAAGACTTCAGATATCTATTTTAAAACCAAATACCAAGGATTATTTCACAGAAAATCCTATCATTTCATTAAAAATTTTAATTTATATTTTTCTCCACTGCACATTTTACACAGAAGCAAAATCATCTATGTGAAATACATTGCTACCTCAATATAATGCCACCCGGTATAACACGAATTTAGATATAATGCGGTAAAGCAGTGCTCTGGAGGGGCAGGGCTGTGCACTCTGGTGGATCAAAACAAGTTCAATATAACACGGTTTCACCTATAATGCGGTAAGATTTTTTTTGGCTTCCAAGGACAGTGTTATATCGAGTAGAGGTGTACTGAGCAAGACCTGCTCATTGACTATATAAAGAAATATTGACTACCCCCACTGTACAATGGCCACATTGAATTTTACAGTGAACCCTAGCTATAAACACACTTCATAATAAAGAACCGTCAGCTATAATGAACCTTAGTGCAGCTCTTGACTCTCAATCCCTATTTTCTTAAATAAGCAACCTTCAGCAGAACAAAATAAGACTTTTATCTTCACTGTTGGAGAAAGCTCCATTTAACAAAATAAACAGTAATCACTATTTTAATTTTTGAAAGTCACAGCATGATGATATTCAGTGTCAAGGTCTACCAAAGAACAAAAGATGAGTTTCCATGCTATTCTACTGATATGCAGAATTTCTACAAGAAAACTTCTTTTAAATTTATTTCATTCAGTCTTCTCTTTCCCTTCCCCAAGCCCCGGTCTACACTAGGAGTTTAGGTCGAAGTTAGTAGTGTTAGATTGATTTAACCCTGTACCCGTCCACACGATGAAGCCATTTTTGTCAACTTGAAGGACTCTTAAAATCGATTTCTGTACTCTCCCTGACAAGGGGATTAGCGCTGAAATCGACCCTGTTGGGTTGAATTTGGGGTAGTGTAGACACAATTCGACGGTACTGGCCTCCAGGAGCTATCCCAAAGTGCTCCATTGTGACCGCTCTGGACAGTACTCTCAACTCAGATGCACTGGCCAGGTAGACAAGAAAAGCCCTGCAAACTTTTGAATTTCATTTCCTGTTTGGCCACCACAGCAAGCTGATCAGCACAGGTGACCATGCAGATATCCCCTTGCCTTGCCCTGCAGATGACAGACGGTACAATATGACTGCTAGTCGTCGTTGTCGTCCCATGGGTGCTCCTGGCTGACCTCGGTTAGGTTGGTCGGGGGCGCCTGGGCAGACATGGGTGCTCCTGACCGGCCTCAGTGAGGTTGGTCGGGGGCGCCTGGACAAAAATGGGAATGACTCCAAGTCATTCTCTTCTTTAAGTTTTATCTCATGGAGATTCAGTCCTGCCTGGAATATCATGCCAACTGGAGGCTTCTGCCTCAGGCTGCTCTCCTAGTCTGCAGCACCGCGCGGTCGCACCTACCCCAGCCTACCCCTTGGTCTCATGGCTCATGAAGCCTGGACAGCAGTAAGGAGCAGTTCAACTATAGGCTGGGCAAGTGCAGAATGGTGGTTCACTCTACTTCCCTGTAGGCCAAATGCCCTTCCCTCCCTCCTTTGATCTCCGCTTGCAAAGGCAATAAAGTCATTGTTTAAAATTCATGCATTCTTTATTAATTCATCACACAAATGGGGTGATAACTGCCACGGTAGCCCGAGAGGGGTGGAGAAGGAAGGAAGCATAGCGGTGGGGTAGTTGTAGGGGCACACCCTAGAATGGCATGCAGCTCATCATAGAAGTGGGATGTCTGGGGCTCTGACCCAGAGCAGTCGTTTGCCTCTCTGGTTCTTTAGTAGACTTGCCTGATATTCCAGGCAGGACTGAATCGCCATTAGACGAAACTTAAAGAAGGGAATGACCTGAAGTCACTCCTATTTATGTCCAGACGCCCCTGACCGATGTCACTGAGGCTGGCCAGGAGCACCCATGTCTGCCCAGGAGCACCCAACTGACCTCACTGAGCCTGGCCAGGAGGAACCAGGAGACAGCAGCAGACGGTACAGTACAGCTGCTAACTGTCTTCGCTAATTTGCAAAGGCAAGGAGCTGCTGCTGTGGAGCACTGCAGTACCATGTCTCCCAGCAGCACCCAGGAGACGTACAGTGACAATGAGCTGAGCGGGCTCCATGCTTGCCATGGTATGTCCTCTGCATGAGTAACCCAGGAAAAAAGGCGAGAAATGATTTTTTGCCGTTGCTTTCATGGAGGGAGGGAGAGGGGGAAGGGGAGGCTCTATGTTTTTTGCCACCCTAACCACAGCAGTCAGTCAGCCTTCTGTGGCATGCCTGCAGGCGGTCCGCTGGTCATGCGGATTTGGCGGCATTTCTGCAGGTGATCTGCTGGTCCCGTGCCTTTTGGCATACCCGTTGCCAAATTGCTGCCGAAGCCATGGGACCAGTGGGCCTCCCACAGGCATGCTGCCAAAGGCAGCCTGACTGCTGCCCTCACAGTGACTGGCATGTCGCCCCCCGTGGCTTGCCACCCCAGTTACACACTTGCTGCGCTGGTTCCTGGAGCTTCCCCTGAGAGGTGGGGCCTGACGACATGTACCCAGAACAATGCTTTTGCCCCATCAGGCATTGGGAGCTCAACCTAGAATTCAAATGGGTGGCAGAGACTGCAGGAACTGTGGGATAGCTACCCACAGTGCAATGATCTGAAAGTCAACCCTAGCCTCAGTACTGTGGACACACTCTGGCAACTTAATGGTCTTAAGTGGGGACACGCACAATCGACTGTATCAAATCGATTTCTAAAAAAATCGGCATATTAAATTGACCTAATTCTGTAGTGTAGACATACCCCAAGAGAGAGTGGGAAGGAACATTGTCTAATGATCAAAGCAAAGGAACAGGATTCAGGAATTTGGGACTCTAATCCCATCTATCTCACTGGCTTAATGTTTAATTTGGAAGTTACCCACTGATGGCAAATTCTTTGAAAAAATGATATTACCTGACTGAATTCTTCAATAACAGCGGTAGTCCTAGCATTTGTATCAAACCACTTTCCTAATAGTCTCCTGCAGGTGAGCTGCACATAATACTGGAAAAAAAATACTGCAATGTACTTCTAGGGAAAGGCATGAATTGTCCCTCTGGGAATTGCTAGTACACAAAATATTGGGTCAAATTCAAATTGTCATAGATTCTTAGATTATGAGGCTAAAACGGACCATTATGACCATCTAGTTTGACCTCTTGCAAAACACAAGCTACAGATCTTCCCTGAATTAATTCCTGTTTGAACTAAATTATCTCTCTTACAAAAACATTCCATCTTGATTTAAAAATTGCAAGTGATAGAAAATCCACCACAATCCTTGGTAAATTGTTCCAGTGATTAATTATCCTCAGTGTATAGAATTGCACCTTATTTCTGTTTTGAATTTGTTTGGCTTCAGCAACCAACCACTGGCTTTTTTTTATATACCTTTGTCTGCTAGACTGAAGAGCCCACTATTACCAATTTTCTGTTTCTCAGGTAGGTACTTACAGATTGTCATCAAGTCACCTGTCACAGTTCAGGGCAACTGCATCTGTATTTCCCAACAAAAGCCCCCACTCTCAGGCTTCTCAGCTGTCACTTCCATTGGGTGGAGACTGACGTCTCTCCCGCTTCTGACCGGGTATTTCCAGACAGAATAGGTCCCTGCCTTCACTGTGTTATCCAGCAAAAGACAGTCTGCCTAAGCAGGCCTGCTTGCTTTCTCTTTAGAGGCTAAAAACAGTATAATTCTCAGTTGTAAGTTACCACACAGCCCTTTCTAAGCAAACACATTTTATTCTTAAGGTAGAAGCTTTACAGCAGGGGTGAAAGTTGGCCAGTATAGCGTACTGGCACTTTAATGTTGCTGCCCGTTATGCCTCCCTCCTATTGGTGGCCCTGCAGGGCCACTGATGGGGCAGCAAAAGGGGCAGCTTCCTCGGGGCCCAGCGATTTAAAAGCTTCTCTGGGGCCCAGCGATTTAAAAGCCCTGGGCCATTTAAATCACCACCAGAGCCCTGGGTGGCATGGGCCGGGCAGCACGGAAGAGCTGGCTGGGAAAGGCTGACCCCCAGCCCCCACTCTTCCACACAAGGCTCCCCAGGCCTCCGTACCATTATGTCTTTTATGCTACTTTCATCCCTGCTTTACAGAGAAAACCTTAAAAACAAAAAAGAACCTACATGCATGCTAACAATCTTACCAGAGATCAGCCCCCACCCCTCCATCATCACAAGGGCTCTGGTAGGTGTCAGTACTTCCCTAAGTATTAGAGTCCTTGGACAGAAGGTTCTGTCCATTGGCTGGACCAGAATAAAGGCCCTGACTCAGCTTAAACTAAAGCTATTCATTCAAAAGTCCTTTCTTTGTCTGTTGGTCTCTGGAGAATCTAGTTTGGGTCTTTGAACTATCCTTCTGTAACAGGTGATCAGCAAACAAAGGCTCCCCTCCTCCTCAGAGCAAAGCATCAAAGAACTTATAACTGAAGGAATTATATTAGGAGCTTAACATTCTCCATGAGAAGTTCATAACCCAATTTCACAATAACACGTAAAAAACAGACCCTAAAAGAAGGTTTGTTGAGGATATTGCAGGAAGTTGCCACCTATCACACACCTCTTAACCTTCTTTCCGATAAGATAAATAGATTGAGCTCCTGGAGTCTTTCATAAGAAGACATGTTTTCCAATCCTTTCATCATTCTTGTCTCTCTTCCCTGAACCCTCCTTCTTTTTGAAGTGCGGACACCAGAATCGGACACGGTATTCCAGCAGCAGTCACACCAATGCCAAATACAGGCATAATATACTTATTCACACCTACTCAAGATTCCCGTTTATATAGCCAAAGATTGCATTAGCTCCTTTGGCCACAGCATTACACAGGGAGCTCATGTTCAGCTAACCATCCACCATGACTCCCAAGTCTTTTTCTGAGACACTGCTTTCCAGGTTAAAGATCTGCATCGTGTAATTAGGTCCTGCATTCTTTGTTCCAAGATATATAACTTCACTTTTGGCCATACTGAAATGCACATTGTTTCCTTGTGCACAGCTTACCAAGCAATCCAGATAGCTATGTATCAATGACTTCTAGTTTTCATTATTTACTTTTCCACGAAACCTAGTGTCACCTGCAAATTTTATCAGTATAGACCAGGTCAGGTCATTGATAAAAATGTTAAATAACATATGGAGAACAGAACCCCACAGGACCCAACTAGAAAGACATCAGCTCAGTAATGATTCCTCATTTACAGTTACCTCTCAGACAGGCCGTTTTTAATCCATGCCATGTTGATTTTATAACATTCTAGTTTCTTAATCAAAATGTTATGTGGTACTAAGTCAATGTCTTACAGAGGTCCACTACAACAACATTATTACAAATTTGGTTGATAAAGGTCATCTTATAAGAAAGGATATCAGGTTTGAAAGCACCTATTTTCCATAAACTCATGCTGATTGTAATTAATTATATTACTCTCCTTTAATTCTTCATGAATTGGCTTCCCATATCAGCTGTTCCATTATTTTGTTCATGACTGATGTCAGGCTAACAAACTTATAATTACTCAGGTCTTCCCATTTATCCTTTTAAACTATTGGCAAAATACTAGCTTTCTTCCAGTCCTCTGAAACTTCCCCATTATTCCAAGATTTACTGAATAAGAACACAAGAAAGGTCATACTGGGTCAGACCAATGGTCCTCTAGCCTGTCTTTCGACAGTGGCCAAAGCCAGATGCCTTTGAGCGAATGAATAGAACAGGTAATCATCAAGTGATTTCTCCCCCATAGCCCATTGTCAGCATCTGGCAAACAGAGGCCAGGAACACTTCAGAACATGGTTTTGCATCCCTGCCCATCCTGGCTAACAGCCATTGATGGATCTACCCTCCTCAAACATATCTAGTTCTTTTTTGAACCCTGTTATAGACTTGGCCTTCACAACATCCTCTGGCAAGGAGTTCCACAGGTTGACTGTTTTGTGTGAAGAAATACTTCCTTTTGTTTGTTTTAAGCCTGCTGCCTATTAATTTCATTGGGTGACCCCTAGTTCTTCTGTTATGTGAAGCAGTAAATAATATTCCTTATTTACTTTCTCCACATCAGTCATGATTTTATCCATCATATGCTGCCCTGGCAATGAACGATAGGAATCGCCCCCAGAGAAGGAGGAGAAGCCATGTACCCCCAAGGCTGAGAGGGTCACAGCCACCACTCCCAGGAGGAAATGTAGAGTAGTGGTGGTTGGTGACTCTCTTCTGAGGAGGACGGAGGCACCCATAAGTCACCCTCAGCCCAGGAGGTATGCTGCCTGCCAGGGATCTGTATCTGAGACAATACAGAAGGATTGTTGAGGATCATCCTCTGACTACTACTCCATGCTACTCATCCTTGTGGTCACTACTGATACTGCAAGGTATGACCCTCAGCAGATCAGACGTGACTACAAGGCTCTGGATGCACGGGTGAAGGAGTTGGTAGCACAGGTGGTGTTCTCTTCAATCTTTCCGGTCAAGGGTAGGGGCCCAGGCAGACCAGAGGAGAAGGAGACATGAAGACTGGAGAGAATTTGGGGGGAGCATGGGCTGTTATAGCAAGGATAAAGAAGAGACAAGATAGAACTGGAGAGGAAATCAAATCAGTATCTTAGATGTCCGTATACTAATGCAAGAAGTATGGGGAATAAGCAGGAAGAACTAGTTAATAAACACAACTATGACATAGTTGGCATCACAGAGACCTGGTAGGATAATACATATGACTGGAATATTGGTAAAGAAGGGTACAACTTGCTCAGGAAAGACTGGCAGGGAAAAAAAGGAGGTGGTTTTGCCTTATATATTAAAAACGTATACACTGGGATTGAGACTGAGATGGAAATAGGAGATAAACTTGTTGAAAGACTCTGGGTAAGGCTAAAATGGTGATGTCATAGTAGGGCTCAACTACAGACCACCTAACCATGAAGAGGTCGATGAGACTTTTTTAACAGCTAACAAAATCATCCAGAGCATAGGACTTGGTGGTGATGGAGGACTTCAACTACTCAGACTTCCATTGGGAAAATACCACAGCAGGGCACAGACTATCCAATAAGTTCTTGGACTGTATTGGAGACAATTTTTTATTTCAGAAGGCGGAGACAGCTACCGGGGAGAGGCTGTTCTAGATTTGATTTTGACAAACAGGGAGGAACTGGTTGAGAATTTGAAAGTGGAAGGCAGCTTGGGGAAAGTGATCATGAAATGGTAGAGTTCATGATTCTAAGGAATGGTAGGAAGGAGAAGAGCAAAATAAAGACAACGGATTTCAAGAAGGAAGAGTTTAGCAAACTCAGGGAGTTAGTAGGTACAATCCTATGGGAAGCAAGTCTAAGGGAAAAAACAACAGAAGACAGTTGGCAGTTTTTTCCAAGAGACATTATTAAAAGCACAAGAGCAAACTATCCCACTGTGTAGGAAAGCCTGGCTTAACCAGGAGATCTTCAATGATCTAAAAATCAAAAAAAGAGTCCTATAAAAGTGAAAACTCAGTCAAATTACAAAGGATGAATATAAACAAATAACACAAGTACATAGGGACAAAATTAGAAAGGCCAAGGCACAAAACAAGATCAAACTAGCTAAAGACATAAGGGCAACAAGAAAACATTCTACAAATACATTAGAAGCAAGAGGAAGACCAAGGACAGGGTAGGCCCGTTACTCATTAAGGGGGGGAAATAATAACAGAAACTGTGAAAATGGCAGAGATACTTCATGATTTCTTTGTTTTGGTTTTCACCAAGAAGGTTGGTGGTGATTGGACATCTAAAGTAGTGAATGCCAGTGAAAATGAGGTAGGATCAGTGCCTAAAATAGGGAAAGAACAAGTTAAAAATTACTTGGACAAATTAGATGTCTTCAGGTCACCAGGGCCTGATGAAATGCATCCTAGAATACTCAAGGAGCTGACTGAGGAGACATCTGAGCCATTAGCTATTATCTTTGAGATGTAATGGAACAGGAGAGATTCCAGAAGACTGGAAAAGGGCAAATATAGTGCCCATCTATAAAAAGGGAAATAAGGACAACCCAGGGAATAACAGACCAGTCAGCTTAATTTCTGTACCCAGACAGATAATGTAGCAAATAATTAAGGAATCAATTTGCAAACATTCAGAAAATAATAAGGTAATAAGTAACAGACAGCATGGATTTGTCAAAAACAAACTCTGTCAAACCAACCTGATAGCTCTCTTTGACAGGTAACAAGCCTTGTGGATATGGGGGAAGCAGTAGACACGGTATATCTTGATTTTAGTAAAGCTATTTGAAACCATCCTGCATGACCTTCTCATTAAAAAAACTAGCGAAATGCAACCTAGATGCAGCTACTATATGGTGGATGCAAAACTCGTTGAAAACCCATTCCCAGAGAGTAGTTATCAGTGGTTCAGAGTCATGCTGGAAGGGCATAATGAGTGAGGTCCCACAGGGATCAATTCTGGGTTCTGTTCTGTTCAACATCTTCATCAATGATTTAGATAATAGCATACAGAGTACACTTATAAAGTCTGTGGATGATACCAAGCTGGGAAGGGTTGCAAGAGCTTTGGAGGATAAGATTAAAATTCAAAATGAGCTGGACAAACTGGAGAAATGGTCTGAAGTAAATAGGATGAAATTTAATAAGTACAAATGCAAAGTACTCCATTTAGGAAGGAACAATCAGTTGCATACGTATAAAATGGGAAATGACTGCTTAGGAAAGAGTACTGCAGAGAGAGATCTGGGGATCATAGTGGACCACAAATTAAAAATGAGCAAACAGTGTAACACTGTTGCAAAAAAAGCCAACATCATTCTGGGATGTATTAGGAGTGTTGTAAGCAAGACACGAGAAGTAATTCTTCCGTTCTACTCTGTTCTGATTAGGCCTCAACTGGCGTATTGTGTCCAGTTCTGGGCGTCACATTTCAGGAAGATGTGGACAAACTAGAGAGAGGCCAGAGAAGAGCAACCAAAATGATTAAAGGTCTAGAAAACATGACTTATGAGAGAAGATTTAAAAAACTGTGTTTGTTTAGCCTAGAAAAGAGATGACTGAGAGGGGACAAGTATGTAAAAGTTTGTTACAAATAGGAAGGAGAAAAATTGTTTTTCTTAACCTCTGAGGATACGACAGGAAGCAATGGGATTAAATTGCAGCAAGGGAGGTTTTAGTTGGACATTAGGAAAAACTTCCTGTCAGGGTGGTTAAGCACTGGAATAAATTGCCTAGGGAGGCTGTGGAATCTCCATCATTGGAGATTTTTAAAACCAGGTTAGACAAACATCTGTCAGGAATTATCTAGATAATTAGTCCTCCCATGAGTGCAGGGGATTGGATTAAATGGCCTCTCAAGGTTCCTTCCCGTTCTATGATTATATGACTCTATGATTTCCCCCCTTAGTCATCTCTTTTCCAAGCTGAAAAGTCTAAGTTTTATTAATCTCTCCTCATATGGAAGCTGTTCCATACCTCTGAACATTTTTGTTGCTCTTTTCTGTACTTTTCCCCATTCCAATAAATCTTTTTTGATATGGGGTGACCAGATCTGCACGCAGTATTCAAGATGTTGGCGTACCATGGATTCATATAGAGGCCATATATTTTCTGTCTTATCATCTATCCCTTTCCTAGTGATTTCCGACATTCTGTTAACTTTTTTAAACTGCCACTACACATTGAGTGAATGTTTTCAGAGAACTATCCACAATGTCTTCAAGATCTCTTTCTTGAGTGGTAACTGTTAATTTAGACCCCATCATTTTATATGTATAGTTGAGATTATGTTTTCCAAAGTGCAGTACTTTGCATTTATTAACACTGAGTTTCATCTGCCATTTTGTTGCCCAGTCACCCAGTTTTGTGAGATCCCTTTGTAACTCTTTGCAGTCTGGTTTGGACTTAACTATCCTGAATTACTTGTATTATCTTGTATTACTGATTCCTTGTATCATTTGCAAATTTTGCCACCTCACTGTTTACCCCTTTTTCCAGATTATTTATGAATATATTGAACAGCACTGATCCCAGTACAGACTCCTGAGGAACACCACTATTTACTCTCTCCATTTTGAAAACTGATAATTTATTCCTACCATTTGTTTCCTATCTTTTAATCATTTACCAATCCATGAGAGGACCTTCCCATTTATCCCATTGCATCTTACTTTGCTTAAGAGGCTTTGGTGAGGGAACTTGTCAAAGGCTTTCTGAAAATCTAAGTATACTATATCCACTGGATCACACTTGTCCACTTGCTCGTTGACCCCATCAAAGCATTCTAGTAGATTGGTGAGACATGATTTCCGTTTACAAAAACCATGTTGACTTCTCCTCAACAAATCAAGTTCATCTTATGTGTCTGATAATTCTGGTCTTTACTATTGTTTCAACCAATTTGGCCAGTACTGAAGTTAGGCTTACCAGCCTTGTATTTGCCAGGATCACCTCTGGAGCCCTTTTAAAAAAAACTGGTGTCACATTAGCCCTTCTCCAGTCATCTGGTACAGAAGCTGATTTAAATGACAGGTTACATAACACAGTTAGTAGTTCTGCAATTTCACCTTTGAGTTCCTTCAGAACTCTTGGGTGAATACCATCTGGTTCTGGTGACTTATTACTTGTTATTTTATCAATTTGTTCCAAAACCTCCTCTAATGACACCTCAATCTGGGACGATTCCTCAGATTTGTCACCTAAAAAGAATGACTCAGCTTTGAAAAGCTCCCTCACATCCTCAGCCATGAAGACCGATGCAAAGAATCCATTTAGTTTCTCTGCAATGGCCTTATCTTTCTTGAATGCTTCTTTAGCATCCCAATTGTCCAGTGGCCCCAGGTTTAGCAGGTTTCCTGCTTTTGATGTCCTTAAAAAAATTGCTATTACTTTTTGAGTCTTTGGCTAGCTGTTCTTCAAATTCTTTTTTGGCCTTACTAATTATATTTTTACACTTCATTTGCCAAAGTTTATGCTCCTTGCTGCTTCCTCAATAGCATTTAACACCCACTTTTTTAAAGGATTCCTTTTTGCCTCTAACTGCTTCTTTTACTTTATTGTTTAACCACAGTGGCATTTTTTAGTTTTCTTACTTTTTTTTTTAATAAGTTGGGATCTACATTTAAATTGAGCTTCTATTATGATGTCTTTAAAAACTGTTCAGGAAGCTTGCAGGGACTGCACTTTTGGCACTGTACCTTCTAATTCTATATAACTAGCTTCCTCATTTTTCCCCTTTCTAAAATAAAATGCTACTGTGGTGGGTCAGCTATATTCACCTCTTGGACCAGATCCTGTGTTCCATTTAGGACTAAATCAAAAATTGCCTCTCCTCTTATGGGTTCCAGGACTAGCTGCTCCAAGAAGCAGTAATTTAAGATGTCAAGAAAATTTATCCCTGCATCCTGTCCTGAGGTAACTGTAACCAGTCCATATGGGGATAACTGAAATCCCCTATTATTAATGAGGCTTTTTTTATTTTATAGAATATCAACATTAGTGGTCCAGTGAGCTCCTCAGTTAGTTCCTTTAAAACTCTTTGAAGGAAGTTATTCAGACATGCTGATTTTAAAATATCTGACTTTTGCAGCTGCTGTTTAACATCTTTCTGAGTTACTTTTGGAATGGAAAATATTTCATCATCATTATGTGGTATGATTACATTATTTGGCTCCCCACCCCAATATAAAACAAATATTTACGGAACACATCTGCCTGTTCTATACTATTATTGATAATTCTACTATTTCTAGTAATGGACTAATATCATTGTTAAGATAACTTTTGTTCCTAAAATACTTTAAAAACTCTTTTTTGTCTTTGACTCTGCCAGCTTTGTTTGGCCTTTTGCTTCCCTTATCAATTTTCTACAAACTCTTAGCTTCTAATTTATAGTCATTACTATACATTCCATCTTTTATTTATATATTTATATCTACTTTCAATTCCCCATTAAGCTAGGATGGTTGTTGTTTTTTTGTTTCATTTTTCCTTCAAATCAACATAAGTCTTTCTTGCTTGTGGATTTTTGGGTGTTTAGTAAAAGATAATATTGTTAAACAGTTCCCACTTAACATTCATATTATGAATAGTGGCAGGATATATGTTGCAACTCATTATATAAATGTGGAGCATATGTCTAGTGCAGGTACTCCATAGGGAAGGTATATGGCTTGGACAAATGGCTTGGAAAAGGACTTAAAAAGGAGGTGTGCATTAAAGTAATGGAACAGAGGAGGGTAGGGTTGAGGCTTCTATTAACAGTACGGCAGGGAGCCAGCCACCCTTTTTTATAGCCCAATTTAACTCTCCTAAGAGGGGAGGTGGATAGTAAGGTCCCAGCAATGGATTGGCTGGAGGACCTGGATGGAAAAAGAGCAGGAGCTGGTGGAAGCCTCCTGGGTAATTACTGAATGAACATGGGGATACTTGCACTGTCCATTTTTATCTAATAGGTAGTCTTGGACATCCAATAATAAAGTTGCAGCCTAATTAAAACCTTATCAAATGTCTCCTGTCCTTCTCTTGATATAGCCGGACAATAACATCTATGTCCCTGAAAAAGGACAACAAATACCAAAACCAGAAAAAGGTCTTGGGAAATGGGAAATTAACTAAAATGTCAATATGGAAAATGAATTTTGGGCAAGGAGATTCTCCAGCCTCCTGAGTTATTCACATTGACTGCATTCTTCCAGACTCCAGACTCCTATCCTTAGGAGCAGAATCCTATGGAATCCAGTTAAAAAAACAAAAGAGCTGGTCTAAGATATCAGAAGGTTTTGGGGACTTGCTGAATATTTTGGATCAGATTGTGCATGTTTTGGACACTATTGCAATAAAAAAAATTAATAAGAAGAGATATATGAAAAAAAGTTTAAGGCAAATAAAATGTTCCTGCTGAGGAACACAGTCCAGTTAAAAATATCCTATATTACAGCAATAATAGGGAACTAATTGTACCCTCTCTCTCAACTGTTCATCCTTGTATCATGAGTAAAATGCAGCCGCACTGTTGCACTTTACCTCTATGCTAAGAGAACAAATTACTTAAGATGCTTTAACACAAAGATCTTCAATTCGGTCGTGAAGTATCACAGTTCTGCTGCATTTTACTTTCAATTGAGTGGGAAATATTGTTCTTTCAACTGAATGGTCATGGAATTAATGTCCTCAAACTTCTAACTTTATAGATGATACATTGCAAAAATATCCCACTAACGTGTCTGGTTTTGAAAACTGGGGTTTAATGTACATCTAAGCAATTGTATTTTTAATTCAGTGAAATCCTGTTTTTTCAAAAGGTTGGAGATTTAGAAATCACATGGACTGGGATTACAGATAAGCAATAAATGTTCTGCATTGCTGTGAAAGAATGTAACTAACCTTCCTTCCCCAGGAGTTTTGTTAAACTGGAGGTCAATTACATTGGATTTTGCAATAGTAATTATGATATTTAGCATTTATATAGCACTTTTTATCTGCAAAGCACCTTAAAAATAGCTAATTAATATACACACACACAAAATAAGAGTCAAGCAAAAAAAGTTGATTATGAGTTAGTAGTATCAGGAAGGTCAGAAAATTAATATAACGCCATCCTCTCTGCAGTCATTAGTAAAGAGCGTTATTAGCCACACTAGAAAACAAATGAGTTACTTTAGAGATACTGTGAAGAAACAATGGTGAAAAATAAATTATCTGTAAACTCTGTTCTAAGACTAATGAACTCTAACATACTTTATTATCAGAAGCACAAGTTTTTGGTTTTCTTTGTTGATAGTTAAATTATTTGCAGCTGTCACACTGTCCTCTTAAACAAACAGAGAGAACCGAAATGTTAGCAAACAAATGCAGACATGGATGTCAGGATACATGGAAGTATCTGATTTTGTGTAGTAAATTGTAAAAAAGAATGCATAAGAGACAAAATTATGGAAATCCTTTAAATGCCCATCTATAGTAATTCAGACTATGACTGAATATAATGATATACTTCAATAAAAAGGTTCCCTCAGCATTATATAGCTTGCAGTGCTGAAAATAATGCATCATCTAAAGCAAAAGAGAAAGAAGTGAACCATTATGATGTTGGAAACAAAACAAAAAGATTAAAACCTGATCATTTGTATCCTTGGCAGAGAAAAAATAAAAGGTTCTATTATTAAATTAAGCAGTTAAGGGGGGATTTTTTTTTATTTTGTTTTAAATCTACAATAAATGGTAATTTTGCTATACTACTGGTGGGGTTTATCCATCCTCTACTAATCCTGTAGGCTTTACTCAGGCAAAATACCCAGCAACTATAATGAATCCCCTCCTGCCAGGCAACAGAGATCAGGAAGTGAGAGTCTCACACACTTCTCAATGATTAAGGGTAGTAGAGGCATCTACTATAGCCACGGAGCAAAGTGTCTAATTTTAAACAATAGCAGCAACGACAAATATAGCATCTTGCACTTATATAGCAACTTTCAGATAAGGATATCAAAGTTTTTTTTATGAAGATGAGTAAATATCACCACTTTTGAGATACAGAAATTGTTGTTCAGTAACAACTGGAGCAACTTGGACTTGCTCAAAGTCACAATTTAAGTAAATGGCAGTCTCAGGTCTCATTACTTGAAGTTATGTTTCAAAATGGCACTCAAGACCCATTGAATGTGGTGAGCTTTTCCACTGCAAATGAGAGCATGAGCTCTTCTATTTACTTAACATAGTCAGTCATGAAGGGAAACCCATATATGCCCAAGCTCAAATTCCTCTTCCTCTTTGTCAGTCACACTCACGCTATCAAAAATGCAAGTGGAACCTATGGTGTTCTTATATCTCTTTTCCAAACAGTTTACTAAAGTGGGGCCCTGGTTGACCGGGACCTATGACTGTGCATCTGGATCCCACATAAATAGGTGTTCTGGGAAGGTGTAAGGGAGGAGCATGTTTTAGAAGCACAATTATCATCTTTGGTTGGCAAAGCCACTTCTCTGTGGACAGGGAAGTAGAGGGCACCATATTTGTTCTCAAACAACATTAAATTGCATGCATTGTATGAGTATTTGAAAGGTTATTCATTTTCTATTACTTCTAGATTTTATCCATATACTTATCTGGCTGTGCCTATGCCTCACAAGCGAAAACATTTAAAAAACAGAATGCATCACATTCCTTAAAAAGCAATTAATGTGCAATTTCAAATAGCATTGTTGGGATGTAATAGCTAAATGACAATACTAGAATCAGTCAGATTACTGTTATTCAGTAGTTATTGAAAGCATACAAATTAAAACTACATTTAACATGTAAAACAAGATTTAAACAGTAAATCTTAAAAAGCTAATTATGGTATTTGTATTAATGCAAATAAGATACCAAGTTTTATAGTTATGATTAATTGTAGTACAAAGTATCTTCTTACAGCCCAGCTGAGCGGTGAACTAAAGCCACTATAGCCTGGATATATTTACATATAGAGCAGACACAGAAGCAGCTTCAGACTATATTGCAGCATTGTGGGAGGACAGGGAAGATAGTTAATACCTGGAACAACCTCTTCCCTCCAATGCCCCCTTTACTCACTACCCAAATAGCCAGATATTTTGAGGTCACTATGATCTTTGAATGACAAAGTATATATTACACACACAAAGCTATGAACATAATTAAGGTTGCAAAGTCAAGTATTCATAATTTAGGAAATGTCAGAATGAGAGTTGACTGTGCAATCTTAAACCAGTTCCCTGGGACATATACATTATAACATATTTTTTAATTATATGATCATATACAAACTTTTTTTGCCTTAATTGTGGCATTTCCTAACCTATGAATGCTTCACTTTGCAACGTTATGTTCTTTTAACATTTTTTTTGTGTGTAAATTCCTAGGCTTTTATAAAAACAAGCATGCAAGCAAGCAAACAAAAATAAGAAGTTGCATCATGCGACATCATATTGACACACATGATTCATCAGCAGGGTTGGAACCTTTAGATCTACCACACAGACCTCTGCAATTTCAGCTAATGGAGTAACTGATAAGATGAAGTTATCATCTTCTGTGTGGACCAGCACTAGAGTGGAATGAGGCACACATTTTTCCAGTGGGTTTCGCAGATATTAGCTGACATCAGAGGAATAAGGAGACTCTGGAATCTTGAGTTCTATTCCAGGTTCTAGAAAAGAGCAGGCCCTAATAGGCACAGACACTTCAGCACCCTTCTCCTCCAAGCTTTATCCCTTCTGCCCTATCTCCTTCAACCTGACCATGTTCCATTCTTGTCTTTTCCACATCCCTGGAGCCTCATCTCAATCCCATTCTCCTCACCCCCATTCTCCACTCCTCATGCTTCTCAGAGTTGCTAGTGTTCTTGCCCAACCAGTCCTAGTTCTTCTCCTCATTCCTTGTCTCCTCATCAGGCCTGTCTTCCCTATCCCCGACTCTCCTTCTTTTTGCCACACTGGTTCCCAGTCCCAGACTCCTTGCTCAGTCATTGGCAGTCTCCCTCAATCTCAAACCCCCAATTATCCTTTTCCCAATCCAGCCTCCATTACCAATCTCCTCCTCGTTTTTGGGGAATTTATCTGTGATGCTCTAGCAAGTCTTCGAACATATCTGTGTTGTTAGATGATGATTAATGTTTGGCTCCATGTGTGTTCCCTCTGTGTGCCACCCCAGCCCTGTACAGACAGCTAGTACAGCAGAACTCAAGTGAACCATCCAATGACCACAAGAGCCATTAAGGAATGAAGGCATCCTCTCCTGGCTGCGGCTAGGGCTTGGGGGAAGCGGGGGGGGGGGGGCTATGCACCCTGTGGCTGTGCCCCCAGCTGCGGCTGCTGGAGCTGGGGGTCTTGGCCTGTCAGTCACCCCTGTAGCAGGGTGGTCACCAGGTGCGGCCTTAAAGGGCTTAAAAACAGCCCAGGAGAGGGCGGTGGCTGGGAGCAAGCAGTTCCCAGGCTGAGTGGGAAAATAAGCTCATCTGAGGCCACGCCCCAATCAGGGCTCAGCTGGCACTTATAAGAGGGCAGTGGGCTAAGAGCACAGAGAGACTTTCTCTCTAGCCTGTTGAGAGGAAGGGACCTGGCTGCTGGGAGCGCACCAAGGTAACTGAGCTGGAGCAAGGCTGGAGGAAGGCCTAGGGAGCTGGGAAGCTCTGGCCTGGAAACCTCCAGGCTGCGGCCTAGGGGAAGGCCAAATAGGTACTGGAGTTGCAGGGGACAACACAAAGAGGTAGGCAGAGGTAGCAGGTCCAACCTCAACCTTGCCTGTGATGAGTGGTTTATACTGCAATCTGCCCCAATGAACGCGGCTAGATTGAGACTGGGCAGCAGCCAAAGACTGAGGCGAGGTGGAGATTGTGGATGGGGATTCCCTGGGGAGGGGAAACGCACAGAGACTGAGGGGCATACTGCCAGGGGGCAGCACCCCAGCAGGCAAAGAGCACCAGGTCCAGGAGGGACACGGGAACCAGCGGAAGCGGGACACCGGCTTGAAGAGGGTCCTCTGATGCCTGGAGAGCTAATTCCCTAAGAGACCAGCAGGAGGTGCCACAGCAGTGAGTCCCACATGGTTACACCTCCCACTCATGGAACTTCATTCTTCCCCTCTATTTAGCCCTGCTCCTGGTTATTTTTGGTAAAGTCAGGGATAGGTCACAGGCTCCATTAATTTTTGTTTATTACCCGTGACCTGTCTGTTACTTTTACTAAAAATACCCGTGACAAAATCTTAGCCTTTGTTACAAGCAACTGAAAACAGGGTCTTATAATAGGAAGTGTTGATAAACATTAAAAATAGGCAGTCCTGGCAGCCCTACCTATAACATTTTGAAACACAGAAAGTTGTCAAAGTAAACAATAGATGACAAGTGTTTAACAATACGGAAGTCATTACAAGTAGAATTAATATTATAAAATACGTAACACTCAGATTTTTCATGTGCATGACTCTATAAGCACATTGCACATGCTCTATGGAGCCCAAGAATGGTCTGAAGTTATAAACAGAATTATAAAGAATGTTTAAAATATATGCAGTGTTGTTATATGCCAACTGTCATTCCACTGGTTTGACTATAGTATAACAAACTACTCAGCATGTCTTAAAAACAAATTGCTTTCCAGTAGGTGACGGTGATTGTTTTCAGCCTCCTTCTCCTCCCTCAGGTGCTCTTATCGCCCTGATTCTAATGTCATAGTGCAACTTTATACATTCCAGCAGCAGCCTGTCTCCATTTATGACTGTGTGGATTGCAGTGCTCAACAATGCTTCCTCCATGTTGCCTGACAGCATTTTAAAAATGGCACTGGATTTTCAGAAACAAGAAGGATAATGGGGTGAAACAGTGACCCCAATTACAGAATTCCATTGCTTTCCAGTACAAGTCCCACTATGTGTCACACAGAAAAATTTGGAAAACATATGGCACACAGCAGAATGGTGGAAAGTACGATGGGATGCTTGACCAGAATGCAGAGCACTTATTCTAAAGCATCACTGTTCTGTGAGGCCACAAAGATATGAGGCAACTTGAACTTGATCACAGCATAACAAAGCAGTATGTACAAATTGATCACACAACAGTTGTTGCAGATCACATAACATGGATACACAAAACAAGAACCAAGTTAAAGTGCAGATATGTTCTAAATCTCCAATTGGAACAGTATTCCAGTGACAGTTCAGCTATGAAGAAACCTCAAGCATGTGTATTTTAGATACCCACAATCAGTTTATATTTTGTGTATTTGAAAGGGTATTCTGATTTTGTGGTCAGTAACCTACTTATATTGCAAGTGAAAAGAATGGTAGTAGATATGGCACTGGACTGAAATACATACATATGCTAACTCTGCACTGTGAAATAACCTTGGCAGCTGACAGATATTGTGCTGTGAAAGAAGTTAAAGCTTAATTTTATTCTGAAACCTTTTTTTCTTGAAATGTTGTCATATATGCACATCTAAATATTGTTGCTGTACTCAAATACAAAGAGATTTTTTCAAACTCATGTGCACTTCATTACTGGAAGCTATATGCTCCAAAAGTTTAACAGTGATGAGAATGGATGACAGTAACACAGAAACAGTGAGCAGTTGCATAAAGCTGATAGAAAGAAGCCCCAGGAGTTCTGTAGACTGTGATATGACAGTATGCCACTCTTAATGTGAGTAAAGACAGCTGAAGTAGAGTAAATAGTGATCTGCAGGATGAGACCTTGCCACTGACTCTGAATGTTTAAAATGTAAAGAAGCTAAGATTAATATGGCATAGAGAAAAGAAATCCAGTGAAAACTCTTCTCCATCCTAAACTATGATTATCTGGAAGAAAGACAAGGATATCCTACACGTTCTCAAGCTTCTCCATAAACAGTACTTTTGTATTAGCATGGAGGTATGCTTTCATAGAAATTAAATTGCAACAAAGTGACTAGCTCTCTTTTCTTCCTCCTTTCCCTTAAAACTACCACTAATTCTAGCTTCTCCTCCTTTACCTCTTCTGGGTCCTTGCCTCTTTTCATCTGTACAGACTAAAAGAGAGGTTCTCTCGGTGATCTCAACATCTCCCATGATTTAAAATACCACTTCTCTGCAGTTCATTTCCTGATCTAACTTTTTAGAGAGGTCCTCCCTTGGATTTGCCATCTGTCAGGATCTGTAGAAGACCAGTGCCATGACTCAGATGTGGGTGCTCTGGCTTGATGATCAGCAGGTCCAGAATCAGGAGCCAGGTGTCAGAGCCAAAAGTCAGAGCCAGGATAAGACAGGAAACAGGATCTGAAGCCAAAGGTCAGCACTGAGTCAAAAGCCACATATGTAGCTTATGGTCACAGCTGGAGCAGAGTGAGAAACCAGCATGACAGGGATCAGAATGATGCTGACACCAGGAGCTGGGAAAAGGGCAGAGTCAAAGTCAGCCCTATCAGGGCCTCCAGAGCTCCTCTAATCAGGTTCCTGTGAGTTGAACATGTAGTGGAACATACAGTCTTTGAGTTCCCAATTTTCCAGTCATTAGCAGTACCGTTGGGTGGTGTGGATACAGCTGTGGCCCAAGAGCCTCAGGTTCAGGACCTGTGGACCCTCATACCATCTCAAACTCAGTCTTTCCAAAATGAAACATCTTTCTTGCGGGCCTCTTTCTCCCACCTGCCTGCTCTATTACTATGTGCAATCCCTTTGATAGTGTGAAGCTTTCAAGACCCCACACTGTCTTGCCACAGTGTATATCTCATTTCCACCTACACTCCCTCTTGTTCCCTGTGCTCCTTTCAGTACACTCAAATTACCAATACTTTCTTTCTCTCTTTTCACGCTCTTCAGTTTGTACATTCCTTAATGCATGGAACTTCCTCTTCCACCTGATCACTCTCTTCCATCATATTGTTCTTTAAAACCCAGTCCTTCAAGAAATACTTCCTTTTCCTCCTCAGCTATAATTGCTCCTAATTTTCCCTTCCTTAAATTACTAATGTGTGTTCTTTTGTGTTGGTCTTGTCTATCTTAGATTTGGAGGGGGCAGGAGATACTATTTTTCACTGTTTGCAAAGTGTTTTGTAATTTATAGTGCTATTTAAGTGATTATTATTCAAAAGTAGATATATCTTACCTGATATGGTTCAACATGACTTATCAATGTGAAAAAAGGGGCTGCTATGGTTTTTAATTAGTACAAAGGAAAGCATAGCTAACACAATATGGAATTAGTTGTTATTGTGAAAATGGACTAAAAGCTTATAATATTAATCCTTTTCCGACAATAGCCTCCCACTTAATACAATGAGCTCCTGAATTAATGATAACAGCGGCAGCTATGGAATTGATGAGTCAAGGGTTAAAAAATGACCTCCTTCCTGAACAGAAGATATCATACTGCATCAGCTTCCTCAGATATTGCAGTTACAAAAGATTGTTGATGCTAGTTTCCCTAAAGCAATTCAACTGAAATGATCAAGGTCAACTCTGTGGAAATACAGAATACAAAAGTTTGGATAAGATCATAACCATCTCCAGTTTGAGGGAGGGCACCACTGGGAGAAAAAGTGATAAAGAAAACATTAGTAATTTTCAAGTGCTACATGCTGAAATGGAACCATTTCTGTATTAGCTGGGTCTGTTAAAATTGGCTAGCTTCAGCTAACATGGCATCCTAGTGATCCACTTCTATAACTCTTTATGCTATAAACTGTGATATCTAACACAAACTAATACAAAGGGCACTACTGATGGGAAACCATTAGAAACTATGGTTCCAATTCAGCAAAATAATTAAGTGTATGTAGTTAAGTCCATTCAGCTAGCACATGTGCCCACCTTTGAGTGTGCATTTAATGCTAAACTTATATTTTGAGAATGAAAACAAATGTCAGGTTAAACAGCTAAATGAAGAATAGAGAGAATGTGACTTGTCTAGAATTGTGTGGTATTGTTTCATTTATTTAGTCTCAAAACACAGTGAACTTTTTATTCAGATAAATCTTTTAGTGAAACAGTTAATTTTGAGCAAGATCGCTGACTTCCATTATGTAAGCAAACTGCAGGAAGTTGAGAGAAAATGCTATCCGTGTATCAAAATACAGTTATGATAACTACATTTCTCCAGCCTCAACAGCAATATACAAGGGTTATTCAATTATCAGGACTTTTTCCTGTCTTTTGATACAGCATATATGTGGCAACGCATCTTGAAAATCAGCTACTGGGCATATTTTTGCAAGCACAGATTTTCCAGCATGTATAGTGAAATATGCTAAATAATATAAAAAGCAGGTATGTTTAATAGATTTCTACTTACATTCTGAGACAAAAAAAAATTAGGTTAACCTATCAGAATACAGACAATCTTCAAAATACTCTGTAGCACAATTTTAAGTGTGTCTTTTAAATCAACTCAAATTTTTTTTTAGTCAATTCTAGTTCTACAATATGTACAGATTATTATAGGTGTATTTGTAACACATACACCTTTGTATATACTTGTACATAATTTCAATTTTAGTCCACTTAATTATGAATGTGTTTTTATATGCTAATTAGTGCTTCCACTGGGTTAGAAATATAAAGGTATACCATCCTAAGCAGATAAAATAGTAAACATAAAAAAGGAAGGAAAATGTATGCGGTCTATTAGAAACTTTGCAGTAACTTGCAGTGCAACATTCATTTTAAATCTTTACTACTGTGTGCCGACTGCTAAGATTTTAGGCTGATGTGTTCTAACAACATGACTGTGATCCATGCTTCCATTCATAAGCCTTCCTTCTATATTGTGACTAATTATAAACATTTCCCAAAGGAAACTTTCCTATGGAAACAGAAATTCAGAGCAGGCCAGCCATCCACACAAGCATGTTACTGAACTCAATTGACCCATCATGAAGAGGGTTAATTTTTCTCAGCAGCAACCTGATTATCACCAGGTGAACAAATTATCACTATCTAGTGTGTAAAATGGACAAGCTGTCGTCTCACAGAACTATTTTAGAACAGCTTGCTGGCCTTCTGCGCAGGTAAATGCCAAAACTATTGTCATCCCCTCCTTGCCAGCCCCTCCCCTCCTCTCTGTTACTTTGTAATTCAGTACTAGTCGATCTGTACTTTACTGCTGATGAACCATCTTGTATCTTAATACATTACTGCATAATGTACATTATGCATAGTGGACATAATACAAACACTTTAAAACATGACAGTTTGTTTGGTCTCTGATTAGTTACTGCTCATACCACCGGAGGAAGGTTTATATGTATACATATATACACATGCACATTGTTCAGCCAGAGCACAGTTTACCACAGCATGCTTCTACATAGCGTGTCTGTCCCTCTAGGCATTTCTCTCCTTCTGAAAGAGATTAACAGCTTGGGGAACCAGCCAGCACTTAGGCCAGGTCTACACTGCGACTTTAAATCGGTTTAATGGCCGATATACCGATTTAACGCTGTATCCGTTCACATGACGTCGTCATTAATATCGATTTTGTTACGCTCCTTAAATCGATTTCGGAATCCTTCCCAAACGAAAGGAGTAGCGTCAAATTCAGATAGTGAGTAATCGATTGGGTTCTGTGGACGGAAACGACGTTATTGGCCTTACCGGCGGCTCCCAGGTAGCTGCCAGTGACCGCTCTGGACAGCAATCTGAAACTCGGATGGCGCGTGCATGGTAACAGGAAAGCCCCGCGAACTTTTGAATTGCAGTTTCCTGCTGACCAGAGTGGAGCTTTCAGCACGAGTGGCTGATGCAGTCTGAAATCCAAAAAGAGCTCAGATGACCGTAGGAGATACTACGGTACTATCGCTGTATGGGGGAGACAAGTATTGTGTATCCGGCTTCCGTATCGAACACGAACGTCCAAGCGTTATGATAACAAACTGCAGTCCACAGCGCATGCGTGACAAGAGTAACGGAGAGCCAGCGACTCAAATGGACGCTCCATGAAGGGGGAGGGGGGAGGCCGCTATCCCACAGTCCACAGCAGTCTATGATTATTCTGATTAATTGGCAGAGCTCCCAATGTTCTTGGTAGAGGTCAAAACAGTGTTGGCGGGTTCAGGCAACGCTCCTCAGTTATTTCCCCTCCACACTGAAAAAAATGAGGAACGAAATCATTCCTTGACTACTTTCTATGTCACCCTATGGTGTCACTGAATGCTGCTAGTAGACGTGGAACGCACGCACTGAGGAGCGTATTGGTCCTCCTCTCTGGGTAGACAGTTTGCAGGACTGCCGACCATCCAGGGGAGAACTGCCTAGCGCTTACATTCAAGGACCATCTTGATTGCTAGAATGTTAGGATAGGAGTACGGCTCAAAAACAAAGCTTAATACTTGGAACTTGAGGGCTCAAAATTTTTGCCAATTTTCCACATTGGGATGACTTGACTTGTCTTTCAATGAGTCAATTCTCCCTATGTAATCCTAAAATAGAGTCCATTTCTGCCTGGACTGTATGCCCTGGTCGGTCGCCCAAGCTGCCTCCTCCCCCCGACATTCATATTTCTTCGACTAAAAGTCTCTGTATTCTTATTTCTGTGTGTTCTATAACTTCCATGACCAAATGGGGAGGTGGAAATGACACAGGTAGCCCAGGAACAGCTTGGAGGAGAGGGAAGCACCGGTTGCGTAGTTTTCTTTGCAGGGGAACCTGTGCAATACTTGACACGGGCACCTGTGCTCTCTGATACACTGGGCTTTTGCTTTTACTTGCCGTTTATTCTAGCAGGACAGATTTGCACCCCAGCGGTCCGTACGGCTCTTTGCCTGTGGCCGCAATGCCGAACTCGGATGCGAACGAGAGGCCCGGTAACCAGGAATGCCCGCGAGGCTTTACAGTGCATTTCCTGCTTCACCCGTGTCCAGCTCTGATCACCACGGGTGGCAGCATGCAAAGCTTCTCAAAACTCCGCATCAATGTCGCCATATAGCTGCGCTGCTGATCTTTTCGACAGCCTAAGCCGCTCGAACGAATGGGTTTAGCGGTGTTATCTAGCGGATGTTGGATGTGTTGATTTGACAAACTCTTATTTCAGAGCTCCGTTATACATGACATGGAAATGCCAAGCGTTGAAAATAAATACTACAGGATACACAGCGGTGCGTGGACAGTACGGGAGCCAGACCACTCAACGGATGGTTCATGGACCGCGGGAGGAGAGTATTATGATGACTAACAGCTACGTCTCCACCATGCTTGGTCGTCTGAAGAAATATTTGCATTTCTTGGCTGCGTGCTCGTCCAATGTCTTGCAGCGTATACACGGGTCTTGGTGGTGTTCACGGAAACGGTCATCAGTTATTTTCCCCTCCAGCCCGTAAAAAAGTGAAAATATACTTCTTGTGAATACTGTAAATAGGTACCTCTGTGTTACTGAATGTTGCTGGCAGACGCGATGTGGTGCGATGTTGAAGAGCAGTATCCCATCCTTGCCCACCCAGGAGTAGGATGGCCACCCAGTGAGTGTTGGCTCCTGGTGAGTGTGGCTGGGTGGCTCCCGGGGGTGGTATGGAATGGGAGACTCCCGTTTTCTGACAGTGATGGTAACAGAGCCGTGTAACTATCTTCATCTTATGACCTGGGGGTGAGCTTTCTAGACCCCTTCCTCGTGCTCTTGCGGTAAGAAAAAAAGATTCTGAAACTGCATGGCACTGTCATAAGCCCTATGGTGGTCTCGTCCCCCTCATATTCCGGTTAAGAGCTACTCTTGGATTCTGTATGTGCAGTTCTTTCATAACATCATGCACAATGGTGGGTGGCGGCGGGACTTGCTTCGTAGCCCAGGTAGGCTGGGAGCTTGCAGGATGCAAGTCGAACGGTTGCGTACTTGCAGCTGGCCTCCCTCTGTGATGACTGATGCGGAGCAGCTGCCCGTCGTCTGGCCGCACGCTCGACACTGATTTTAATACACGACCTTTTATTCTCTTCGGACTGACTCTATTTTTATTAACCGTAAATTTCGACTGAGAGCAAGTTGCCCAGTCCCAAGTGTTATCTCCCATTTTCCTTTCAACAATTCTTACACATGTGGGTTATTATCCCATTGTCTATGTTCCATTAGTTTGGTGGTGTAAAAAAGAGGGGAGAAGTAACAGTTCTTGTCTGTTTCAGTAGTTACTTACAATCTACCACGCGGAAAGGAGCCAGATTTATCAAGTAGGCAATAATCACACCTCAGCTTCCTTCTTGGTATGGATACTGCCACTGTGCAAAGCTCTAGATGCGCCTCAGTGCTGCAGATTCCCTCTGGTTTTCCTTCGAGTCAAATAGATAGTTAGTAGCATTCAGTTAAAAAAAGCGGTGACATTTACAGTACTCAGATTTGCTTTAATGATTAACTTTCATTTCTGTGCGAGTGGTGGGAAGAAACTGAATAAGCTGTTCCTGTGAACCATTAAAAAGGACACCGTAGTTGTAAGCTTAGCAGACACTATATGGGCGCGTAAGCCAAGAATGCAAATAGTTTTAAGAGAGCTGTGAGGACTGTGGGTCGCCGGGAGCCTCAAGCACACCCGGTTATCTGTGTCCTCTGACTCCCCGCCCGCTATGGCAAAAGTTTGTTATGGTAGACGATCGAGGGGGGTTGCTGGGGGTAAACGTCGTCAGTCATTCCATTGGCTCCGGGAAACATCAGCAGACAGTCCTTTCGCACATTTTTTTTTTTTTGATCTTATTATTTTTTTCGACTGTGTTTGCCCTTGCAGAAAACATAGCACCTGGCAGCACTATGAGACCGTTCGGACTTTTTGTTTTTCACCTCCATTTGTGTTACTAGGTTGCCGTGGCGCACAGGGCAACTCGCTGACGTGCCGCTACACACCAGCATTCCAATTCGTGCTTTGCAATGATAGTAGAGATGGTTACCAGTCGGTTTGTACTGCGTCTACTGTCTAGAGGAAACTGGCACACGATTGATATGACGGTAGCTTCTCTCTCTAAATGGTTGGCTCTATCCACAAACACGCCTGTCGGGTTCCTACCGTCACCGGCCCGCCATCCTGCACACATAAGTGGCTCCCCCTGGTAAAATCAGCCGGCAGGGCTACACAATGGAAAAGCAGTTGGGGTTAAATACTCATAATCTCGTTCATTACCTCCGCTGTCGTTAGCGGCTTTATGTAACTCATAGGAGTATGCCTCTTACTCCCGCCTCGGGGATCCGCTGTGTC
>NC_133770.1:136817220-136847657 GCF_003597395.2 Chelonoidis abingdonii
GCCGTACACAGCTGTACGACCACAGCTGTAACTGCCAGCACTGCAGAACTGTAAGTGTAGACAAAGCCACAATCTCTCTGGTCAAAAGAGTCCCTTCGACAAGGATTGAGAAAAATGAAATGTTCCTTAATCTCAGCAGGGGCTGATAATGAAGGGTTAATGAAGCTAAAACTCACCTATTAAAACCCTTCTCCCTTATTGACGCTGGTGAGGCCTTAGCTAGAATACTGTGTCCTATTCTAGGTGCCCAGAGATGGACAAATTGGAAAGAATCCAGAGGAGAGCAATACAATTGATAAAAGTTTTAGAAAACCTGACCTGTGAGGAAGGATTTCACAAACTGGGCATATTTAGTTTTGTGAAAAGAAAACTGACAGGGAGCCTGATAATGGTTTAAGTATGTTAAGGGTTGCTATAAAGAAGGCAATGATTAATTATTCTCCCTATCCACTGAATGTAGGACAAGAAGTAATGGGCTTAATCTGCAGTAACAGAGATTTAAGTTAGATACATAGGAAAACTACAAGGACAGTTAAGTTGCCAAAGAGGCCATGAAATCTCTATCATTGGAGGTTTTGAAGAACAGGTTGAACAAACACCTGTCAGGGATGATCTATATTTATTTGGTCCTGCCTCAGTGCAGGTGGTTGGACAAGTTCTTCTCTCAAGGTCCCTTTCAACCCTACATTTCTAGGCTTCTCAGACAGAAATGGTATGTAATGAACCACTGGATCTTATAAGGCAAGGAGGAGTGTTCACCATTTTAAAACAACCCACAGCATTTTCTCTAACTTTTCATGGCATTGGCAGAGGTTTGTGCAACACTGTCTTTCAAACACAAGCTTAGTTCAAGTAAATAGATAGTTCTCTGAAAACATCCACTCAATGTGGAGCAGCAGTCAGAAAAGCTAACAGAATGTTGGGAATCATGAAGAAAGGGACAGATAATAAGACAGAAAATATCATACTGCCTTTATTTAAATCTATGATATGCCCACATTTTGAATAGTCATGCAGATGTAGCCGCCCCATCTCAAAAAAGATATATTGAAATTGGAAAAGGTTCAGAAAAGGGCAACAAAAATGATTAGGGGTATGGAACAGCTTCCATATGAGGAGAGATTAAGAAGACTAGGACTTTTCAGCTTTGAAAAGAGATAACTAAGGGGGGATATGATGGAGGTCTATAACATCATGACTGTGTGGAGAAAGTAAATGAGGAAATATTATTTACTCCTCATAACAGAAGAACTAGAAGTCAGCAAATGAAATTAATAGACAGCAGGTTTAAAACAAACAAAAGGAAATATTTTTTCACACAACGCAGTATCAACCTGTGGAACTCCTTGCCAGGATGTTGTGAAGGCCAAGGGTTCAAAAGAGAACTAGATAAGTTCCTGGAGGATCGGTCCATCAATGGCTTTTAGCCAGGATGGGCAGGGATGGTGTCCCTAGCCTCTGTTTGCCAGAAGCTGGGAATGGGCGTCAAGGGATGGATCACTTGATGATTACCTGTTCTATTCATTCCCTCTGGGGCACCTGGCATTGGTCATTGTTGGAAGACAGGATACTGGGCTAGATGGACCTTTGGTCTGACCCAATACGGCCATTTTTAAGTTTGTGGTTAGGTCCACATATTTTGTAGAGTTCTAGTATGGAAGTCATCAGAAGAGAACAGGTGGTAATCATTGCTGGAGGAAGGGATCATGGCGGGGAGGGACAAAGTATGCTTCACCCTCTACAGATATGTAGCAGGATGCACCCTCTGAAAGTGTGCATCCCATGTATACTGGGCTGCTTCAAGAAGAATTCTATCCAGCTAAGACTAAGTCACTCTTGAAAACCCTGCTCGGTCCGTGCAGCTCTGCACAGATCCCAATACAGGACATTGTCCATAAAGCATGACTTAGCCTTTATGTTCCAGCTATACAATAAAGTGCTTCAGAATTCTGTGGCAAAACATCTTCTCTTCTAGTTCACACACACAGAATAATATAATACTATTTTCCTGAAATGTAACTTCTTAATTGTTCAAATCAACCATTTCAGACCACAGTTTAGTAAACTGAGTCAAAAGCAAAAGGAACAATTAGTGTTCCCGAATTTGTTTATTCACCATTAATTAGTAGTTTTAATAGATACTTATCATACAAAGCCACTATGTACTTTCCAAATTTGATGCTGAAACCACATTCTATTAGACTTCCAAAAAAAAAAAATGCTCACACTTGACCAGTTCATAGCTTTTCCTGTATCAAAAGAAAGGAAGAAAGAGTTTTCTTTTTGTAACTGGGCCAAGTAGGTGTGATTTGGATCTCTTGAATGTACTGTCACAGCCCTTAATCTATAATACAATTAATTTGATCCCTATAAGAGATGTAAATAACATGTAAAAACAACAAGTGTGTAACTGATTAAAATTCTACTGCCAGCCCCACACCTGGCATCCCAGTGCGCCTGGTATCTCTGCTGCCCATGGCCAGGGTCTCAGCTGCTGGCCCCATGCCTGGACTCCCAGCTGCTAGCCTGAGCCTGGGATCCTGGCAGCCGGGCGCACAAGGATATCAAGTGTGGGTGGCTGCAGAGCCCCAGGCACGGTTACTGTTAGGACACTGGTGGAGTTTAATCATTAACAGAAATCGATAAGTGTCAAGTTTATCAGTTAACTGGTTAAACTTTTACATCCCTAATCCCTATAAATATTCCTTCTGCTATCCCATCCAGTCTTGGAGACATTTTTTCCCCAACAAATTTTCCTTTTCTGTGCTTTTGTACAAAAAGTCTGCTAGTAACTGAGACGCTGCAGATGTTTCTTATTCTAATTATGATATAGAGTAATCATGTGTAATTGGAAGATGTAGATTTTCTAATGGGTGACCCTCTGTACTGATTGATGGCTAAAATGCTATCAAGAATTGGAAAGCAGGTCCTCTGAAAAAACTCTTAGGTAAGACAACAGATCCAGGACACTTCATAGTTAATGTATAGAACTTTGAACTATATAATCAGTTTCTTCTGAGTGATTATTCTTTCAATCATTTATTTCTCTCCTAAAGTTGGCATTTCAGTCCCAGCTAGAGAGTCATCTACTAGCTCCTTCTTATTTGCATATTGAGAGTAGAACAATTTTTTAAAAAACATAATTAAAGGAAGGAGGTGTTTTTTTTAAACAAACTTGTGATCTTGAGATATTTGCCTCCCACTTTGATTTGACATATTGCTTTGAACTGAGCTGAAAAGCTAGGATTTTCTCAATTTTGTAAGCATTTCTTTGTTAACTTGATCTGTCAGTCTACTTCATCACTCACAATACTGTTCATCTTCTCTCCTGAATGTGTTATCATTCTTGGATGTCATATAGTCTTGGGAGCTTTATGAAGTTAACAAAAAACTCTCATTCCTCACTTTCTTCTCTGTCCCAGCTTTCCCAATAATTATTCCCCATAGAATAGCTTTTGTATCTTCTCACTATATCCCACTTTTGGCTTCCATTTTACCTTATGTAGAATGTGACAGATTAAATCCGTCAATAATCCACATTTCATATAAACTAGAAATAATGACAAGTATCTACATAAAAAATAATGTAGCTTTAAAGGAGTCAGAACTTGCCCCAATCTACCAACTTTTATCACAAAAAATTGGGTGGGGGAACCAGGACTCAATCACCTTGACCCTTTAGGCAAACTAATATCCGGGAAAATAAAAGGGATATTGGAAATCTAGGTTTTGAGAAAGGAAATTGAGGGAAGTACATCCAGAGCTGAAAAATAATAGACGATCTAAAATAAAATTGCCAATCTACATAGAATACATTCTATCCCATCTGATGAAATGTTACATTGTTGAGACGCTGATGGAACTCGACCAGCAGGCCTGATAGGATAATGAATTCTGTCAAACAACCTGAACATTAAAAGTGATTTCAAACTATAAAAGAAACCAACAGGAAGGGGAAACCTGAAGCAGCAAACAAGAGATATGGGTGTCTAGCAGGCTGTCCAAAGAACAAGGTCAGAGAGAGGAAGTCACTTCTCTTAGATATATGGTATCTTTTTATTTACTAACTAAATCTGAGCTCTTCCTATCTACATGAGCTTTTCAAAATCTCAAAGTAAGTATGCAATTCTTACCATTTCTTCTGGTTTAATGTAATCTCTCCAGTCTCAAAAATCTTGTTTTCACTTACACCACTCAAGTCTTAGACTGAGAATTTTATACAGATCATTCCAGACAGCAAAACAATCTTCAGCCTCTAAGAAGAGGAACAGATGGAAAGGTGTCTACAGCTTAACCCACCTACGGAGCCTTCTCCTGTACTGGGCAATGCTTACAGGGCTGTGGTCTGACAGATCCACAGGAAATTATTAATGTTTACAAACAAAAACAAGCTTAACTCATCTTCCATTACTCCCTTATCTTTCTATATCTTATATTTTTTTAAATGTTAACTCTACATTCTTCACATACATGATGTTAAGTCTTCAATTAATGATGGTTGCCATTTGAGTTGCTATTTACCTTAACCAGAAGTGGAGCATGACAGCACACAATACTCCATATTAAACAGCCAACATTTACCACACAGATCTGAGATATAATTTTTGCTGGTACTTAGAATCTAGATTATCTTTTTAACGTTTTCAGTTTCCATTTTAGGAAAAAAACTGCTTTTGACATTTAGGTGACAGCTTTACAATCTCAACCTAGTTTGTGAAAAAAAAAATCAAGAATATGCTCAGTCTCTTATGTCATATTGCCATTCAGCAACTGGATCACAAATGACAACTCTGTTTATTTATGTAGCAGGGTAGAATTAAGTTCCCCCCTACTAAAGCTGTCCTGGCTGTGCAGTGTTACCAGGATTTAAACACTTTTTTTTGTCTGGAAAATGAGCAGATATGATTATAAGCCAGAAAGGGTACTGTGGCATCAACTTATACCAAAGTCATATGTGGTTCACAGAGAGCACATACGCTATGCCCATATGTGAAGTACTTTTCTTTTTTTCTAGATTAAGAAAAGAACTAACATTCCAGAATAGTAGTATATTGAATCTCATTAATTCACATAAACTGGGAGATGCATAGCAGATACAAGTTCAACGTTTTCAAAACAAGATGATTTTTTTTTAAATTCAACATGACTTTTGTTTCCTCAAATCTTATCTTTTAAAATAAAAAATAAATAAATGCTAGAAATCAAAATTAAATGTTTCATTTGGCTCAAAAATAATTTTAAGAAACATTTTAATTCACAAAAATTTTGTGAAAAAAACTGTTTTGGTTCAATCCAAAAATAGTTATTTTATTTTTTGGAATATCCAACAAACTGAAAAATTTATTATTCAACATGAGATTTATACATTAAAGTATCAAAGCTCATTTGTTTTCTATTATTCTCCGTGCATGGGAAACAACAAGACCTACAGTAGTACAGTAATGAACTACTTCAATCTTCCCATGCAGAGGAATTGATTCCACTCATCTTTATATTTGGCAGCTGGTCACCCTCCTTCTATCACCACAGTATTTCCAGCATCTCCAAAGGAAAGTGGGTAGTTGGAGTGGTGGAACTGTCTAGTAAGCACAAGCAAACTCATTTTTATCTACTTTTGCAACCAAACCGTGCAGGATTGACATGCTGTACCCCACATGACACCCTGTACCCCATGTTCACCACTTTTAAATGGGTATGATATCCTTTGTACAAACTATGCCTCGTGTGGTGTCATTTGAAAACTCGTAATATGCTGAATGTTGTTATTCTCCATATGTAAAGTTATGAGACTCCATTGTATAACAATGATTTTACTGTAGCGTGTTATAAGGTTAAAATAGCAAATCCAAACTAGTTTTTCAGGGACAAAGGCACACTGAGGGATTGGCATAATCAAATGAACCATCAGGGACTATTGCCTCTTTCACCTAGATAAGTGACCATCCTCTGGCAGGAAAAAAGGGTAAAAACAAAGAATTTACAATTCACCTGAAGGGCAGTTGGCAGCTCATGTATGCTATGGAACTATCTGATCTCACTATCCAGCAAAGACTTTTCCTGTACAAAGGGTCAGAGTATAAAAGGGAGACACACCCCTCATGGCCTGTCCCCCTCCTCCCATCTCTGCTCACACCACTTACAATGCTTGAAAGAACAAAGGAAGCTTTTAGAACCATGGAAAGGGGTCCTATTTGGAAAGCTTTCCAGGTAGCATGAACTGCTGTAAACTTTTAGGTGAGAAAAGTTTTTTGCCTTGGTAAAGCTTAGGAATTAGCTTTGCATGTTTATTCTTTTATTTCTATTGTAACCAGCTCTGACTTCTATGCCTCATCAGTTATAATAACTTAAAATTTATCTTTCTCTAGTTAACAAACTTGTTTTACTGTTTTATATAAACCAGTATGTTTGATTGAATTGTTTGGGAAATCTCTACTCAGGTCAATGAGGCTAGTGCATATTCATTACTCTTTGTTGGAATGATGAACTAAATTAGGCACTTGTACAGTCCAGAGGGCTGCTGAACAGTACAAGACTCATATTTCAGGGGGGGCTAGGCTGGGACTGAGGGTATGCAGGTGTTGCCTGTATCTAGTCATGGATGGTTGGGTATAGCATTCATATATTCAGCTGGGAGTGACTTTGCATGTGGCGGCTGATCAGCACCTGGAGAGGTTTGTTGTTCACTAGGAAAGCAGTGTAAAAAGCATCCCACGCAGGAGAGCTAATGCGACACAGTAGCTCAGCAGTTCAGGTTTCACCCTTGGGAAAGTCTCAGTGGGTTCAAAAATATTATTCAAAATTTAACATTATTGAGGCTGCCGTCCACTCAGCAAACTGATATAAAGGGAGAATTATAGGAAAATGTTATTAAAATTAGGGTTAAAGATGGAGCAGACAGTGGGCTGTCAAAACTCATTTGTTTTGAGTGAGAAAAAAATACAAAATGTGTAAAAAGGGAGTGCTATATTACATTAGGCAAGTAACTTCACCTCTCTATGCTTTAGTTTCTCCCACTTCTGTAAAATGGAGTTAATTATACCATCCCTCTCTTAATGCCCTTTGAGATCCACAAAAAAGTCTACAGTTACAAAGTGAGAAATTCACAAAACCTATAACTTTACAAAGGTTGCCCATCCCTAGGATCTAGATTTTCCAACATATTGCTATGAATTCAACTAATTTCTAAAACATTGCAAGTTAAGGAGAGTGTCTTTTTTAAGAATACTGTGTGAAGTGTATTCTCCTTCATCCTGCTAAGAGAGAGAATATCTTAGGCTTTTCCTGAAAGCCAAGATCATGTAATGGTTTCCAAAATGTCAAGCAAATGTAGATATATGTTTGAAAAATTTTGCTTTTGAATCCACCCATAGTGTTGACTTCAATATCAGTGTATAAAAGGAAGTGCATCATCATTAGACACAAATATTAATATAGAGATCTCAAAATTGGTTTACCTCAGTTTATCAGTTAATGATTCATGAAGTCCATAGGGGTGGTGTGTTGCATGTCTTACTTACCCAAATACAATGAAAGTCTCATTTTCCTTCTGAATCAGGTTTAACAGACGATTATTATTACTGTATAGTGCCTCTTAGAATATTTGCAGGACTTTTTCATTCACACCTGTTTTTTCGGAGCACAATTTGAGTGATAATTAAGTTTTCTTTTATTGATTATTGGCAAGCAAATAATCAAGCCAATCTTGTTATGCTTTGCTCTGTGTCTGGGTCTTTTCCATTAATAACAGTTTCACTGGCATTTTTAAATGATGCAGTAGCACAAATAAATGTAAATCATGTTTTGGACAGAGAAATAATATCTATGGTCAATCCCACACACAACTACTTATTTCTTAAATATGATCTATATAAAATGTGCATATCGTTCTTAGGGCATGTAAAAATACTACAAAAGACCAAAAACATGTCCCTACAAAAGTCTGCCTAGTACATTTAAGAAACAACTAAAACATTCCCTTATGTAATGAGTTCTGAACAGCAATGGATTCAGACCAGCCATGGATATATATACACTACTGTTACCTCATTCTGAGTTACCTCATTGGTGTTGTGCAACAATATTGTCAAGAATGAACAGATATAGCAGAGCCTTTATATATTTTAATTTGTTCAATAAAATAATGGCCTCTTCCCACTTCTATTTAAATATTTAATATCATAGTGCTGAAGTGAAGGCTAATATTATGAAAAGTGTATTATTTAAAAACAACTCCCCCCTCACCACTAAGTTGTTAAGTAGCGACATGTGATTATCACCATTAAATCAAGTTTTTGGAATATTTCATTCCCCCCCCCAAAAAAATCTGCCACTGTCTATTAAGATTATGTGCTCTTGGGGCAGAGACTGACTGCCACTGTGTTTGGAAAATGCTTAGCACTTTTAAATGTTACTGCAGTCTAAATAAATACATAAATTAAATAAAAGAAGAAAATATACTTATTAGCAAAAACAACGAGAAGTCCTTGTGGCACCTTAGAGACTAAGAAATTTATCTGGGCATAAGCTTTCATGGGCTAAAATTCACTTCATCAGATGCATGGAGTGGAAAATACAGTAAGAAGTATATATATTACAGCACATGAAAAGATGGGAGTTGCCTTACCAAGTGGGGGGTCATTGCTAACGAGGCCAATTAAAATAAGGTGGAAGTGGCCTATTCTCAACAGTTGACAAGAAGGGGTGAATATCAAGAGAGGGGAAAATTTTGTGGTGCTAAAGAGGTCACTGCAATCAAGATGGACGTCACCCATTTCCCACAGTTGACAAGAAGGTGTGAATATCAGAAGAGGGGAAATTACTTTTTGTAGTGACCAGCCACTCTCAGTCTTTATTCAGGCCTAATTTGATGGTGTCCAGTTTGCATATTAATTCCAGTCTTGCAGTTTCTCGCTGAAGTCTGTTTTGGAAGTTTTTTTGGTTGAAGAATTGCCACTTTTACATCTGTTATTGAGTGCCCAGGAAGACTGAAGTGCTCTCCTACTACTTTTTGTGTTTTACAATTCTTGATGTCTGGTTTGTGTTCATTTATTCGTTTGCGTAGAGACTGTCTGTTCTGGCCAATGTACATGGCATAGGGGCACTGCTGGTATATGTCACATTGGTAGATGTGCAGGTGAACGTGCCCCTGATGGTGTGGTTGATATGATTAAAATGCTATAACGCTTTCTTAATAGGAAAAAATAATTATTATCTTGATCCTCTCCCTTTACCCCCCTAAAATCAGATCTCTCAAAGGATGCATCTTCACTAGGAAAAATGGTGTGTTCTTAACTCAGGTTAGCTGCCATGAAGTAAAATCCTAGTGAAGACAAGGCACTTTGTGGATTGCATACTAGTTTATCAAGCTGAGTTAAAGACTATGGGGATTTACCTTAACCTACTAACTCACCTGAAAACTAAAATCTCCTTTGTCTTCATGTTAATTAACTCAAGAAGACATCTTTTTTTCCTAGTGAGGGCAAGGCCAAAAAAACATTTTCTGACTAACATTAAACTTTATTGCCAGAAATATTTCTCAAGATATAGAGATAACATGAACATTTTCCGATAGAATGGAATTTGTTTTTTTCTCAGAAATTGGGTCACAACCTTAAATACAGTGTTACTAACATGGCTTCATAAATTTGTAAATCCAAATAAAATTGAACAAATGCAGATGCTAAATAAACTCACTGGAAAAGCACTAGGATAAAAAAAGAAGAAGAAAGCAAAGCACAGGGGAAAATGTTACAGTATATATGATTAAATTCCTGGAATCAGTAACAAGTGCAGCAATGAATGCTAGAAGAAACATTTCCACTGTACGAAAACAAGGATTCTATTATACCCAACTCATGTACAAAAAACTATATTGTTAAAGAGACAAAGGAAATACCAAGGAAGAAACAGTAAGCTAAAAGATAGAGATAGCTCAGTAGTTTGAGCATTGGCCTGCTAAACCCAGTGTTGTGAATTTAATCCTTGAGGGGGCCATTTAGAGAACGGGGGTTAAAAAAAAAACAAAAACTGTCTGGGGATTTGTCCTGCTTTAAGCAGGAGGTTGGCCTAGATGATATCCTGAAGTTCCTTTCAACCCTGATATTCTAATTTTGGGGGGAGGGATAGCTCAGTGGTTTGAGGATTGGCCTGCTAACCCCACAGTTGTGAGTTCAATTCTTAAGGGTCCCATTTAGGGAACTGGAGTAAAAATCTGTCTGGGGATTAGCCCTGCTTTGAGCAGGGGGTTGGACTAGATGATCTCCTGAGGTCCCTTTCAACCCTGATATTCTATAATTCTACAAAAACCTGCTATATGTGAACAAAGGGAAGGCAGCTTGTTAACAAAACATCTTCTTCTATAGCATATTGTATATCAGTACATTACCACTGGGGGAAAATACACTCATACCATTTTAGCTGTAATTAAAGAACATGGCAATCCAGGTTTATCATTGCAGTGTCCCCATTCTCAACACTATGTATATGCACATTTGCTAATTACATTTAATTACCATAAAACTATGGATGTAGTAACTTCCTTTTAATAGCAGTACACTCAACACTCCCACAACCCCAACATCATGGAAACTGATTGTAATGCTACAGATAAGCTACCGAACCACAATAAACAAATGTGAGATATCATCATTACTTCCATTCTACTCAGGTTTTTAAACTATGGTTGAATCCATGTTATCTTAAACTTAAGTGATGTGACTACCATCTGTCATATGTGGTTCTTTCTTTTCCCCTTCTCTTTTTCCAGAGGGAAAGTTGAACATGAGATTTATATATATATATATATATAAAAAAAAAAAAAATTCCCCTCTCACCCCTATGGGTGGGATGGGTCTTCCTCAACCTCGGGTCCTCTACCAGAGGCCTGGGAGTTTGAGGGTTCTGCGCAGTATCTTAGCTGTTCCTAGCACTGCACTCTTCTGGACAGAGAGCTCTGATGTTGTTCCTGGGATCTGTTGGAGCCACTCACCCAGCTTAGGAGTCACAGCCCCGAGGGCTCCTACCACCACTGGGACCACCATATATATATATGATGGCAAGGTTAAAGAAGTGTGCCTTTCAACTGGAAAGCAGAGAGGTTTGCAGTGGTGGTTGTTCTATGCATACGCAAGAGTTTTTGCCCACTCTAAATGCAAAAGAGAGAGCCATTTAAATTCTGCTGGGGATCTGCAGCTTCCCCAGTGGCCAATGGCCCCTGCGCTCTCCAGACAGTGGTGGTGGTAGTAGTGGAAAGAAAAGAGTTTTTAATCCTAACGGAAAGAGTCCTGTGGGATTGAGGATGTACATTACCGGATAGAAGCTATCTTCCCCTGTCCCACCTATTCCCACACCACACCTCCAAATCATTGTGAAGCTTTTGTGAAGAGACTTCCATGGCATTAGGGAGAGGTGGCGGGAAACAATGCTACAGAGATAGGCTTCCCCCTTTCACTCCCCCCCTTCCCCCCCACAATTAAATCTCCATTTCTTATCTTAGATACCTGGAGTTTGTATCCTCTTTGCCCACAGAGGCAAAGGAAACAATTCAGCCTTAACCATAATTCTTAAAAACCAAACAATTAGTATCGATAGCATTCTAACAGAAATTAGGGTTGCCAGGTGTCCGATTTTCAACCGGAACGCCTGGTTGAAAAGGGACCCTGGCAGATCCGGTCAGAACTGCTGCCTAGGCTGTTAAAAGTCAGGTCATCGGCGCAGTGGGACTAAGGCAGGCTCACTGCCTGCCCTGGCTCTGCGCAGGTCCTGGAAGCAGTGGCATGTCCCCCCTCCAGCTTCCATGCATAACGGCAGCCAAGGGGCTCCGCACGCTGCCCCTGTCCCAAGCGCCAGCTCCGCAGCTCCCCTTGGCCAGGACCCGCAGCCACTGGGCACTTTGGGGGCCGCTTCTGCAGATGAGGCAGCATGCAGAGTCGCCTGGCCATGCCTCCACTTAGGAGCCAGAGCAGGGACATGGAGTGAGTGGAGGGTGGGGTCTTGGATAAGGGGCAGAGCATCAGAGGAGGGGCAGGGAAGGGAAGGGGCAAGAGTGTTTAGTTTTGTGGGAGTAGAAAGTTAGCAACCCTAACAGAAGTAGATATTACAGAACTAGCAGTATTAGCTTATGATTATTCTGTGAGTTGCTATATGAAAATTTCTTCCATGCTTGCTTTACTTATGATTGGTGAAATGAAGAAGGGCCACTAGCATGTTATAAATAGTTAGCTCAAACATACATAAAAATAACATGTTACAGAAGATCAAATTATGTTTGGTTATTTTATATTCCTCTACGAAGTAATTTAGCTTATCTCCAACAGATGTTTTCATCAAACTGCAGGTTTGGTTTAGCTGTATTATTGGTCTAACTTCAGCATATATATCCAGGGAGCTACTTTGACAATATAAACTGGAATCCAGACATCATTACTGTCAAAATCACATTATTTCCACACTTCCGCAGCTACATCATGTTTGTGAGTTTAATACTTAATATGCTTGTAGTGTGTTAACTAGAAAAATCAAGATAAAATATAATTCTACAACAAATCAGTGTTTGTAAAAGTCAGTGGTGTTTCTGCAGTGTTTTGATTTCCTCCATCAGACAATAAGTCTACAACAGAGCAGGAGACTGGAATTGGAACAGGAGACAGCACGTACCCTATAAGTAACATTCTGCATGGCTAATGACCTCAGAGAAGTGGAACTTGGTGTGACTTTTGAAGATTACAGTTTATGTGAACATGCCTGCAGCTACACAATGAATACAACATTTGAAAAAATCAATATTAACTTGAGCCAGGATTTTAAAAATTTGATGCCTTGATTTAGGCTTGTAAATCCTTTTTTAGGCACCTAATTAGGCAGCCTGGATTTTAAAGAGTTGAACACCTTCCGCTATCATTGATTTCAGTTGCAATTCATAAAAATTATACCACTTATTTCAACATTTAGACACTCATCTTTAGATAGTGAAGTTTGAATTTTTGGCTTCTCCTTCAGCTTATAAAATGAATGTTTTCAGTTACATTTTTATTTCATTTTGATTTTATTTATCTAGTCAAAACTCAGCCATCAGAGATGGATAAAATTATACTTTAGAGATAAAAAATATCCATAGGTGGTCATTGAGTATCTGGGCATTGAAAGTATTTCTGATTACTACAGCTACTGAATCTGCTTTCCTGCTATTAAAGTACATGGGAAAATCTTGGAAAAAAACAAACAAAAAACCCCCCCTCTTTCATACTTAAAATAGGTAATTAAGTTTTTGGTATACACAATGAGTCTTTAAATGAAATTCTGTGGTATAATTAATTTAACCAGAAAGGGCTAGGTTTATGTAAATAATGCAACTGGCTTGATGTGCCAATGGCTGGGCATCTGTGATATTTGGGAATCTGTCTATATAAACTTATCAATTCTGGTTGATATTATGAAGTTATTATGAAATGTTACAATGAGAACCACTACATTATGTACTCTCGGTACATATCATCACCAATCTGCAAAATCCATTGTGAATATGCAGCCTTTTGCCTTCCTTCTTTCCTATTTATCTCCATGTGGGACTGAAATTCCAAAAGCTGGTGGCAAAAGAGTAATAAAAAGGGTCAAATACTGAAAAGTAATTGCTCTATGTAATAAGATAGCTCCTACCCAGGAGAACTGCTTTGTCATGGAAGAAGTCACCTGGCAAGGGTCTCTGGTGACCTGGGGAAGCTGGCAAGGGAATCATCTAACAGAGGAAACTGGAAGGTTATAAAATGCGAGGAGCCAATCTGTTGGGATCCTTAGCTATTTTCTCCAGCTGAAGAGGAGAGAGAAGTAACCCAACATGTGCAGGCCTGCCTGAGCTCAGTTGGTCCCCCAGAGACTCAGAAGGGAAGGGTAAGATAGTGAGGGGTATTGCAGTTAGGATGTTTACTGCTTTCTAAATTATCTGTACTCTCATATCTTATACAATTGAGTAGAAACAGTTACATTTGACTCTGGGCAAAGTGTCTGTGGGTGTGTTATGTTTTTCATCACTACCATTTGCCTTCTGAGAGAGAAGGCTCACATCTTTCAGTGGGATTTTGGCCCATGATGTGTTTAAGTGACTGGGGTATCTTGGGCAGCAGCATGGTTCCTGGAACCTTCAGGGAGGTAGATTGTGGAACTCCATTTCTGTGAAAGGGTAGCAGACTGAAGGTCTTTTCCCAGGATATGTGGAATGACCCTAATATGAAGAATCTCAGAATGATGAGACAGACAACTGTTTGTAAATTGGATGACAATCTCCATGTCATTTCCTTATTAGTAGAAGAAATTCTAGAAATGATTCCTATAGCAAGTAATCTGTAAAATATTAAAATGAGTACTACACTTATTTCTGTTGGGCAACAACATACCCAATATGGTTAGAAAGTTTTAATGCCACAAATGTTTCACCATGAGATTTTGCCCACTAATCTTAAAACTTCCACCAATAATAAAGACATCAGCTTTTATCTTCTGAAAAGTCACATAACTAAAAGCTAGAAATTTCTGGAGCAAAACTGAGTACACACCTTAGGCAGCATAGCACTTTGCAGCATTCTCTGGCTTGGAAGAGATAGGGAACTGTCTGGCAAGAGATATTTGTACAAATATACAATATCTGCCAATGTAAAGATCCTAAAGTCAACTTTTATACCCAAGAACTTCAGTGTGTAATCCCTAGAGGGGTTTAGCTCCATTAGAAAGATTGAAAGTCTATGACAAGAATAATCCTGTTCCTATGTACTTCCAGCCATTTGAAAGGAAGTTAGGTCGTCAAGCCCAGATCAGCACACTGCAATCTCACAACCTAACAATTACCAATCAACATGAATAAATTTCAAAATACAATTGAAACATTATTTGCCATCCTTTCTGGCTTCAGGGATGATCAGAATGTGAACAGTTTCCTCTGTCTTTTTAACAGCACAATGCACGGAAGTACAGAACAGAAGAGAAATGATTTCTCCAAACTATAAGAGGTTTTAGATGAATGAGTTACTGAATTAAGAGAAAATTGCACAGTTGAAACGTAATTCATGTCTGTACTAAAATCAACTCACTCTGCTTTGCTCCTATAGTATGGATAGAAAAAACTCTAAAAGAAAGGTAGAAGATTCTTTCTGGAAAGGTTATGAAAGGAGCAGGGGTTGCAAGGAGGTAGACAAAAGCTGGACAATGATAGAAAACAATGAGAATCAGCTGTGTCATCTATGTAAACTGGTCCTGCACATGCTTTTGCCCTATTCAAATAACTTTGAGCCAAATCCTGAGACCCTGGGCCATCTTTTCCCCTCAGGAAAAATTCCACTGTAATCAATGGGTAAATACTAGGATTTGGGCTTATATCTATAGCATAAAACACACAGCATTTGTTTTGCCAGTCCAGAAAAAAAAAAAAAAAGTATTTTTTTGGTCTCCCCTTCAAAGATACAATCATCTCACGTGCACAACTAAAGAAATTGTAGAACCTCTGGCATATGGATTACCAACCAAATGAACCGCATAAACTCTAGCTTTTACTATGTTCCACCTTCCCTTGACCTCCCACTAATTTACATCAAACTTGTGTTATTTCTTGATATGAAGTCAGAATTTGCTTCTATCAAAGTCAATAGCAGTTCTGCCATTGACTTAGGAGATAGTAGCAGGTCCACAGATTATCAGTTAATCACAGTTACCTCATGCGTTTAACTAAAAAAAAGTAATTGTGATAAAAAAAATTAATCATGATTAATCACAGTTTTAATCGCACTGTTAAACAATATAATACCAATTGAAATTTATTAAATATTTTGGGATGCTTTTCTACATTTTTAAATATATTGATTTCAATTACAACACAGTATACAAAGTTGACAGTGCTCAATATTACAAATATTTGCACTGTAAAAATGGCAAACAAAAGAAATTGTATTTTTCAACTCAGCTCAGACAAGTACCATAGTGCAATCTCTTTATTGTGTAAGTGCAACTTAGAAATGTAGATTTTTTGTTACATAACTGCACTCAAAAACACGACAATTAAAAACTTTAGAACCTACAAGTCCAATCAGTCCTACTTCTTGTTCAGCCAATTGCTAAGACAAACAAGTTTGTTTACATTTATGGGCGATAATGCTGCCTGCTTCTTATTTACAATGTCACCTACGAGTGAGAACAGGCATTCACACGGCACTTTTGTAGCTGGCATTACAAGGTACTTACATGCCAGTTATGCTAAATATTTGCATGCCCCTTCATACTTTGGCCACCATTCTAGAGGACATGGTTCTATGCTGATGATGCTCATTAAAAAAAAATGCATTAATTCAATTTGTGATTGAACTTCCTAGGGGACAATTATGTTTCCTACTCTGTTTTAACCCGCATTCTGCCATATATTTCATGTTATAGCAGTCTCAGATGATGACCCAGCACATCTTGTTCATTTTAAGGACACTGTCACTGCAGATTTGACAAAACACAAAGAAAGTACAAATATGAGATTTCTAAAGATAGCTACATCACTCAACCCAAGGTTTAAGAATCTGAAGTGCTTTCCAAAATCTGAGAAGGATGAGGTGTGGAGCATGTTTTCATAAGTCTTAAAAGAACAACACTCCGATGCAGAAACTACAGAACCTGAACCACCAAAAAGAAAATCAACCTTCTGCTGGTAGCATCTGACTCAGATAATGAAAATGAACATGCGTCATCTGCACTGCTTTGGATGGTTATCAAGCAGAACCCGTTATCAGCATGTACACATGTCCTCTGGAATGGTGGTTGAAGCATGAAGGGACCTATGAATCTTTAGTGCATCTGGCATGCAGATATCTTGTGACACCAGCTACAACAGTGCCATGCAAATGCCTGTTCTCACTTTCAGGTGACCCTGTAAACAAGAAGTATTATCTCCTGAAAATACAAACAAACTTGTTTGTCTGAGCGATTGGATGAACAAGAAATAGGACTGTGTGGACTTGTAGGTAAAGGTAAGAATAAAAAAAAAAGGTAATGATTGCAATGGTAAAGTCGTATATAATTTATATGTGTGTGTTGTTTCACAATGTTGACAAAGAACACTTGACCTTGAAGGGTAAGGGGAGGGGGAAATTTTTTTTTTTGCTTTAGATTGTAAGAACATTTTCAATGCCCAATTGCCTTCTGTGAACCCCACTGGGACCACAACCCACCAGCTAAGAAATAATGCTATAGTACAATTAGCCTAGACGTCACATAAATATTGTCTTCCTGGTTCTAATGGTTTTCATGGATCATAATGAAAAAAGAAAACAGGTGGAAGCTCAGTATCAGCAATAAATAAATAAATAAATAAAAGCAAAATGGGATTTTTCAGCCATACAAGGTTAAAATAAAGTTAAAAAAAGAAAAAAAGAAAGTCACCCACAATACTGAAGGAAATACTGAAAGTCACCCACAATACTGATTTTAAGAGGATGTGTTGAAGACTGAGATAGATAATAGTACCAGTTATGCTGTGACATTTCAATAAGCAATCAAGCTTTTGAATGCTTAACTGGATCCCTTGCATATGTACAATTAGCCTAGAAATCACATGACCAGCAGTTTTTTTTTCTTTTGAGATCTCTTGTACTTTCTACTTCCAGATAAAAAAAGTGGAAATATTAAAAGGACTTAAATGCTAGAACTTCCACACCCAAGCCAGTTCAAACACTCAACATTTCAAAACATGAAAAATAAAGTGTATATATACATACTTATATACATATATTTTCTCCAGTTTTGAACGTCAAAAATCATTGACTTCAGTTTTTGTTTCATCCAAACCAGGTACCCATCCCTAATCTGTACTTGAAGAAAAACAAGCACATCAGCAGTTTGGGAAGGAGAACTGTGTACTTTTATTGCTGTTCTCAAGCATCAAACAGAGGAGGAGTTTAAGGGGTGCACCTGGAAAATTAGGCAATGATTGACAACAGCTTGCAGAGAAGCACTAAGAAATTGGTAAGAAATAGCTGTGCTGCCAAAGGCATTCCCAGGTAGGTAGCTTAATCCAACTCATCATAAAAAAGCAAGATTTCTTTTTCTTCCTGTCTAAATTATTCCCTCTACAATAGAAGTTATTTATGCAATGCTGTGTATCTCATAATTCAGAAAGATTTGTGAATTCATTACACAGTGAAATTAACAACAAAAACCTATGTGACTGATCAAATCTATCTATTTCACACTATAAATTTGATACAGTTTTCACTCAGAAACAGTGCACAGCCTTTATCAAAGCTGATGTTATCTTCTAAATCAGATAAACCTTCCAATAAATACATAACAACTAAATCAGATACATTGCCTGTTAAATGAGATGTATCATATGTTGAAACAAATATACCTCCTACTAGGGTAACCATCCGTCCCGTTTTTAAAGGGACAGCCCCATTTTTGGGGACTTTTTCTTATATAGGCACCTATTACCCCGCACCTTCCTGTCCTGTTTTTTCACAGTTGCTGTCTTGTAACCCTGCCTTCTACTAAATCATGTTTTAAACCAGAAATATTACATATGCACCACTTATTGTGCTTCATATGATAAAGATGAGAGGTAAAGTTTACTGAAATGAATATGGTAAGTATTACACAATAGCCACACAACTGAGACATGTCAAATATTAACAAATATCAACTTTGTGAAGGAAGGATGAACTTGTTGTTAAGGCACTGCCTTCTTGGGTAACCGTAGGCAAGTTACTTAAATTTCTGTCCCGCAGTTCCCTTATTTTTCTCTTTCTGCCTCTCTTGTTTCAGAGCAGGGACTGTCTCTATGTGTATATAAGACAGGTAGCACAATGATGCCTTACCTTGGTCCAGGTCCATAGGTGCTACTGTAATATAAATAAAAACTGGTTACTAATGTGCTCAGTAACTGTTGTTCTTCAAAAAAATGTTGCATATTCTGATTCCACTCTTGGTGTCTGTACGCCCCACCATCTGTGGGCCTCGGTGGTACCAGTTGGGCGGTTCAAGCACCTGCTGCTGCATGCCATTGTGTGCAGGTATAAAAGGCAGGATGAACACAGGATGAGAAATGGGAGTCTATTTAAACAAAGATTGGAGAACAACTCTTCAAACCAGCATCATCTCTGGGGTTCTGAGAAATATAATGAGAGGCGGACAGGTGGACTGAGGACAGGGTTGCCATTGTACAGATGTCTACATTTCAGAACATGTGTCAGAAACGCTGCCAATTGTGGTCTCATCCAATGAGCTGTGACTTTGCATGGCAGGGTGATATTAGGCAGGTCATAGTACATGCCTATACAGGAGGCTAACCAAGAAGAGATTCTTTGAGTGGAGACTGATTGTCTTTTTATTCTGTCTGCCACCACTATGAACAGTTGGGAGGACTTATGGAAGTTCCTGGTCCTGTCCAGGTAAAACACCAGAGCTCTTCTGATGTCTACGGTATGAAAATGCTCCTTTTCCCTACTAATATGTGGCTTCGGGAAGAATGCAGGCAAATAAACTGGCTGGTTTATATGGAAAGATGACACCACCATCATCACTGGCGATCCTTCAATTCAAGGATGATCTATACCACAGACTTACAAAAGGATGTGAACAAATTGGAGAGAGTCCAGCGGAGGGAAATGAAAATGGCCAGGGGGCTGGGGCACACGACTTACGAGGAGAGGCTGAGGAAACTGGGCTTGTTTAATCTGCAGAAGAGAAGAGTAAGAGGGGATTTGATAGCAGCCTTCAACTACCTCAGTGATTCCCAAACTGGGTTTCATGAACTTGTGGGGGTTCGTGAAATGTTACAGCAAGGTCTCAGGAAAAAATTCCCTAATGGTGGACAGAGCTGTCGCTAGGGATCCCAGACAGCACGGGACCAAGAGCCCGGAGCTCCTGGACTTACAAGAGCTAAGCAGATCAAAGCAATCATGTCAATCCACAGAGGAGATGTAAACTTCAAGACTACTTATAAGAAATGGAAAGGGAGGTGGATATGTTCTGATGTTTTTAAAATTAAATAGGCAGCTAGTATTGTTTTTAAAATTATTTTGAAGAACAAGTTTAAGCTTTGCTGTAATGTGTGTTGTTTGCCTGGACTGCTCAAGACCTGAATGTTTGTGTAGAAGGAACAATTTGAATTAGCTTCTTAAATAACTTCATGCTGTTTCACATCTGCTACTCCTTCATGAAACATAGGAGCTTTGTCTTATAACAGGCTTATTCAAAGTGATACAAGCTACAAAAGTGAGATCTTGGAAGAGTGTTGCCATTTTCACAATGTAATAAAAATACTATAATGATAAATAATAATTAATAATGGTGTGTAATAAGCATGTCATAACAACAGATTTTATATTTCCAAGATCACTGATTTTATAATTTATACTCAAGTAAAGGAGAAAATCCCTGGAAATATTCATTTTTAGGAGTGAGTTTGTGAGACTTGACATTTTAGTGAAAGGGGTCACAGGTTGTTAAAGTTTGGGAACCACGGAACTACCTGAAAGGGGGTTCCAAAGACGATGGAGCTCAGCTGACAGAACAAGGATCAATCATGTGAAGTTGCAGTAGGGGAGGTCTAGGTTGGATATTAGGAAACACTATTTCACTAGGAGGGTGGTGAAGCACTGGAATGGGTTACCTCGAGAGGTGGTGGAATCTCCATCCTTAGAGGTTTTTAAGGCCAGGCTTGACAAAGCCCTGGCTGGGATGATTTAGTTCAGTGGTCTCCAACATTTTAGGCTGGCGGGTGCCAGCCGAAGGACCACTGCGAAGGTGGGGGACCTGCCGAAATGCCGCCAAATTTTGGCGGCATTTTGGCGGCGACACCTCTCGATGACGTCGCTTGCTGTCGACAAGCGACGTCATCAGAGGCGTCCCCGCTGAAATTCGGGAGTAACGCCTCTCGATGATGTCACTTGTCGACGGCAAGTGGCGTCATCGAGAGGCATCGTTACCGAAATTCAGGAGCGACGCCTCTCGATGTCATTTGTCAGTGACAAGCGTCATCATCGAGAGGCGTCCCCGCTGAAATGCCGCTGAAATTCGGCGGAATTTCGGCAGGTGCTCTCCCATGTTGGGGACCACTGATTTAGCTGATGTTGGTCTTGCTTTGAGCAGGGGGTTGGGCTAGATGACCTCTTGAGGTCTCTTCCAACCCTAATCTTCTATGATTCTTCTATGATTCTATGAGAAGATGACACCACCCTTGGCATGAACCTCAGATGAAGACACAGGTAAACCTTGTTCTTAAAGACTATCCTATAAGGAGGCCCAGACATAAAAGCAAGCACCTCTCCTACATTTCTGGCTGAGGTAATGGCTACCAAAAATGCCACCTTCATTGATAGATGCAGCCCAGAGCAAGTAGTTAAAGGCTCAAAAGGGAGACCTATAAGTCTAGACAACACCAAGTTTAGAGGCTATGGGGGAACAAGGTCTTACACCTGTGGGTACAATTTTAGTAGGCCTTTCGAAACCTTATGGACACATCATTAGAGAAAACAAAGCATTTATCCATTTTAGAGTGGAATGCTGAAATAGCTGCTAGATATACTTTGATCAAACTAGCAGCCAAATCTTGGTGTTTCAGGTGCAGTACGTGGTCCCCAACACATTGAACCAAAGAGCAGGACAGTGACACTGCATTCCTGAGAGACCAGTAGAAAATCTCCTTTATGCTTTTCCTCTAGTCCTGCTCATTCATAGGGTATTACTAAGGAGAAGACAGGACTAGGCCAGAGTCATACACAGCCCCAGCATGGGCCCACCCGCACTGGTTCTTCGCTCTCCTGGTGCTGTCAGTGAAACCTCCAATCTCATTTCCACTAGATTTGGATCTGATCTCCCAAGATGATGGGCACTTCCTCCACTGGAGCTTACACTCTCTTCGCTTAACTTCATGGATGTTCCATGGCAAGATATTAGAGAACGGTCTTGCTCGAATTAGGTTCAAGAGATCCCACTAAATAGTAGAAAGCCTTCTACAAATGTTGCTGCCCTCTTTAAGTGGAAAGACAGGTCAAAAATCGCTCTGAGCCCCTCTCCCCCATTTGCTTTTGGGATTTGGAAATAATGTGAATAAAACTCCTTCCCTCAGACAGCATGGAACCTGCTCTATGGCCCCTGACCAGATAGATTGTACCTCCTGGAGAAGAAGCTCCCATTGAGAGTAGTCCCTGAAGAGGGACAAGGAGGAAGGTTGGGAGGGAGGAACAGAAACAAATTGGAGGGTATATCACACCTCCAGAATGCTCAAGACCCACTGGTTCAAGGTAAATCAGGATCAAAAACTGAGGAACCAGTACAGACAGTTTGCAAAGGTGGGAGAATTTTGGTCTGGACAGATGGAATCTGGTATGATGACTTTGGCCCATCAAAATGACAGACCTTCTTGTGGTTTGTGAGACATGAAATCCCACCTCCAAGTCCAACAACAAAGATGTCCCTTCCTCTGACCAAGAAGGAGCTGATTCCATCAGTGCTGGAGACTTAGTGATGAGCAGAGCATTTACATCATTGCTGGCTTCCCCGTAGACTGTACTGATGGTCTGAATGACCAGGAATTAGACAACTGCGGTACCACAGGTTCTACTGTGGGAGCTGGTGCTGGACGGGGCAACGGTGAGGAAGGATCCAACTCTTGCACCGAAGGAGACCCAGGACCACGAGGCAGAGCAAATTCCTTGCTGCTGCAAATGCCTATGGGGTAGTTGGCACCAAGAACATACCACCTCCTTATGATCCCGATGAAGTTCGTGGTGCCCTTCCCAGCACTAGAGCCATTTGTACTAACTTAGGTTTTGATTTAGAGGAGGAGAGCTTAGATTTCAGTTGCACTCGACTCAACTCCTTCTTGCCCCTCTTACCAGACTTGGAGGGTGGAGATCTTTACTTGGTCAGAACCTCTTTAGAAGTCTTATACTTCCTCAGCATGAGTGAGGAAGATCAGTGCAAGGACTCTAATAATGTAGGGGATGTGCTTCTCACTGAAGCTGCAGAACCCAGCATCATGTCAGACCAGGACAACTCTGATGGTGGTCTGAGTGCCACCTTCATCAGCAGGAAATTCAGCCTAGCGTCCCTATCCTTCTTCATTCTAGACTTGAATTCCCAGCAAATCTGGCTCTAGTCTTACCTGTGTGCTTCACCCAGGCACTTTGGACAATTATTATGCAGGTTGCTCACCAGCACAGGCCTCGAGCAAGAAGCACACTGTTTGTACCCTGGTGACTGGGGCATGCCTCGGTGCCAGGAGCAGAACGCCCCCAAACGGGGAAAGACAACAACAACAACAACAAAAACCACATTTTTTAAAACTACTAAAACTTACTAACTATAATAACTATAACAACTACTAGACTAACTCTATTACATACAAAGCTGAGAGAAAACTGTTCTGGTAATGAACAGGAGGTTCCAACAACCATCCCGGGAAGTAAGAAGAAACTGGGGTGCACTAGGAGTGCCTCAGCTCTTTATACCTGCAGTGATGCATGAAGGCAGAGGGCACTTGAGCCACCCAATGGATATCACTGAGGGAAAAAGTTTCTGATGGCCATACACTGGGCACACAGACAGTAAGAGTGCAATCACACGAAGAAAAATAAAAATTGTCTGACAGAGGTAAACCAAGAGCTACTTTGGAGTACATCAATCTGCCCGGTAGATCCACATACAGATCTGTCAAAAGTCAACAAATGACTATGCTGCAGTAGGATAGCAGGAGTACTTCCAAATCCTTTTCTGGCTATCTACCTGTCATCAAACGACTGAAAAAAGGGCTTTCTAGGTCTGCAATCCTCTTATTCAAGGTCTGCATTCAACCAAAATCCAGTCTTACACCTGTGGCTACATTTATGCATGTTGATATCTGGAGAGCTTAGACAGCCTTACAAAAATTCTATGTAGGGCTTATCTATACAGAGAGCAGCAAAGGATCCTGTGGCACCTTATAGACTAACAGACATTTTGGAGCATGAGCTTTTGTGGGTGAATGCCGACTTCGTCAGATGGATGCAGATTCACCAACGAAAGCTCATGCTCCAAAACGTCTGTTAGTCTATAACGTGCCACAGGATTCTTTGCTGATTTTACAGATCCCGACTAACACGGCTACCCCTCCGATACTTCTATACAGAGAGTTAGCCTGCAGCGGGTTAGAGGGCAGTTCATGTACAAACCAGCTTGCTGCACACTAAGTAGCTTTGTGGTCTCTGCTATCACACTCTAAAAGTTCCATAGTGCACATTGACAGCAGGAAGTCATGCATTGTAAACTACTGTCATAATCTGAGAATGTCAAAGAATGGGTAAATAATAGGTTGACAATTTGGGTGGACTTTTAAAAATCCTTTGTCAAAGTACCTCTGTTAAACAAATTCAGGATTAATTGGCTGAGGAGCAAAATATTGTATGACTAGGGAACTGGCTAAGACTCAAAACCAAAAGTAAGAATAAATGGGCAGTTTTCCACATGTGGAAAGGTTAAGAATGGAATGCCACAAGGTTCCGTGCAAACACTGGTATTATTGAGCATATTTATTAATGATCTGGAAAATTTGCACATGACCAAAAATTATTTAGGTTAATCAAGACTAAAAAAGAAAGTGAGAAATTTCAGGGGGCCCGAATGAACCTAAATAAATGTGAAGCATGATGGTAGATACAATTCATTATTGGTAAATGCAAGTTAATAATACACATTGGAAGGAATATTCTGAGCTACTAATACACTGTATTGGGTTCTAAATTAACTCTAAGCACTCACAAAAAAGACCTGAGGTCTTTACTGTGGCCAGCTCAATGAAGACCTCAGCTCAATGGACTGCAACATCTGAAAAAGCAAACGAAAGACCTCCCTATTAAGAATGGGATAGAAAATCCTGCCATTATTGGAATGCCATTATATAAATCAATGGTACACCTTCATCTAAATTACTGGGTGAGACTGTATGCTGCACTTCTTGGGGTACAGCACAAACAGGGGCAGTCCAAGGGAAGTGGGGGCACAGGTGGGTTTTAGCTACTTTGTATTCTTCCAGTTCTGGACTGGCTGGGGTCTGCAGGTATAAGTTAGGCAGCCAAGGACCTGCTCTAGCAGTCCAGTAACACTAAGCTGCCCCCACAATCTCTGTAGCAATACATTCCTCCAGCCCCGCTTCCTATGCCAGAACATAAGGGAGGTCCTGCATAGGGCTGCCTACTGCTTTTATCCTGGCTGAGGTCAGGTTGGGTCGCGTTATGGCAAAACAAAATAGCAGAAATATTAGCCTGTTAACAATAGCTGTTTGGACATTGCAGCACTGGCAGACACTTCGGCTAGCCACACAAGCTCAAGCCCACCCTGCCCCCTAAGTCCATGCTGGGATGGTTAGCCTGAGCCCCTGCTCCTGCTGCAGCATCGACACAGTTATTTGCAGCACACTGGATCAAGCCCAGCTAGTACAAATCTGTCTACCCAGCTTTGGGAGGCTGACTTCCAGCCGCAGTGTAGATATACCCTTACAGGCATGGACAGACCTCCATAGGAGTAGAGGTTGAAAATGACTGCTACATTTTATATATTGCACATTTACCAGTCTCTCTTTTCTTCCCGGAGTAAGGAAGAGGTATAATCTTGGATTTAGATGTTTAACCAGGAAGTTAATGCATCAGAATTTATCAAGGTCTGGATTTCTATCCCAGGAGTTACATTTTTTAGCAGCAACTTTTCATCCAGCCTTCAATGAGACTCCATTTTGAAGGCATAATTAAGTCCATATGAAATCTAAACCTCTGATTGGGCCCACACATCTCGTACTTAGATATTCAAGTAAGAGTAGTTGTATCCACAAATACCTGTCCCTGCAATTTGCAGGCTTAAAAAGGGGTATCAGGTTTTTTTAAATCTGTCTTCAACTGTATAAGTAGAATCTTTTCAGAAGATATAGGTCTATATGTAGGGTCCTACCAAATTCATGGTCCATTTTGGGCAATTTCAAGGTCACAGGATTTTAAAAATCATAAATTTCACAACTTCAGCCATTTAAATCTGAAATTTAACGGTGTTGTAACTGTAGGGGTCCTGACCCAAAAAAGAGTTATGGGGGATCACAAAGTTATTGTAGGGGAGTACTGCTAGGGTTGCCAGGTGTCTGAGTTTTGATTGGAACGCCAGGTCAAAAAGGGACCCTGGCGGCTCTGGTCAGCACTGCTGACTGGGCCATTAAAAGTCCAGTTGGCAACGCAGCAAGGCTAAGGCCAGCTCCCTGTGTGCTCTGGCTCTGCGCAGCTCCCCAGAAGTGGCCAGCATGTCCAGCCCTTAGGCGCTGGGGTGACCAGGATAGCTCTGCAGCCTATGGGAACTGCGGGGCCAGTGCCTTGCATGGGCAGCAACTTGTGGGCGCGGGCAGTGCGCAGCGCCTCCTAGCCCCTCATGCCAGCCGCTTCCAGGAGTAGTGCGGAGTCAGGGCAGGCAGGAACCCTGCTTTAGCCCCACTGCACCACCAACAGGGAGACGCCTGAGGTAAGCGCTGCTCAGCCAGAGCCCACCCTTGGCCCCAGTTCGGAACCCCCTCGCATACTATAACTCCCTCCCAGACCGTGCATCCCAACCCCTTGCCCCAGGTCAGAACCCTCCTGTACCCAAACTCCCTCCCAGAGCCTGCCCTACCCCAGCTCTGAGCCCGCTCCCACATCCCAACTCCTTGCACCATCCTGGAGCCCATTCCCGCACCATGAACCCCTCATTTCTGGCCCCACCCCAGAGCCCGCACCCCCAACTGGAGCCCTCACCCCCTCCTGCACACCCCAACTCACTGCCCCTGCCCAGTGAAACTGAGCGAGGGTGGGTGTGAGCAAGCGACGGAGGGAGTGGGGCTGGAGTGAGGGGGGGCTTCAGTGAAGGGATGTGGCCTCAGGGAAGGGGTGGGGCAAGGATTTTGTTTTGTTCAATTAGAAAGTTGGCAACCCTAGGTGCTGCTACCCTTCTGCACTGCTGCTGGTGGCGGTGGTGTCTTCACAGCTAGACAGCTGGATCTCAGCTCTGAAGGCAGAGCCACCACCAGCAGCAGCCCATAAGTAAGAATGGCATGGGATGGTATTGCCACATTACTTCTGCACTGCGGCCTGCAAGGCTGGGCCCTCAGTCAGCAGCTGCCACCCTCCGGCCACCTAGCTCTGAAGGCAGAAGTGCAGAAGTAAGCATGGCAAATATGGTGTTGCCACCATTACTTCTCCTGCAAGTAGGATGCCACCTTCAGAGCTGGGCACCTGGCCAACAGCCACCACTCACCAGGAACCCAGTTCTGAAGGCAGCACAGAAGTAAGGGTGGCAATACCATGAGACCCCCTTAAAATAACCTTACAACGCTCTGCAACTCCCTTTTGGGACAGGGCCACCAATTTGAGAAATGTAGTTCACCCCTCTGAAATCTGTATAGTACAGGGTAAAAGCATACAAAAGACCAGAATTTGCAAGGGGAGACCAGATTTCACAGTCCATGATTCATTTTTCATGGGCAGGAATTTGGTAGGGCCCTATCTATATAATACAAGTTTTCCAGGTTACATAACCTCCAGCTTCTAAATCTGAGAAACGTTTTGTGATATAAAAGACAGAATTGTTACTGTACATGTCCATTGTACCTTAACATATGTTCAAATGTATCCAGTCCACAAGATTTCTGTCCATTTTAACTATATGTGAAGTTTGAAGAATCTGCAACTGGGCAAAGTTAAGGTTGTTTGGCTGCCCAAACTGTGCCTTTCCATACCACAACAGGGTTGGATTTCTTTTACGTTTAAATTTACCTGTTAATTTCCTGAATTTACAGGACTTGATTTTAGGATAAATTCAGCATTCCTAAGTTACTGATATATATTCTGAACTGTAACTCTATTTTAGCACCTTTTTTGTCTGAAAATGTACAGATAGAGAATTGTGTATGTATAAGTAGTTTTGAAAATACATAAAAGCTTGTTAAAAAAGTCCACTAATAAAGATAAGATCATTAATAGGATAAGAGTTAATAGACTTCTCCATAGCTTCATTACTCTTCAAACTTCATAATATGTATGAATGCTAGTGATTGTTTTTAATAATTGTACCTGAAAGTCTAAACAAAATAATTTTTGGAACCTAAGAAAACACTATTTTACTAGAAGAAAAAAACATTTTTCTATGTTAAAAATATCAAATAAGGTTAGCTGTCGTATCAGCTTTGAGCTCCTCTTCAGGGACAAATTGTATGGATTGCAAGAGACATTTTCTCCTCAATATTGTTCTGAACACAACATATGCTCTAATTGTTGTTGATAACTATGGCCCAGATTCTCCATTCCTTTTTCAATGGCAGGAAGTATACAAAGAGAATGGTGTCTAGAAGGCATGCTACCCTCTCACTCCAAAGTGTGCCCTCAGCTCCCAGATACCCTTCAGACCTCACAAACATTAAAATGTACATGCTGTTGGAGTAAAACAACAGCTAATGAGTAAACATTATAAATGCCATGTTGTCAGGCAAAGAGCCCTTAATTTCTGAGTAAGTTAATATTACCCCTGTTAATACCGTATTACCCCTAGAGCTAGTCGGAAATTTTCCATAAGAAAAAAGCTGGATTGTCAAAATCGAAACATCTTGCAGGAACATACTGAAGAAGTGCATAGGTGCATAGGAAGAGCAGTGTTGGAGAGTGAGAACAGGAGGGCTGCTAAGGGAAAATAACTCCAAACTGGCATCTCAAGATCAGTTGGGATTCCTTGTGTTTCCGTAGGTTCCACAGAATTTGAAGGTTATGCACCAGTGTCTTCTATACCACACCACAAGGGAAAGAACATGATACAGTTTCCACATACTCAACTTTATATTTATTCCCATCAGATGGATGGCAGGAGAGAGATCACTTGATCATTACCTGTTAGGTTCGCTCCCTCTGGGGTGCCTGGCATTGGCCATTGTGGGCAGACATGATACCAGGCTGGATGGACCTTTGGTTTGACCTAGTATGGCCACTCTTATGTTCTTCTGCAGGTTTTTCTGTGTTAGGTGAAAATGTAGCCCCTTCGTATTTCTTTTTTTAGCAGGCGCATTTGAGAACACTGTGGTCCACTTATAATTGCAGATCCTTATTTGTTTGCACTTCATGTATCTTGATAATAGAAATTCTCAATTATCCTATATATGAGCCTTGAGAGAAAGTAGTGTTTTTATCCTTGCAAGAAAAATAAAGTGGCATATGAAACTCACATATGAGACACAAGACAGACATATAAAAATTGTGCCACACAGTAAGCTGATCTCATTCCTAGTGTAACTACTCAAAAGTCTGTGCAGTTGCAACAGGGATGAACTTGATATCTTTATACCCTCTCCAGTAAACACTATGCTATGACTTTGTTTCAGCAAATGATTAAGTCAAAAGTGACTTGTTTGTAATATTCTTCGCTTAGGAAGCTCGGAAATTGTCAGCATCCCATAAAAATAAATTAGAAACAAAGGATTTTTTTTTAACCTCATAGAAATGGGGCATTTTGCCAGTAACAGATGCACACAAGATAAATTGGATCAGTGTGTTTTTACAACTAATATCCTGCTTACTAGCTACATCATACATTTTCTTGGAACTGATTTTTCAATAAACCAATAATTCAAGGGGAGGAAAATCACTAGTAATCGCCAAATTGTACTTCCTCTCTAAAGATTAACTTAATTGGATTACATTAAGGCATCAGGAACATGTTGTTGCAGTATGAAGGAGTGAAAGCTAAGTTTTGAAACAAACTATTCAGCCAGTGCTTTTGACCCCCACAAAGACATAACAGCATCGTTGTAACTCTGGAATGAGGGAAGAGCTGGTCCTTTAGGACAAACAAGTTACTGCAAGAGAAGTCAATGGTGTATTCGATATAAAAGGTTACTGCCCAAAATGAAACATAAAATAAAAATTTAAATTTTCAGATATTTATATAGACTATAAGCATTATAATCATCCTCACCATACATACTTATGACATAGATGACATAGTTGGCATCACATAGACCTGGTGGGATAATATGCATGACTGGAATATTGGTATAGAGGATACAGTTTGCTCAGGAAGGACAGGCAGGGAAAAAAGGGAGATGTTGTTGCCTTATATATTAAAAATGTATACACTTGGACTGAGGCTGATGGAAATAGACTTGTTGAAAGTCTATGGGTAAGGATAAAAGGGATAAAAACCAAGCGTGATGTCATGGTAGATGTCTACTACAGACCACCTAACCAGGAAGAAGAGGTACATGCGGCATTTTTAAAATGACTAACTGTCATGGTATAATTCCCAAATCTGAACCTTAGCATCCAAAATATGGGTACCAGCATGAATCCTCTAAGCTTTATTACCAGCTTAGATCCTGTAGTGCTGCCACCAATCAGGAAAGGATTTAGGTAGAAGGCGCCTGGATAAGCCTCTGGTCCTCCCCA
>NC_133770.1:136848508-136886078 GCF_003597395.2 Chelonoidis abingdonii
GGCTGTTCTAGATTTGATTTTGACAAATAGGGAGGAACTGGTTGAGAATTTGAAAGTAGAAGGCAGCTTGGGTGAAAGTGATCATGAAATGGTAGAGTTCATGATTCTAAAGAATGGTAGGAGGGAGAACAGCAAAATAAAGACAATAGATGTCAAGAAGGCAGAATTTAGCAAACTCAGGCAGTTGGTAGGTAAGATCCCATGGGAAGCAAGTCTAAGGGAAAAAACAATTGAAGACAGTTAGCAGTTTTTTCAAAGAGATAGTATTAAGGGCACAAGAGCAAACTAGCCCACTGCATAGGAAATACAGGAAGTATGGCAAGAGATTACCCTGGCTAGAACACCAGGAGATCCTCAATTATCTAAAAATCACAAAAGAATCCTAGAAAAAAAAAGTTACTTCAAATTACAAAGGAAGAATATAAACAAATAACAAATATGTAGGAACAAAATTAGTAAGGCCAAGGCACAAAAGAAGACTGGAAAAGGGAAAATACAGTGCCAATCTATAAAAAGGGAAATAAGGACAACCCAGGGAATTACAGAACAGTCAGCTTAACCTTTGTACCTAGAAAGAGAATTAAGCAATCAATTTGTAACCATCTAGAAGATTAAAGGTGATAAGTAATAGCATGGATTTTTCAAGAACAAATCATGTCAAACCAACCTGATAGCTTTCTTTGACAGGGAAACAAGCCTTGTGGATATGGGGAAAGTGGTAGACATGGTATATCTTGATTTTAGTAAAGCTTTTTGATACTGTACAGCATGACCTTCTCATAAATGAATTAGGTAAATGCAACCTAGATGGAGCTACTATAAGGTGGGTGCAAAACTGGTTGAAAAACCATTCCCAGAGGAATGAACAAGCAGTTGCACACATAAAAAACGGGAAATGATTGCCTGGGGAGGAATATTGCAGAAAGGGATCTGGGGGTCATAGTGGACCACAAGATAAATATGAGTGAACAGTGTAACATTGTTGCAAAAAAATTTAAAAAATGAACATCATTCTGGGATGTATTAGCAGGGGAGTTGTAAGGAAGACAGAAGAAATAATTCTTCCGCTCTACTCTGCTCTGATTAGGCCTCAACTGGAGTATTGTGTCCAGTTCTGGGCACCACATTTCAGGAAGGATGTGGACAAATTGGAGAAAGTCCAGAGAAGAGCAACAAAAATGATTAAAGGTCTAGAAAACATGACCTATGAGGTAAGATTGGTAAAATTGGGTTTGTTTAGTCTGGGAAAAGAGAAGACTACAAGGGGACATGATAACAGTTTCCAAGTATGTAGAGGGTTGTTACAAGGAGGAGGGAGAAAAATTGTTCTTCTTAACCTCTGAGGATAGGACAAGAAGCAATGGGCTTAAACTGCAGCAAGGTAGGTTTAGGTTGGACATTAGGAAAGACTTCTTAACTGTCAGGGTGGTTAACCACTGGAATAAGGAGGTTGGGAGGACAGCTCAGTGGTTTGAGCATGTACCTGCTAAACCTCAAGGGTTGTGAGTTCAATCCATAAGGGGGCTTTTTAGGGAACTGGGGTAAAAATCTGTCTGGGGATTGGTCCTGATTTGAGCAGCAGATCTCCTGATGATCTCCTGAAGTCCCTTCCAACCCTAATATTCTATGGTTGGACAAACACCTCTCAGGTATGGTCTAGATAACATTTAGTCATGCCATGAGGGCAGGGAACTGGACTAGATGACCTCTCAAGGTCCGTTCCAATAGTATGATTCTATGTTGATATACTGAATATAAAATCAGTACAGACTGCACATTATATGAAATCTTTCAACATATTCCATGTAGGGTTTCTGTGTTTTCTGTTTATTTCTTTCCTGAAATCTGGTGTTTATTTTATGCAAATTCTCAAGACATATACATTTAGTGGTAATGAAAACCATTTTCCGAAGCATTTCAGTCTATATTTTCCTCCCAGTTACAAATTTCATATTTTTTTAAAAAAAGATGTTCACTCTCAATAAAGGGAAAGATGCATGCTGTAAAACTGCATTTTTCAACTCCCATCTCATCCACAAGTTTAAGGACAGAATCCAAAAGAAAAGGTGACTTTTTGCTCTCAAAACGGCATAGTTATTTTCGATGCTTATTAAGAAAGCCCCTAAACTATGAAAAGGGGTATCTGAGTAGTTTTGTCAATTATCAGTGAAAATGCTAGTTATATGCACTACTGTTATATTTTGTCTATAAATAAAACCAAACTATAGCCACTGCAGTGCTGGTGCACTGGAGGGAAAAGAATACATAAAGAACTCTTTCTGTGCCCAGTGCACCTTACCATTTGTGTGAGTGCACATTTTATATGAATTTAATATTGAATTTTCATCTAGAAACGATTCCATGCAGATGGGGAGGAAAGGGGAGGGAATGTTAGGAGGAGCTAAAAAAACAGAAGACAGACCAAAAAGCATGATATATTATTATTTCTTTAGGTGAGTCATTTTTTGGGGATTTCTTACTCACACATTTTTTTAAAAATTTTGGCTCTTGTAAGTATTGAGCAAGGTATACCTCCTAATATTCTAGAGGTGTAAGCTGCAAAGGGACCGTTGATTTGGCTTACCTACCTGCTTCCCTACTCTACCATGGCATTATTTCTTGATAGCCCATAGTCTACTTGGCAAGGTTTAAAAAAAAATAAGAGCACTAGTAAGTGCCGAAATTGCATATGCAATTACTGCAATTATACATGCCAATTGTGCAACTGCAGATGCTTCTAACTGGTTATTTACTTAGCCAATTATCCAATTTGCATATGCAAACTACTACTGACAGTTATTGTGACCATGGGTCAGAACCAGCACCTAGCTGAAGGGTTGAGACATATAAGGTACCAAAACATGAGACAACTTGCCAGACTATTTTCTTCGAGCTTCACTAAAGCACCTAAGAAAATGCAGTTGGCAAAGCCTGATTGATTGGGAAAACTAGAGAAATTGTGAATCACACTGTCTTCACTTCAAAAAACAGTTCATAAATGACCACTGGATCAGATGTCACTTTCAGAAGATAGCTGCCCGAGATAAAAGCAATAACAACTCTCGCTATTAATTCAGTAACAATTTCCCCAAAATCAAAATCATGGGTCTTACCTGCAGGTCTTCATTTACTACTCCAAAGATGAGTGTATTTGCATTGCAAGATAAATTGGGCTTATTCTTCACATCTTATCTAAAACAGCAGGAATATTATTTGGTCATGCTATTCTAAGAGAGTATATTGCCAAGGGATACTACTGTACATTCATTTCTTAGAATGAGTACCATCTCTGCTCCTTCTCCTTCAGAGACCATTAGACTCCTTCAGTAGTCTAGGCTTGGATATGTTGCAGTCCCAGAGTTGTCTCTCTTTCACCCAGTCCCTGTTTCTTTCCTATGATTCCTAGACTGAATTATGGACCACAAACCTTGTATTGGAACAAAAACAAGCCATTACCAAATATCCTTGTACATTTTCACCTATTCACAGTGCCATGCACCTGAAAACTTTTATTCATGTGTTGTGCCTTTTTAGATGCATCTTTGCTCCTAGGTACCATTTTGAACACTGTTTGAACACTATGAGCTCCTACTGCTATTTCATATTTCAAAACCTTCTCCCTTCACTAAACTGCCAATGACACTGTAATCAAAGTGTCACATAAAAAAGCCAGCAGTTTTGTTTTCACACAAAGTTGTCTAACAACAAACCAATATTATCTTTTCTTCACAACTCAATGCTAACCAGGAGTCGGGAAATACAGATTAACATTTGTTACAGGCTGCCCCCAAAGTTCTAATGATTGCTGGCTATACCCCCTCACAGACATCAACCTATTGGGGGTAGGGATTAGAGGTACTGCTCACTATAAATATAGACTGCTAAATTTTGTTGCTTCCTGTCAGCCTTGTTTTTATGCTATATTATATATTAACAGAGAATTGATTTTTTTAATCCACTTTGTGTTTACTATACATTAGAAACAAATTTGTTTATGAAGCAGCTTGTCATGCCTTGCCTTTAATACTTTCATGAGTTCATTTAAGTTGTAACGCGGGGCCAAAGAAAGGTAAGTTATCCAAGAAATGGAAGACTAAACAAGCCACTGGATGAGTTTGTTACTCAGTTGTTTGTGAAGTAGTCTTTTCCACAGAAAATACTATATATGAGCTTTTGTACCCTCACAGACATTAGAAATTGCTCCCGCAGATTTAAGAATTAGAGGATAATGTGATAGACACTGATTTAAAAAAAAAACAACCTAGACAATAGTTTGAAATGTCAAGAGCAAATTGACACTGATTTTGTCAAATACAGGGGCGGCTCCAGGCCCCAGCACGCCAAGTGCATGATTGGGGCGGCAAGCTGCGGGGGGCGCTCTGCTGGCGCCGCGAGGGCGGCAGGCAGGCTGCCCTCAGCGGCTTGCCTGCGGAGGGTCCGTTGGTCCCACGGCTTCGGAGGACCTCCCGCAGGCGCGCCTGCGGAGGGTCCGCTGGTCCCCGCGGCTTCGCGGGACCAGCGGACCCTCCAAGGGAAGCCGCCGAAGGCAGCCTGCCTGCTGTGCCTGGGGTGGCAAAATGCCTAGAGCTGCCCGTGGTCAAATATATTACTTCAAAATAATATTCAGTTAAGATGAAGTCTGGAGCCCACAGATAAAAGTCAAGGGACTCTTATCTTTGAATTCTAAAAAAAGTTTGAAGGGAAAACCATATTTTATGTTTGTTTTGTTTTGTTTTTCAAAATTATATTTATGAAAATTCCCTGGAAGGGGCAATTTTTTCATTAAGACATTTTGTTTGCTATCCTTTTATCTAGCTAAACTGCAGGAAGAGCTTAAGGTTAGATCACTTATCTTTAATTCCAGCAGGGATTGTGATAAAGCATTAAGATGTGCTAAGAGGAAGACAAATGAGTACATGGGGCAGCATGTATTGATGGTTTTAGATTTTGCACCAGATATGTACATCTATAGATTACCCTTTATGAAACAAATAGATGTTCAGATTTCTTTATTTTTGTTCAGAAAAACTTTTAGTAATACGTTTAAAAGACTATTTCTGATTATAATGCAACATTGTTTTATTAGTGTACAAAATATAAAATTTGCGAATAGTGATAATTATTGAACTTGTTGCTATTTAGGTACATGATTTAGATGATACTGAATTTGATTTTATCAGTGATTCATAACTCTTCAGTTTTTGATGATGGGAATAGAACAATAACTTATTGTTTACAAATCTATTTACAAATGGATTAAACTCTTCTCTTGAATTGTGGCAATGTGTAAATTTGGTCAAAATATGTTATGCTACAACACACAAGCAACATAATGGGTACAGCATTGTTATCCTTTATAGTAAGCATTTTAGAGGAAAAAACCCTCAGAGTTACTGAACCATTTGTGTTGACATGGTGATTGATCTTTACAGATCGCATTAAAAAATAAGCCAAGTTTGAATAAAATCTTTACAGCTGTTCTTGAGGTTTGCATTCAAAAAATTTCTGATTGACATGAGACATGTCTGTTTCTTTTTAAATTCATAAATGGCAGAACAGATGTTGTTGAAGCTCTTAAAAATAAAATACCTCAGAGATGAGGCCTAGCATGGAAAGTTTCAGCCCCCCCAAATTTTTCTTGGGGAAGATATGAGCAACTAAAACCTATGGACTCTAATGTTGAAATGCAACTTTCATGAATTATAGCATTCACTAATTATCACAATCTTTCACAGTCTTTTTAGAATTGTTTTTAAAATGTCATGAGTTTTGTGTCACTATCTTGTCCAATTTTTCCTAACGTGTGGGGTCTGAATACTAGCTGGGGATGCATGAACTGTCCTTTCAATTGCTCTTCAGAGTCATAGTTTTCATTTTGAAAGAAAAAGGAAGTTTGTACCTGTTACAGTTGTAAAGACGATAAGACCTACTTCCTACAGAATTCTGCACCCATGCGCGGGCGCAGAATTCATATGGCCTGCATATTTCTGTGCCCCCATGCAGAAAAACAGACCCCGGCCCTATGACGCAGGGAAAGTCACTTGGTTTCTTTGTGCCTCAGTTCCCCATCTCTGAAATGGGATGATAGAGACTTTCCTACCTCACATGGGAGTCGTGAGGATAAATTAATTAATGATAGTGAAGTGCTCAGTTACTATGAACATCGGGGCCAGGTAAGTATCTAGGATACATAGAAAAGTATGAGAAACACTGATCTCTCCTGTGTATACTTCACAGGTCATTGCATTGAGATTTATAATGCTCTTAATTAGAAAAGCTTCCCAAAGCAAGAATGTAAACATCTAACAAAATATGAGGTATACACTGAGATTAGCTGAACCAAAATAAAGATTTAGATGGTGTAAATTACTTGTTGCTTGCAATTTAGTATGATTGTTTGCATTTTCAGAAAGGAAGTCAATTAAGTAGAAAAATTGCATTATACCTCTCTTGTGAATTTTATTCATTTACTCTAAGGGGGTGGGGACAGCTGCAGAGAGAGAATCTTAGAGAATTAATTAAGAATGAGTCTTTGGCAAATATTTAGCACCTACTCAGTATCAGTTACTCATAGAGCTAACTGAAACTGTAGATTTAGAGTTGCAAATTGAATCATAAATCAGATAAGGATAAACGCTATCTTACATTTCTAAAGTAACTTGAATATTGAGTAATTGGTAATATGATGCAGTCCTCTCTATATCATGCTAGTGATTTTTTTCTCAAAGTTGTTTTAGCTGAAACAATCTTTCCAGTTTTACCCCTTATTCCAGGATAATCAGTTTTATGTTGCAGAACACTGGGTTCAACCCAACATTCTAACTAAGCCAAAACTTCCATTGGCTTCTGTTAGAGTTTTTGGTGCACAAGGAATGAAAACTGGATCACTGCAGGCATCAAAACTGTAAAATATTGAACACTTCCATTGAAGTAAGAGAGCTGAGGATACATAGTACCTCAGAAAATCAGGCACCAAAAGAAGCATGTCCTTAATTACTACTACAACTAGTGTTTTCAAATGAGGAAAAGATTAGTTTTTCCATCTTTTGTCTCTTGACGAAGTGGGTATTCACCCACGAAAGCTCATGCTCCAAAACGTCTATTAGTCTATAAGGTGCCACAGGACTCTTTGCTGCTTTTACAGATCCAGACTAACACAGCTACCCCTCTGATACTTGATTTTTGGAAACCTGTCATTTGTTCCTTCTTTTGTTGTTTTCCTTTATCTGAAATAAGTCACTGAAACTGGAAGCATGTGACTTGATCTTCTGGATGGGTAACAATATGACAAGCCAGATTCTAAATTGCATCACGACAAGGCAGGAAGCAAAGATGACTTTACATTACCTTTATGACTTGTAATCCATGGAGCCAGTTAGAGTTCAGATCAACTACCGGTGCAACTTAGAGCAGCATTCAGATTGTACTAAGTTGCACTTAAGAACAATGGCCCCAATGGACTCTGGTCACACTTCTTTCACTCAACCTCCGCCACTATCCTGGGAGCTGGGGCTGCATACAGTACGTAGTTCCATGACACTTGGGAACTCCTTCACATCAGGAATCTCCAGGTAGCTAGTCTGCCAATTTCCAGTTGTTTGGGGTCACAGGAGTGATGCAAAGCAAGCAGCTAGGGAAAGAGAGGATCTGGCTACTTTTAAACTTAATCAAGCCCACTTTACGTTTTAACAACTAAAACAGAAATAGTTCTTTCATTTATTAACTCTCAAAAAAGAAAATTAATTCTTTATTGTGTTTCTTTTGTGGGAAATTTTAGTTTTACTAGCCAACCACACAGGGTCTTGGACATGGAACACTATTTATAGTTGCCCCAAAAAAGAGACCAAGTGGTACACAATGAGTTGTACTAACACAACGTATTAGTAACCTACACCACTCAGCCATTTTGCAGTCTTTAGGAAGATAGGTAAATAGCAACAACTCTAATGGGATTATTGTTTGTATATGTAAAAATCCATCATTTCTGTCACACTGTCCACTTGGTGAGAGATTATTATACAAACACAGCAGCATCCAGAAAAGCAGATTCAAAAATGACATCCATACTAGCATGACAGTATTTTAACTAGATTGTTATTTAAATTCAAGCTTTGACAGCAAGTTAAATATTAGTTTAATTGTAAATTACACTCTATGTCGAATTTTGTAGCACAAGGAGTAAATGTTTGCTACTGAGTGATGGTTTAATTTTGTTTTTAACAAGGACTGAAAACATTTTTACTGTGATTGTACCTGAAAACAAAATGAACGAGGCTGATAGAAAAAAGTGCTCCTTTACAGATAGACATTCAAACCTAGCTATGACTGTTGGTTCCTGGGCTAAATGCACCTTTGCTGGTCTCAGAGTGAAACCATATTAAGGCCTCCAGTTGTTACCTCTCTCGGGATGAAACCATGCAATTCTCCCACTCTCAGGCTGAGCCTTGGGCTGCAGTCCCAAGTGTATTAACTGTGACTACCACAGCAGATCTGACTTATATCTAAGCACCTACAAGTCTGCTCCCCCCTTGAAGCAATGACAGTGGTAACCGGTGACTAGATAGTTTTTTTAAGGCAAAGTAATTATTCTTCATTTTGAATCAAAGCATTCAAGAAAAAACAGATCTTAAAAACAATAAGCCAGTCTACATGCTTGGCTGTTTTTCCTACAGCTTAGCATTCCCTGGATCTGGAAAAACTCAATTTCTTTCACATTCCTCTGCAGAGCATCTCTCTGTGTCTACCTTTCTCCAGGAAAGCCCCTGACAATTGACCATCCCCCATTTTCTTGAGAAGGGCTGTTTAGCATTCTCCTGTTCTCTTCACTGCCAGAATTTGCAGAACAAAGCATTGCCTCATTGGAGACTATCTATCTATAGGGTGCTCAGAGCTAATATTTTCTGCCATTGTCTTGTATCTGTCCTCTCCACATGTTTGTTCAGAGGTTACTTATCTGGATCCAGAGTGTTGCTTCCCTTCTTGTTTTCCCACAACCCCAATTAAGCTAGAACAACATATTCATAAAGACGATTCACATGACGCCTTTAGTTGTACACTAATTTTACCTCATTGACCAGGTCACATACAACATTCATAAAATTACCTCAGTATTCTTAGATTATTATATAGCAGTTCCATGGCCATCAGACCATACAAACTATGGGAAGTGGGTTTTTTTCGTTGTTTGTTTGTTTTAAGAACTAAAGAAGTTCATATGTGTTTTAAAAAAAGTCTAGAAATTGTTTAATAAGCTTAAGATATGAGCAAAAAGGTAATCTCCTGCATTCATATTTAGGTACCTACATTAGTGGCCTGAGTTTTAACAGTATTGAGACCTCCTGAAGCCAATAATAACTGATGGGTTCTGAACACCATTGGTTCAAGAATGCTTAGTACTACTGAAAAACAAACCACTTATTTAGATGCCTAAATATTAATTTAAGAACCTAACATTCCACTTCTAAAAATCTTGGCCTTAAGGTTGTAATTAAATACAAATTTCAACAGGTTCTGCTATTAGTACTAGAAATCATAATGTACCATTCTCACACTCTCAAAATATTTTAGAATATCAGACTTACCATATATTGAGTACCAACCTCCTTTTTCTCTCTAAACACAACCTTGCCATTGATATGAGAGCCTCTCCTTTACACTTCTTGGCTTTGTGGTATCTCTGCCATTATCTCTGGATCAGTTTTAAAATTTCTGGTCCTTTGCCTATACCTCTATTTATCTCACCCTCTAATATTTTTTCTTTGTACTTCATAACTGTAACGTTTTGGAATAAAGTCTGCATGAAATTTACCAACTGAAGTATTCAAGAAAGAATTTACAGGAATGGGAATCAGCCTTCCCTTGAACAACTTGTATTAATGTGTTCCTTTCTTTATGCAGTATTGCCAGAGCCATTGTCATCATGATTCAGAGGGGGGGGAATAGGGTAATAGGAGGTAATTCTTTAGACGTGAGACTCTCACCTAACCAAGAAGTTCGCGTATACATAAAGATCATGAGAAATAAATTAAAATAAATAAAACTGAGAAACCAATAATCTCAGCAGTGCTTCTGTCCTTCCACCCTTTTTTTCCTTACTCTGAATAAATTATGCAATTATTTAAATAAAGTAAAGTATGTAAATAAAATACATAATTTACAATTACATACTTTACAATTATGTAAATAAAGTAAACAAGCTATTATGGTAATTTAAGCTATATTTGACCCTTCCTTCTAAATATGTAGAATTGGCAAAATAAGGGTTACCCATGTACATGCTCTATTCTATAGTAAAATAAAAGGCTAGGCTAGACTTACTTGGACCTACGAACAACTAACTGCTTCACATATTTAGCAGAATTGGTATAGTGTTACCCTGTATCAGCATTTATAGTCAGGAAAAATATTATTTATGATCATAAAGATATACTAATAGTTTACTACTAAGATCATCTTTTAAAACAATGGCAGTTTTGCCAACCTGTTCTATTTACAGGGATTGAATTGATATAATGAAATATGTTTCTAAATCTATATAAATTTGTATAACCCAAATTGATTTAACAGTGCTAACACAGTGGGGTTGCACTGATTTAACTAACTAGATTTAGAAACTGATTTAGCTTAATCAAGGAAATTTCTGCATATAGCCCAGCAGCCCACAGCCATGTTCCTGCACACAGCTCCTCTACAATTTCTTTGGGACGTTGGTGGAGCTGCAAGTGGCTGGTCTCACACGTCTCCAGGTTTTGGGCCCAAGTCAGGATGGTAGGATCAGTTCTTATTATTGTAATTTAATTACATGATTGTGGAAAATTAGGAAAATATATCCCTATATTTAGATGAAAACTCACAAGTTACAACAAGGTTTACCTCACAACACATCAAACTCTGCTTGACTTCAATAAAGCTAAGAATTGCCTGTAAATAAAATAAAACTTTTTTAAAAATGGTTATTTTGGGAGTATATATAAAATAGACCAAATGCGGAGCCTATATATTACTAAACATAAATAGCTAAATTCTTAATTCAGGGCTCTATTGTGCTTGATGAAGCGCTTGATGAAGAATTCAGCTTCAGTGATGCAGAATTCTTTTTGGAATTCCCCAGTCTGCTGTGGGGAGGAGAGCCCATGGTTACATCCTTTCCTGGGTGAAGCATATTCCCAAACTCCTCAGGCCAGTGCTAAGAAGGTGGTGGGTCAGGGTGAATCACATCTCCTCAAGAGTTACAAACTCTCACCATTTTATTCAAGTTTCACAATAGTTTTTTTTCCTTTAAATCCCACCTCCACAAGTGAAATGATTACATAAGAATCTCTTCTTTCATTTATATAAAGTTTCTAGTCCTCATGGTTGTGGAGAAAAGCTTGAAAATGTGAACCCTAAAGGTTCAAATACCAGAAGGCAAATAAAAATAATCCAAAATTCATTTTAAAAATTCTAATACTTTTAAGCCAATCTCATGATTTTTGGGGACCTGCCTCATGATTTTGGAATGCCTAGTGTTGGCAATACTGCCTCCTCTCTGACATCTTTGGGGTGATGTGCCTCTGCAGGGATACATGGAGACAACAGCTCCTCCAATGCCCTGTATTCAGGCCCTGCAATTGTTGACAGGTCCTTGAGCCAGGCACACAAAGGGATAGGGCTCCTTGCTCATTCTCCCCACCGCTCAGTGAACTTGTCACAATCTGGCCCTTACACAATTTCCAACCAAGCCCCTCATATATATAAATGCCAAATGTTTCTATTGGTGCCATTTAAAATGTCATTTTTTCTCCTTCCCTTCATTTAAGCAAAGAGAAAATTGTAATTCAAATTTTCATTTTTTTTTAAGACTGCACTCTAACTTGATGTAGTTAACAGCAGCAGCTCAGTGTTTCTCAGCACGAGAGGTGATTTTGGCAAATTAAACTGCCCCCAAATATAAATCGCAGCTACAGATATATTGACTATTTCCAGCTTATGCAATCCAATTGTGTGAGCCTTGGGGGAAAGTGCACAGAACCCTGAAAAGTCCAGAGGAGTTTTCTTGTATAAAGTTTCTTATATTGGACACCTATTTAAATGTGAAAATATAATCATTTAGTAGTTTGAAATACTTTTCATGTTCCACGTCCTCCACAGAGCCAAAGATTTATAGCTATATAGTAGCCAATGTTAAAAAGTCAGCAACTGGAGAGATGTATGCTATATTTTTATACCTCAAAAAGAGAAAAGGCAATGCTCACTAGGAAATGTAGTAAGCCACCAATATATTTTGTGCCATTCTATGCTTCCCTTTCATGTTTGGCTTGTAACAAACAGACAAGAATGTGCTGCTCCACATGTTAGGCAAACTTGTCTACTGTTAGAGGACTATCAGCTATCTTCAAAGTGGCTTTCTAAGGCCTGGTCTACACTACGCGTTTAAATCGATTTAAAGAGCGTTAAATCGATTTAACGCTGTACCCGTCCACACTACAACACCCTTTATATCGATATAAAGGGCTCTTTAAATCGATTTCTGTACTCCACCCCGACGAGAGGAGTAGCGCTAAATTCGATATTAACAGTTCGGATTACGGTTAGTGTGGACGGGAAACGACGTTATTGGCTCCGGTGGTATCCCACCGTGGACCACTGCCGCTTTGACAGCATCTGACTCGTGGATGCACGCGGCAGGTAAACAGGAAAAGCCCGCAACTTTTGATTACATTTCCTGTTTGCCACAGCAGGCAGCTCTGATCAGCACGCGGTGGCGATGCAGTCTCAAATCCAAAAAGAGCATCCGAGCATGGCGTACGGGATACTAGATCTGATCGCTGTATGGGGAGACAATTCTGTTCTAGCAGAGCTCCGTTACAGAACACGAATGCCAAGCGCTTTTGAAAAAATTCCAGGATACACAGCGCTGCGTGACAAGCGTAACGGGACAGCAGAGACTCAATGAGCCGCTCATGGATGGAGGGTACTGAGGACTCGCCAGCAATCACCACAGTAACCACAGCGTTTGAAGTATTTGCGTTACTTTGGCTGAGTCTCAAGTGTCGTATGGTTCAAACACATGTCTGGGCGTGTTCAGGGACGTCTCAAAATTTTACTTCCCCCCACCCAACCTAGACGTAGCAGCATTGACAGGAAAAGGGAAAGACAAATCATTATCTTGAGCTACTTCAATGTCACACTAACATGATGTACTGAAATTCATGACTGCGAGACCGCAGATGTCATAAGAGCAGTAGAAGACCAGTATCCGCTCCTGCTCGCCTCCCTCCTCCTGCGTAGACGGTGCAAGTAGGTATAGGTAAAGTATCTCAATTTAGAGAATATTAACAGTTGACATCGAGGCCAACATTGGCGTTACATTCCAGTCCATAGGAGAAAGAAGGCTAATAAACCAGCTTCATCATAAGGCAACTGGGGACATTCAGCCCCCTCCTTCCTGTGTAAAGAAAAGATTCTTGTACGTGCTGATGTCATAACAGCAGCAAAGCTAGGCTCCTCTCCACCACACTGCTTAAGTGTCCTGTCGGTGACTATTTTCGCGCCCGGGAGGCTGCCTCCCCTCATTTAGGTCACTAAACATCAGTTTCTTATTCCTGCATTCTTACTAAAGTTCATGAACAAATGGGCAGGACACTGCCCACTGAGATATCCAGGGAAGGTTTGGTGGGAGGAGGGTACGCAACGGGTGGGGTTGTTCGCAACGAGGCAACCGAATGGAATACTGACAACGGAACACGCCAGCCTGATGCTTATGATACACCTGGTCCACTATATAACACTTGCTGGCTTATTCTAGCAGATGACTCTATTTTATAGAAACATAGGGCAGGGATGACTTTCAGTCCACAGTAGATCAATCCCAAATTTCGACTTTGCGTTGCGCGCCCCCAAGACCTTGATTTCAGCCAGGGGCACTCATGTACTAGCAAAGCGGACCGTACAGAAGGAGGAGAGATAACAGCGTTGCATCATCACATTTGCCTAGTTTTCTCGGCAGTAGAAACGGTACAGAAACGACGGTAATACAACATCATCATGCTAGTCATTAGCAAAAGCCAAGTGATGCTGCCTTAGTAGATAGCACTGGAGGTTAATCGCCTCTCTGTGCGGGCTTCCAGCTACACAACGTGCAAACGGATAAATAAGAAAAAAGCTGAACGGGTCCTCATGTAGGTAAGTCCTTGTGCTAATAGGGCGACCTGCCAGGGCAATCCAGAGGGAAAACGGCGCGAAGGATATGATCAGTTGATGTTTTACACCAGAAGATGGAATAGATGATGGACATTTCACTTTCAGAACCACCCCGCGATAATATAATAGATTCCACACCAGAATTCTCAAGGGAGACGGAGGGAGACTGGTGGAACTATGGGATATGCTACGGACACGAGCATTCTCAAATAGACAATAGATCTGCAGAATAAGCAGTTAGACTCGGATTCCATGAGACAAAAGCGGATTACTTATGTGCACTAGTGTAGGCCAATGCATGAAATCGAATTTATAATATCAGTTTTATAAAACCGATTTTAGCTAATTCGATATTATCCCGTAGTGTAGACGTGGCCTAAGTGTTGGAGGTAAGTATAGCATTAAGCATTGATGAAAGAACTGAAACATCTGCCTGTACCTTACACCTCAAAGAATATCTTCTGCTACAACCGAAGATCTACATTAAGAAAACAGAAATGACTCCGACAGTTTCTCCTGCTGAGATAAGAAATCTGGATGTAACTAAACTTCAGTTTTTGTTTTTCTGCCCCTGTTGGCAAGCAAGACTTACTCTACAGTCTACTAGTGCAGGGAATCAAGCAGAACAACTTTTTCTATACTGAAGCATTTTCCTCATCTGATGACAAAGTATCAGTTCTAGGAACTGAAAGCCTTCACTGTATTCAGGTGTGACAGCTATGAGGAATGCATTTTAAAACAAAATGCTGACAGGCTTACCAAGACCATACATAAACACATCAGACAAGAATAGAAAATCTGACAAAAATCAAATCTGGAAAATATTTTTTGACTTCCTCATCTCCACTGCATCCTGCTAAAAAGCAGAGATTATATATTTAAATGATGCTTACTGACGTGGATCTTGCCTTATCACTTAAATTGGCTTGCTTCACTGCTACAAAGTAGACATGGTGTAAATAAATACAAAAAAATCATTCTTAACAAGATAATGAAAAGATTTGAATGACAGATATTGTTGCTATTACTGCTCTATCTTTTCATTGTTCTCAAAAAGCCAGCCGGGAAAATATTGACAGGAAAAAACACCATTTTTTGGATTCAGAAAATAGCCACTCAGGTCAAAAAAGGATTAAAAAGGCAAACCAGTTGAATGTAATTAATTGTGCATTGAAGACTTAACTACCAATAATCAAGTATTACAGACTCTTTTCATTAGCTCTCCCGCATACAAACCAAGAAGTTTACAAAACTAAAATCCTAGAATAGCATTTGTGATAGCGGCCTGTGAACCATCCTTCAAACCTGGAGACCTCAATGAATATAAGGACCCTACCTATTCTAGCCGCAGTACATACACAGATTAAGAGACAGTCCCTGCCCAATAAGTTGCCACCCTAAACAGACAAAACAGAGTTGGAGAAACTAAATAAACCTGTATGAACATACTGTTAGCAGGCTCACTTTTATTTCATATAAGACACATCACCATCCATATGATAATCCCTGAGACCAGATTCACTTGTAGATCAGGAGAGCCATGTAAAGTAGTGCAATTGTTTTTTTTTTCCAGTTACATGCAGCACAGTCCTATAACCCATACACTTTCACTTTTCTTTATTTAAGCAATGAACTGAGTAAGGGGGACAAAAACTAGGCCCTCAAGGTTTTGAACTATCATCACTCCAGGCAGTTCCAGTATGACCTCTATTTATGGAGGCTGCCTTGCTATGATAAAATGCTGTAGAGATTGCATGTTATGGGGCAATTCTTGTGCACCCACTAAGAAGAGAATATATGACTATAACTTTAACTAGCCTCTTACCATATCTGCTAAGGGAAAAAACAAATACTCAGCCCCATGTTTTAAACCTACCGAGACATATCTGTGGGTGAATGACCCCAGAGGCTGCTGATGTTCATGCATTTTGCCCATTCTTTGCCCTGCTGTATAGAATATTATAAGCTTCCAAACTCAGCACAGGACCTTAAATAATTTCTGTCACAGCTTATGACTTGTGGGGTTAAATGAAATAGGATTCTCAAGTTCTACTCTTTTACATCCAAACATCCACATTTTAAGATCTGGATATGGACTGCTATGGGTAACGTTTCCAGATCAATACTAGTCAAATATACGGTCTACTGTTCTACCAATAGCTAAGGAGTAGATTTAAAAACAGATAGACCAAGACACTTTGGCCTGCATTCAATTAACAAAAACAAAAAAGGATTCTTCAGTTACTTTACATCCTGAATTTACAAAGAATATTATCTGCGTATTAGGTCCTGCTTTGAGCAGGGGATTGAACTAGATGACCTGCTGAGGTCCCTTCCAACCCTGATATTCTATGAATCTATGATTCTACCTAGGACTAACATTATTTGAAGCACATTTCTGTTTGTTTTAAAACACCAGAGGCACAACAGATAATGTTTATGATTGGTCTTCAATTGCCTTCTGCCAACACAAATGTAAGAGATGTGTAAATTGTAATTCTGCACTGTTTGAAATATAGGGAAAGGCAACCAATCAAATACTTGTCACAGGGACTGGTGTCAATCCTCAGTCAAATAAAATCTTGTAATTTCCAGAGATCCAAAATGCAAAACTCATGATCCAAACAATCCCTACATGTGTAACTGTAATTATATTAATATCTGGTTTTGTTTTTTATTTTAATCCTTTGGACAGCAAATGCCTTTATTTTAGTGCATGGGGGGCAGGATTGTTCATGGAATGATAATCAAGGTATTAATCATTTGGTAAGCTAAATTTTCTTAAGGCCTAATTTACCCTGGTGGAGGCACATAGAGTGCATGGAGCTACAAGCTGCAGTGAAAGGCTCTGACAGGTGGGAGGCAATGGGAAAAGGCTCTGGCAGCAGAGAGCTGCCACAGCCTTTCCCTGCACTGGGGGAATGTTCCAGCAGTTGGATGCTACACTGTTAAAAAAGAGTAGCATTTACAGAGGAGGTATAACTTGGGTATATGGAGAGCCACGTAGGGTTTGTACCCTAGAGCAGGGGTAGTCACAACAAAATGTTTTGTGGCTTCAGAGTGCTTTTCTCTTGTTGGTAGCAGCTCTGACAATTTTTTCTAAAATAATTAACTTTAGGAAAAGCAAATAAATTTGAGTATATACATGCCCAAGTCGTCGTAATTTTTATATGTAGGGTATATTTTGTTGCAAAGTCAATAATAAAAGTAATGTACAATTCTCTCTATTCTTTACTGGACATAAACACAATAGAAACACAAATAAGGTGCTTTGCACATTCTTGTTTTTTTGTTGTTTCTTTTGCGTTTTTGGTAGAAGGGGGACGTCTGTACAACAATTCTGAACTAAATTTAAAAATGCTTTTACATAATAAGGTCCAAATAATGATGAAAAAACACATCTGCAAATATCTCCAAAACTTGTCTCTTTCACAGACACAGACCAAACAAGAATCAATCCGATCCAGTAATAATAATGATAATTGTAAGAACAAACATAAACCTGTTATATTGTAGTTTACTATAACAGTGTAATCATAAAGTTCTGGGTTTTAATACATCAGTTGTGTGGATTAGACTACTTTCAAAATTTCAGGAGCTCTTTGAATGGAAAGTCTGCAGGATCATGGGTCTCCCGTGAAACTAAAAGGGAAACCGCATCTGTGATGCGGTTCGGTACTTGTTCTTCAGAAAATGCAATGTACTGACTGCTCTCTTACACAGCACAGTAGTAGAAAACAGGGACAAAAAAGGCAAAGCAACTTTATCTAGGGGTTTGTAGATGTCCTCAAACAGATCTACGTCACTTCAGAACTCCTGTACTGTGACAGAGGGTTGACTGAAGTATGTTTTCATTCTTGCATGATTGTGCATTTGCAGCATGAGGTACTTGAGACTGCTTAAATTCAAAGGAAGCTAATGGGTCTTGCAACACAGTTAGTTTGTTTGAAGCCAGAAAACCTGAACCAGAATTGCTGAATGGGTTGGTCATGAAGATGCACTGATGGAAAAAGTTTCCATCACTAAAACGATTTTCAAGATCTCTGAGAGGATACTCACGTATTCAGTTACAGCTAAGCTGACTTTTCATTGCACATTCTCATACTGACAGCTGAGAAACTGACTAAGCTCACAAACAGGTGAAAAGTCCTATTCCTCTTGTAGGCCCTGGACGATGTGAGTGATTGTCATTCTGAATGCATTATTTACTGCAGTACTGTCAAATATTGTTAGCTGAGGTTTCTGAAGCTCCGGGTTCAAAGAAGCATGCTTTGGTAAAAACTCCTTTCCAAAAGAGCAAACCACCACATACTTCTGGATCTTGTAGCTTTTGGGACAGTTCCAGCAAAACTATGTGTAACTCCCAAGGAGATTATGTAGATTCCTGGGGCTCTGAGTGCTGGTAGCTCAGGGAGAGGCACCCTGGTACCTGATAGGAAGGGGGAGCCAAGGCAGACTGCGTGGCAACCAGTAGGGAATGAAATGCCCCTTCCCATAGAGCTCAGGAGAGGGGAGAAGCCATTTTGGAGCAGTTTGGCGCCAGCCAGGGAAAGGACAGGACTGGCTGTGTGTGTCCCGGTGAGTTCCAGGACTACATGCAGGGTTCCCCCTGAGAACTGGACTCTGGGGACCTGAAAGCACAATCCTTCATCTTGAGCCTTTCGCTCTCCAAGGTGTCTCCCAGTTTGTAGAGCATTGGTGGGGAAACTTCCCCCAGCCAAGCTGAGTTAGCCCTCCAGGTCTTTAGGTCAGACCAGTCAACATACAGCCAGGGCTGCTGCCTGCTTTGAGTGTGTCTGAGTGCTGGAGTAGGAGCCTAAAGTCTGGGTTTTAGTATAGTTTTGTAATCCATACTTTGAAACCTGCACCACTTTGTGGTGAGGGGAAATCCTGGCACGAGAAGCAGCCTGACTCCTGCATGAAGAGGGCACCTGCCAGCTGTGGTTGTCAGCTCTCTGCTGTGACTGAGGGCTCTAGAGCCATCTCTAAACCTGATGATCAGTCATGCTGTTTGTGAGTGCACCTCTGAGATGCTCTGAGGCCTTTTTCTACAGTAAGTAGCCAGCAGCCAGATTAGGACAGCAGCAGCCATGAGCTAAAAAGCAGAAAGTCACATCCTCACATCCCATCTAAATTACATTAAATGTAATATCAGACTATTAAGAAAGTGCTCCTGTCCTAAGAGTACCCACCATCACCAGATAAAGAAACAGATCTTAAGATGTTTAAAGAAAACTTTGTTTGATAGCAGTCTATCTGGCAAGAAACCATTTATCAACAGTTGTGATTATGAAATATATACATTTATTGTTTTGTCTTCATGGTCCCCACTTCTCTCTTGTTTAGCTATATGATGTCTGTCTGATTCTTTAGTTGTTTGCGTCTGTTGCATAACTAATTTTGCAAGATTTAAATCAACTAAGATGTTGGGATATGATTGGTTAAAGAATTGTTTTGTAATGACCCATGATTGATGAAAAATACTGTTTTGTAGTATTTTAGTTTAAAATGATTGTTTAAGGTATATCTAAGCAGGACTCAAGTTTAACTATATATACTGGGATCCAAAAGGAAGTTCTTTGGAACCTAACTCCAGGACACATCTCCCAGATGATCTAATATTGACTGGCATTCAGGAAAAGTTCATCTGCCTAATTGGGAGTGGTGAGCATTGTGTGTTTAGCGTGTGTATTCTGTTTTGGTACCCGTTAATAAATAGAGGTTAAGGATATTATTGTGTAATGCTCTTTGACTGGTAAAAGGCCCTGCAAATCCACAGAGGATTACGGCTCATGCCCATGAATTGGATAAGGTGTCTTTCGCCCAGAGCCCTAGGAACCGGGAAAGAGTGGTGGTGCCTACATTAACTGGGTTATGCCTTGAGCCCATGGAAAGGTAAAGATGGGGTGCCCTAGAGCGTGTGGGTAACACACCATTTTTTAGTTATCTAGTCAGTGAAATTTTTTGGGAAACCCCTTACTTCCTGAACTGTGCCCTCGAGCTAGCAGGTAAGGGTTTGGAGATTTTCTTACTTGCTGCCTGTTAAATCTGTAGAGGGGCTTACCACCTTATCTCACCTGTGAGTTTCTTGGGCTATAGTGAACCCAGTCAGCCACAATGTTAACTGCTGCATAGAAGATATTGTGGTCACAGGTCAACAAGGGCCCCTAAACAGTATGCATGCCAGCAGGACACTAATATTATATTGACTGTATCAGATCACGTAACTGGGGAAATTCATGGGTATTATCAGCATGGGCACGAATGAACCTGAGAATAGTGTTTTATGCTGTTATGTTATATTTATCTCCTGTTTAATATAATTACCATGTTAAATATATTGTATCTGTTTGTGTTATTTCTTGGAAGTCTTCAACTCTCTAGCAAGTAGGTGGAGGTTACCCTGTGATCAGAATTTTCCTCCCAAGCTGTGCTGATTATCTTGCCAGGAAGGAGCAAGGGGGGTGGAAGCACCATCAAATAAATTCAAATGGGAAGAAAAAGAAGTTACACCCTGCTGAGGGGGTGGCAGGATCTAGAAGAACCCAGGCCTGTCCATCAAAACCTGTAAGGAAATTGGCTCTAAAGGAGGTAACTGGGTGGATAAGGGGTACTACATGCGTTCAAACTCTTAGCGAGCTCAAAGTAAGCCAGTTGACCAGGTTATAGTTCAGCAGCACCTTATGTGTCTCACAGTCTGTTTCGCACAGAGTTATTGACACCGCTGGCATTAACAGTGTTGATGCATTTTTTCATTGTGGATTCAATCTCACCTATACTTTTCATTGAAGCCTTGCTGGCAAGTACTTCTCGGTGGGAAAAACAGTGAAACAAAAAAGTTTCTTAGTGCAACTTTTTTGGAAGCTGTTCAGCACCCTTACACGTGCATCTTGCATAGCTGCTGCTCCATCAGCTGTCAAGCTGCACAAATGTTCAAAGCTAAGGCAGCACTTCTCCATTCTCACCTGAACACATTCAAAAATGTGTTTGTCAGTTGGCCTATCGCTGAGGTTCACCTGACATTAAACACCTTCAGAAAAACAATGATCGCAGTCAAAAGAACGTACACATACAATGTCCTCGGGATTCCTTGTGATATCAAGGCTTCAAGGCTCTAATCCAAGCACAGGCTGTAGAAAGGGCTCCCTGTGACTTTTTCAGCTATTTCCCTTTTGCTGAAAATTCGCCAGATCTCTTGTGCTTCTCTGCAACATGTCGTTGCTCAGTGGTATCTCTCTGGTTGTATAGCCCAAACAATTTTCTTCACGAGTTCTCTGTTGCTGCATTGTTCCCTTGCTTTCCCCAAAAGAAGTGCAACTTTAGAAGTAGCCACCTGTATCTGATCATCTTTATTCAAAAAATCTCTGAGCTGTCCTTGTCTATTGAGCTCAGTTATTGCATCATTTAACAGCGTGCACCTCTGAAATTCCCCTTGGTAATTCTGTTCAACTTCTGCTGCATGAGTGCTATAGTGTCACTGCACTGCATGAACTTTAATTTGATGAATTTCTTTCTTAAAAACTGCGCACACTGCAATTTTCTCAGAAATGGAAACTGATGGCTTCAGAAACACAAAAAACTGTGTTTCCCACTGGTCCTGAAATGTTCTTTTTTCTTCCTTCCACGTTCTGCTTTTCTTAGCAGCAAGTGGTTTCTCTGGGATTATCTCTGTATCACATTCACGGTCATATTCTGGGACTGATTTTTTGAAAAACTTTCTGATATCCTTGCATGTTTTTAACTCTTCACCTTCTGCCACAAACAATCTTAACCCATCCAAACGCCATACTGATCTTGCAGACGATGATCTTGGCCAATAGCCAATTACAGAGCTACAGTTATGTGAGATATAAACATAGCAATTAGCCAATGAATACACTTTTTGACTTGAAAGAAAACCACATCTATGTGGTTCAGCTCTGCCTGCCCTGTACTGTAATATTTAGAAGGGAATGACTGCACATTATGATGTATGGTGTTTACAAGGCAACTTTAATACTTACTATCTCAGCAATTGTTGTGCAGCTTTGAAGGCTGTCATGGCCACAAAACAATCTACTGGTGGACGCATTTGAGAAACGCTACCCTAGGGTTCAGGTATGTCTTTATTCTACTTGCCTAAACAATTCCTCACTGTCTACATTGCTATTGTGCTAGAGGGGTGTGCAGTATATGTACTCTACAAACCACCATAAATATAGATGTAGCCTAAAGCTGTCAATCCCTTAGTCAAATAAAGTCTTGCAATTTCCAGAAATCTGAAGTACAGATCTCATGATTCAATCAATTCCTACATGTGTAAATGTCATTGTTTTAATTATCCAATTTTTTGTTTTTTTTAGTTTAATCCTTCAGATAGCAAACACATTTATTTTACTGTGTGGGCAAAGAAGGGGAAGGAGTGTTCGTGAAATGATAATCAAGGTATTAATCAACTGGTAATTTTACTTTTCTTCAAGAGACTTCAAGTGCCTAACTAGCTTAGGTCTAATATTTAGGTTTTTAAAAAGTTTCCCAAAACCAAAGCTAACGAGGATTTTATATTACAAAAATTAAAACACTTTTTAAAAATAAATATCACCAGAGCTGTTGTGAACGCAAATAAACCGCTGGGATAGGATATGAGATCTGAAAAGTGAAACCAAATAGAAGTTAACTAAATTAAAGTGAAATGTATCTGTTTCATTTCACCGTCCAAGCTCAGTGACTGGTAAAAGTCCATTCAGTTTTAAAAATTCATTAAGTTTGAATATTCTAAGACACCAAAAATTCCATGACCATCTGTGAGAGTACACACTTACTGCATTATAGAGTTAACCAGGGACAACTTCTAAACTCTGAATTTGGTGCTGGCTGCAAGGACAGTTGTCTTGTACTGCATAAGTAAGACTAAATGCTGCTGTTTTTTATATCTAACAACCACCTCTGTTCATGGCTATTTCTGCAATAACCATTATGTACATATTGTAACTCAAGGAGATTAAAGTGCCTTCTGTTCAGAAAAGAAACTGCCGAAGTATCATCTGAGGATTCTACCTTATTGTCTGATTTTCAAGGGTGCTGGGTAAAGCAGGGTGAAAATTTTCAAATGAAAGGTTTTTTTCAGCAAAAAAAATCTAGATTTGGCAACACCAAAACAGATTGTGAATTCATGTCAATTTTACCAAATTGTTTCACTCAAAACAAACAAACAAAAACACAAACAAACATTTTCCACAAAGAATCAACGCATTTTGTTTTTACATTTTTGAAAAAAGGAAAGGATTCCTTCATTTGAAACAACTTTTTATTTAAAAAAATATTTAATTTTATTTAAAGGATGACCAAAAATGTTTCCAAATGGCCAAAACTGAAACAAAACAAAACAAAAAAAGAAATAATTTTGGGTCAAGGGAAACATTTGTTTTGTCAAAAGGAAACACTTACTTGACCTCAAAATATTATTTGGGGGGGAGTGAGAGGGGAAGGGTGCAAGTATTATTAGAATTTGGGCCTGTTCTTGCAAAGTGCAAGGGCCTACTGAGAGATGCTGTATGGCATAAATTGCAAGACTGAACCCTGCATGGAACAAATTTACATCTTATCTCACCGTGAGTGCAAGAAAAAAGTGTCTTATCATTTCACTGTCAATTTTTTTTAATGATATGTATTATAATCCCTCAACCCCAGCGCACATGCACAAACACAATATTTTATAAAGTATTATTTACATTTTTAAAAAATTATTATTCTAAAGCCCTTGTAGATGTCTGCCTATTAAGTATCCTTTTACTGGCTGAAAATTCTGCCTTTGCTTCTTAAAACACTAATTAAAATCCCAGCTCTTTCCTAATACAGTAATAACAACTGACCATTTCCCAAAATACTTATGGACAGCTTCTTTAATTTATCCGTTGACTGTAGGAAAAGGGGCATTCAGCAACTTTATTTCATGTTCTGTGTGCTTCCAACATTTGTTTGTTTTTTGTTTAAATTATAAGAAACAGTTACTTACCTTGTAGCAGTGGTTCTCAACCTGCGGGCTGCATGCAGCCCAGTTAGTACACAGCTACGGCCTAGCTCAACTGTGTGCTAAAGGTCATGGGCTTCAGACTCCCAGCTGCCCTGCCACACAGCACAGTCTGGGATCAGGGTCCTGGAGCTCCGCACGGCAGGGGTCGGGGTCCCTGACCCCCCACCCCATGCCCAGTTCTCTGCTCCTGGCCCCATTCTGTGGAGATGTCTCTGGGCAGAGGGCACAGAGCATAGGGGTTTGCGGGGGAGTTAGGTAGGGGGCATCCGACAATAATAAACAGGTTGAGAACTATTGCTTTATAGTAACTGGATGTTCTTGTAGGTATGTAATCTCTATATGTATTCCACTGTGGATACACGTGCGCCATATGCCTGGATCTGGAGAATTTTGAAAGCAGTGTCCGTTGCTTTTCACATGATCCCTGGCTCACTCATGCCTCTGACGAAGGAGATAAAGGATGCGGTGAACCGATCTCTGATTTGTGATGAGACGGAACTGTAGAGGTGAAGATCTGAGACACGGGCAGGAGGGCAGGCAGTGGAATACAGACAGGGACCACACTTCTTGAAGAATCTCCAATTACTATCAAGGCCGGCTCCAGGCACCAGCTCAGCAAGCAGGTGCTTGGGGCGGCCAAGGAAAAGGGGCAGCACATCGGGCTCTTCAGCGGTAATTTGGCGGGGGGTTCCTCGGTCCCTCTCAGAGGGAAGGACCTGCCGCCAAATTGCAGCTGAATAAGAAAGCGGCGCGGTGGAGCTGCTTTTTTTTTTTTTTTCCCCACTGCTTGGGGCGGCAAAAACCCTGGAGTCCGCCCTGATTATTATACAATGAGAAACTTTTGTTTATCCTTTGAGTGCCAGTCCCTATGTGCATTCCATTGTTGGTGATTGACAGGCAGTTCTCAAATAGGAGCAGGGTGCGGGTGATAGATGGCAGAGACAAATGAAGGACTGCTGTTCCAACAGATACATCAGTCCTGTACCAAGGCACAATTTCTAGCAAATGTGTGGACTCAGCTCCATGTAGTTGCCTTACAAATATCAAGTAGAGACACCTCGTAAAGCACTCTTGTAGAATGAGTTCTTACCCCATGAGTATAGGAAAGATTAGACAGCTGATAGAGTAAAATACAGCCCAAGATCAATTTCAAGATTCTTTGAGAGGATATAACCTGACCCCTGGTCCTTTGTGATATAGTGACAAATAGTCTAAGGGATTTGCTGATAGCCTTCTACCTGGAGAGAACAAAACCTAAGGCTCACCAAACGTTGAAGGAATGGAGCCTCCTTTCTTCTGAATATGCATGAGGCTTTGGGAAGAGCACAGGTAAGTGTTACTCCTAGTGTAGCAAACAAAAAAGTTAAAGTTAAATCATCACATGCTTACATTAGGTAAAATAAATTAAAGGTATCCAATATTAATGCCCTTAATAGATTACTTTCAATATTTAAAATTACTATGTAAGTTTGATGCCCTACTTAAAAAAACAAACAAAAAAAGAAACTTTCAGAAAAAGAAAACCTATTTTAAAAAAAAACCCAAAATTTATAAAATGCAATTACTTTGGTAAGTATTGAAAATTGAAATGTTTACATTTGAAAATTTGCATACTAAACTATCTTCATACTCTCATTAAACATAGTAGGATTAGTGTTAAATTAACTTTATCATTATTTGCATCTCAGTGTACAAAGCTGAACCTTCTTTTTCCTTAGAATTGAAATCTGGGCTGATGTATATGTGGAGGAGGGAAGCTGGTGCAGGAAATTTTGTTTTGCCTTATTTGGTACCATACAATGAAATGAAATTTCTAAATAGCTTTATGCTGTACAAACCAATGTCAGAAATCATGATACAGATCTTTATAATAATTACTGAAGCCTTGTTTCTCACCAGAAAACAGCCCTGCAGAATGAAATCTCAGTTTCGCAGAGCATAAAGCAGGCAAAGTTTCTGAGAAAACTCATAGTCACTCAGTAGGAATTCTGTGAAAAATGGTGCTTCCCCTCCACACCCAAAAATGTTTATTTGCATCCTGTAGAGAAGACTGCAGTTCAAGAATTTCAGCTTATCCAGCTGTGCAATGGTAGTCAGCTTTCCACTACTGAGCACGAATGCCTTGAAATTCACACCATAAGAATTCTGCAATCTGAGTCAATAAACCCCAAACTCCGAAAACCCTATAGCAAGACTAGAGGCCTCACCACTTCCCTTTAGCATGAGCATGTTCTTAATCCATCAACAAAATAACGCAAGTCTTCCAAGTTTTCCCTAGATTTAGATTCCAGCATATATATAATATCTAGTCAAAGTTAAAACAGTTTCAATTTCAATAATTATAGCTGATTTTCTTTATCTTGTTCAATAGTCCTCTGAAGCATCACAGATTTCCTAGGTTTACTCATTCATTGTGTATTCTTTAGTTTCCCTTACTGACTAGGGAAGGTTCCCACAATAGCCTATTTCTGGCATGCCTTCCTGGTTTGCTGGCAGACATCCTGAGAATTAGGGTTACCAAGAGAAGGAAGAGAATAGGAAGAATTGTGTCAGGTAAATAATTACATTGAGCATTTACATCAATTTTGTTAAAATGAACAAACCTATTTAAATCAAGAGCTATATAATTAAACGTGTTACACAAAGGAACCACTTTCTGGATATGAATGAATGGCCTTTTATTTTAAAAGTTTCTCTCTCGTTATCCCAGAAGGTGTTAATGGCTACCCTCAACTGAATCTTTGATCTACAGATCAGTCACAGACCTGGTTAAAAGTGAATGGGTGTACCAACATTTCATTCAGCCTAAATGGAACAAGAAATTAAATGCCCCTTTATGTAGTGACAGCTGAAACAACAAGTTGAAATTATATGTATTGCGGAAACAAAGCATTGCATGGCAGGGACAAACAGGAGATAAAGTACATAATTTGAGGTGTTTCTGTTGGGGCCGATTGTAAACACTACCACTATTGTCACTGGGTAAATGATTGGTTGTGTGTGACCTTCTGCGTGTGTGTGAGGCAGAAGGCCAGAAGAAAGCAAGAGAAGCAGTGGTGACCCTGAGAGGAAGCACTGAACTCATTGGAAAGGCAGACTGGGATTTCTGATAAAGGAAACGGCCTACTGTTACTTGTTCCTACCATGGTCAGGGAAAGAGGATTTTGGGTCCATTCTTTGTAAATAAACAGGAACATATCCAAGAAATATCTGATTCACATAATCAATTTCCCCCAAACTGAAGGAGCCTAGAAAGGCCCCAAATATTGGCTAGTCACTTGGACCCAATAAGGGCAACAGTAGATAGACTCTTAATAAAAGTGCTTTCATTCACATATTTTGTATTTTTATTATTCTCTCTCTCTCGCTCTCTCTCTCACATATACACACACCCACAAATGAAGCCTTATATTTATTTTTTTATAAATAAACTGTGGATGCTTAATGGGACATGTCATCAGATTTGAAAAATTCAGCTGTTATTAGAGAAATGGCTCAAAATGTTAAATGCATTGATGAGTCATTTCTTTAGCTTAGCTTTCCAGCATTTAAGTATACATCACTGTGGCACATGCTACCATTACATTTATATTTTTAGTCTCTTATACTGAAAATTGCAAAGTGAATTTAGCACTCCTAAAAATATAGCACTAATAGCACTGTTGGTTTGAAAGTAACAAGCAGGTAAGTAACCTGTCTGCAATTCTTCTAGTGCTTTTCAATCCTTATCATCTCAGCAAGTCCAGTCCAGTTCCCAAGTAGAGACAGTCATTTATGTAGAACCATATAAGACTGTGAAGTAGTTTTGTTACATACACAGAAAGGGTCTAAGATGAGACTACCAAACAATTCAATTTATGAATTAACCCATAATTTGAACCCATGGCTCTGACTCTCTGGCAAGATTGGGCAGTTCCCTGGATGATTTAGGTGCCTGGGTTAAAATTCTAGGTAATTTCTCAGCTCTGTTGACTCAAAGATGCTCCAAAGCTGGCCACAGGATTCAGTGAGGGAATCCTCAAGTTGCATAGTGCTGTAAAACTAGCACTAATACTGTTCCCCCCACACTGGTCAGGAGTGCAAATCTGAGGGAAAAGGAATGTGGCTGAGGCTTCCTTGCACCCTGGCAATCCCTGCACTTTTAGGATGTCTTGTCAGCCAAACTGCTCTAGTTTATGGCAAGTACAACCCTAACACCAGAACAGCAAGCCTACTATCAGCTGTTGTAGTAATCCACAGTGCCACCTAACTGCCATGGTACACATTATCTATATATATATTCCTAAGTGGTTTCACACACAAATTGTGCTTTGTGCAAATCACAAAAATCAAAATCAAAATGTAATAAAATATATCTACTTAATGCACACTGAGCAGATAAAATGGTATTTTGAACTTCGATAAATTAGAGCAAGCTACTGACAAGATGTCAATTTTTTCAAGACATGGATTACTTATTTTAAAACTATTACAATGATATAGAAAATAACTAACCCCCTATTAATTTATTAATTATATTATATTATATTACATTATATTATATTAACTTCAAAAATGAAAATCTTGTAAGTTTACATGCTGATTTAATATGAAGAATCAACCCTATTTGTAGTATCAGATATAGTAGCCCTGAAGTGCTCTGTCAAAAGAGCATCAAATAATGATCCAAACTGACAAGGAAATGAACAAAGCTGGATGAAAGCGCAGAAATGGAAGCTGATATAAAAGAAGTATATAAACATAGCTGTCCTGTGGAAGGAAAGAGACATTGTCTGTGAATAGTGCCTGCTCTAGCATCTCAACCCCAGTTGCTCTTCAATGAATAACTGTAAACTAAAAATGTAAGAGAATGTTACCAGTAAATGCCTTCCTGCTGAAATAAAGTGAGGGATGAAAAGAATTGCACGCTCACTGATTTAAGTACAGCATATATGTCACTTGTTTTAAAATATATAGAAATGTATATCAAAATTCTTTTAAGACTATAGAATATATAGGTGTATATATTGGTGTCAAGCAAACTATATTTATGAGTATTTATCATTCTGTCTTGTTTTTCCACACTGTTATGGGTTTGTTTTTAATTCAATAACAAGAAATGTTGAGTAGCTAGGTTTAATCAACTTTACTAATCTAAGAGTGTTAGTCAAAGATTAATATAGTATAATACAAAAAGAAAGAACAATATGTTACCACTGATATGGGAAATATTAGTGTAGGTGGCCAACCGATTGAAATTCTGAGCTGCACTCTGCCTCTTATATATACTAAAGTTGAGAATTTCACCATTTATTTGCATTACTTATTATTTATCATCTTTTTGACAAGTTTTGAAGACTTTTTGCTAGTCTTGCACAGACCCTATAGTAAAGAGGAAAAAGTTTGTAACCAGTTTATTATTGTTGTTTTGACCATAGTGTACTTCAGAAGTCAGCAAAACCTTAGACACATCCTTCACCAGTTGTAGCTTGGTACAGATGGCATGTTAGCGACACGTAAAAAAAGTGCTTTTCTTGTTCTTGTAGTCTGTAATGCGTCTACACTTAACACAGAGATTACAACACTTCACATCTCCCCTTGGGTAAGCAGCTTAACATAACTAACATAACTAAAAAGCATTCTGGAAAAACAACACATGAATAAAATTCACTGTTATACAAAAATGTGACGTATATATAATATTGTATATGATATTGGCTAAAACTATAATTTGTACATACTTTCTCTTATCTGGCTCCAAACATATTTGCAAGATAGAAGATCTGCAGTAGCAAAGAACAACAGAATACCTGAAGGCTTGCAGGTTTAGTGTATTTCTTAAGCCTTGTTGCATTTTCCTGCTATACACAGGCAAGAGCCAGACAAAGGTTACAGAACGTAATGACAGTTTTAGAGTTATATCAATCATAAGAATATAACAACGGCTGTACTGGGTCAGGCCAAAGGTCCATCTAGCCCAGTATCCTGTCTACAGACAGTGGCCAATGCCAGGTGCCCCAGAGGGAGTGAATCTAACAGGTAATGATCAAGTGATCTCTCTCCTGCCATCCACCTCCACCCTCTGGCAAACAGAGTCTAGGGACACCATTCCTTACCCATCTTGGCTAACAGCCATTAATGGACTTAACCTCCAAGAATTTATCCAGTTCTCTTTTAAATACGATAAAGCCATTGCGGAGAAACTAATGGAATCTTTGCTTCAGTCTTCACGGCTGAGGATGTTAGGGAGATTTCCAAACCTGAGCTGGCTTTTGTAGGTGACAAATCTGAGGAACTGTCACAGATTGAAGTGTCACTAGAGGAAGGTTTTGAAATTATTGTACTTAACATTAACAGGTCACCGGAACCGGATGGCATTCACCCAAGAGTTCTGAAGAACTCAAATGTGAAGTTGCGGACTGTTAACTATGGTTTGTTAACCTGTCCTTTAATCGGCCTCTGTACCAGCATCTGAAGATAGCTAATGTAACACCAGTATTTAAAAGGGCTCTAGAGGCGATCTGGCATTACAGGCTGGTAAGTCTAATGTGGTACCGGCAATTAGTAGAAACAATAGTAAAAATATTGTCAGATAATAGAAGAACATAAATTGTTGGGCAAAAGTCAATTGGTTTCTGTAAGGGATTGTGTCTACTAATCTGTTAGAGTTCTTTGAAGGGTCAACAAACATGTGGACAAGGGGGATCCAGTGGACATAGTGTACTTACATTTCAGAAAGCCTTTGACAAGGTCCCTCACCAAAGGCTCTTACGTAAATTAAGTTGTCATGGGATAAGAGGGAAGGTCCTTTCATGGACTGAGAACTGTTAAAAGACAGGGAGCAAAGGGTAGGAATTATGGTAAATTTCAGAATGAGAGGGGTAACTAGTGGTGTTCCCAAGGGTCAGTCCTAGGACAATCCTATTCAACTTATTCATAAACGATCTGGAGAAAAGGGTAAAAGTGAGGTGGCAAAGTTTGCAGATGATACTAAACTGCTCAAGATAGTTAGACCAAAGCAGACTGTGAAGAACTTCAAAAGATCTCACAAAACTAAGTGATTGGGTAATAGAATGTCAGATGAAATTTAATGTGGATAAATGTAAAGTAATGCACATTAGAAAAAATAACCCCAACTATACATAAGATTGATGGGGCTAATTTAGCTACAACGAATCAGGAAAAAGATCTTGGCATTATCGTGGATAGTTCTCTGAAGATGTCCACACAGTGTGCAGAGGCAGTCAAAAAAGCAAACAGGCTGTTAGGAATCATTAAGGGGATAGAGAATAAGACTGAGAATATATTATTGCCTTATATAAATCCATGGTACGCCACATCTCGAATAATGCGTCCAGATGTGGTCTCCTCACCTCAAAAAAGATATACTGGCACTAAAAAGGTTCAGAGAGGCAACTAAAATGATTAGGGGTTTGGAATGGGTCCCATATAGAAAGATTAAAGAGGCTAGGACTCTTCAGCTTGGAAAAGAGGAGAGTAAGGGGGATATGATAGTAGTATATAAAACCATGAGTGATTCTGGAGAAAGTAGATAAGGAAAAGTATTACTTATTCCCATATACAGAACTAGGGGTCACCAAATGAAATTAATAGGCATCAGGTTTAAAACAAATAAAAGGAAGTTGTTCTTCACGCAGCGCACAGTCAACTTGTGGAACTCCTTACCTGAGGAGGTTGTGAAGGCTGGGACTATACAGTGTTTAAAGAGAACTTGGATAAATTCTTGGAGGTTAAGTCCATTAATGGCTGTTAGCCAAGTGGTAAAGGAATGGTGTCCCTAGACTCTTTTTGCCCAGAAGGGTGGAGGTGGATGGCAGGGGGTCAGCTTGATCATTACCTGTTAGATCACTCCATCTGGGCCCTGGCATTGGCCACTAGTCCTGTAAGACAGGATACTGGGCTAAATGGACCTTTGGCCTGACACAGATACAGCGCGTGAGTCGTATATATCCTTATGAGTTTGATACAGTATAACTCTTAAACTCGTACATTACGTTCTGTAAATCCTTTTGTCTGGCTCTTGCCTGTGCCATATATGCAGGAAAATTGCACAAAGGCTTAGAAATACACTAAACCTGCTACAGCCCTGTCAGGGGTATTGCTGTTGTTCTTTGCTACTGCAGAATCTTCCTATACTCTCGTCACTAATATATGTTTGGAGCCAGATATAGATGAGAATTAGTATGTAACAAATTATAGGTTTAGCCAATATCACTAATCACAGACATATCATACTCTCATATCAGTCACATTTTTGATGGTAATGTACAGTGAATTTTATTCCATCTGTGTTTGTATTTCTCCAGAATGCTATGGTTTAGTGTATGTTAACGTCTATGTTAGCAGACATTACCCAGGCAGAGACTGGTAAGTGATTGTAATCTCTGGTGTTAAGTGTATACGCGGATTAACAGAGCTTACAATAGATCAAGAGCAAACACTCTTTTTTACGTTGTCGCTAACATGCATCTGTTAAAACCAGCTACCAATCTCAGTGAAGGATGTGTCTAGGTTTGCTGCTTCTGAAGTACACTTGGTCAAAACAACAATAATAACTGAGTTACAAACTTTTTCCTCTTTACTATAGGGTCTGTGCAAGAGCTAGCAAAAAGTCTTCAAAAAACTTGTCAAAAAAGATTGATAAATTAATAAGTATCAATAAATGGTGAAATTCTCAACTTTAGTTTTAGAGCAGAGTGCAGCTCAAGAATTTAATCGGTGTTGGCCCCTACCTAATATTCCATTCAGTGGTAACATATTGTTCTTTCTTTTTGTATTATCTATATTATCTTTGACTCCTCTAGATTAGTAGTTGATTACACACCTAGCCTACTCAACATTTCTTGTATGATTAACACCCTACGTGGGACCGTGATAAATATCATAAATATAGTTTGCTTGACACCAATATATACCCTATATATTCTATAGTCTTAAAAGAATTTTGATAACATTTCTATAATATTTTAAACAAGTGACAATATATGCTGTACTAAATCAGTGGGCGTGCATTCTTTTCATCCTCACTTTATTTCAGCAGGAAGGCATTTCTGGAACTTCTCTACAATTTTTTAGTTTCAAGTTATTATTGAGAGGCAACTGTGTTGAGATGCAGAGCAGGCACTATTCACAGACAATGTCTCCTTTCCTTCCACAGGACAGCTTTTTATTCTTCTTTTATATCAAGCTTCCATTTCTCTGCAGCTTTCATCCAGCTTTGTTCATTTCCCTTGTAGTTTTGGATGCATTATTTGATGCCTTTTGACAAGCCTCAGGGCTACTATTCGTCTACAATAGGGTTGATTCTTCATTTATAGCTGTAAACTTCAAGATTTTCATTTTGAAGTTATATAATATAATGTAATAATATAATATAATTAATAAATTAATAGGGGTTAGTTATTTTCTTTCTTGTAATAGTTTTAAAATAAGTATCCATGTCTTGAAAACAAAATTGACATCTTGTCAGTAGCTTGCTTCTAATTTATCGAAGTTCAAAAATACCATTTTAATCTGCTCAGTGTGCATAAGTAGATATTTTTATTACATTTTGATTTTGATTTTGTGATTTGCACCAAGCACAATTTGTGTGTGAAACACTTAGGAAATATATATACGATAATGTGTACCATGGCAGTTAGGTGTGCACTGTGGATTTCTACAACAGCTGATGTGGCTTGCTGTTCTGGTGTTAGGGTTGTAACTTGCCATAAACTTTTAGAGCAAGTTTGGCTGACAAGAACATCATAAAAGTGCAGGGATTGCCAGGGTGCAAGGAAGCCTCAGCACATTCCTTTTCCCTCAGTAATTGGGCACTCTGACCATGTGGGGGGACAGTATTAGTGCTAGTTTTAAAGCAGCACTATGCAACTTGATGGATTCCCTCACTGAATCCTGTGGCCAGCTTTGGAGCATCTTTGAGTCAACGAGCTGAGAAATTACCTAGAATTTTTAACCCAGGCATCCTAAATCATCCAGGGAACTGCTCAGTCTTTGCCATAGAGTCCAGCCATGGGTTCAATAATGGGTTAATTCATAAATTTGTTGTTTGGTGTCTCATTTAGACCCTTTTCTGTGTATGTAACAAAACTACTTCACAGTCTTATATGGTTCTACATAATGACTGTCTCTAACTTGGAATGGACTGGACTTTGCTGAGAATTGATAAGGATTGAAAAAGCACTAAGAAGAATTGCAGACAGGTTACTTACCTGCTTGTTACTTTCAAACCACAGTGTAATTAGTGTATATTTTTAGGGTGTAAATGCCTTTGCAATTTTCAGTATAGAGACTAAAAATATAAATGTATGGTAGCATGTGCACAGTGATGTAACTTATGCTGGAAAGCTAAGCTAAAAGAAATGACTCATCAAAGCATTTAACATTTTGAGCCATTTCCTCTAATTTAACAGCTGAATTTCAATCTGATGACATGTCCCTTGCATCCACAGTTTATTTATAAAAAAAATAATATAGGTTCTTTTGTGGGTGTGTGTAAGTGAAGAGAGAGCGAGAGAGAGAGAATAATATACAAATATGTGAATGAAAGCACTTTAATTAAGAGTCTATCTACTGTTGCCCTTATTGGTCCAAGTGACTAGCCTATTTGGGCTCTTTCTAGGCTCCTTCAGTTTGGGGGAAATTGATTATGTGTCGATATTTCTTGGATATGTTCCTGTTTATTTACGAAAGAATGGACGCCCAATCCTCTTTCCCTGACCAGGTAGGAACAAGTAACAGTAGGGCCGTTTCCTTTAACAGAAATCCGCTGCTTTCCATGAGTTCAGTGCTTTACTCTCAGGGAACCACTGCTTCTCTTGCTTCTTCTGGCCTTCTGCCTCACACACGCAGAAGTCAACACAACAATCAAAAATTTTTAACCCAGGTGGGGGGAACAATAGTGGTAGTGTTTGACATCGGCCCCAACAGAAAACCTCGAATTATGTACTTTATCTCCTGTTTGTCGCTGCCATGCAATGCTTTGTTTCCGAGCAATACAATAATTTCAACTTGTATGTTTCAGCTGTCACTACATAAAGGGGCATTTAATTTCTTGTTCGCATTTAAGGCTGAATGAAATGTTGGTACAAACCCATTCACTTTTAACAAGGTCTGTGACTGATACTTAGATCAAAAGATTCAGTTGAAGGGTAGCCATTAACACCTTCTGGATAACGAGAAGGAAACTTTTAAAATTAAGGGCATTCATTCATATCCAGAAAGTGTTCCTTTGTGTAACATCGTTTAATATATAGCTCTTGATTTAAATAGGTTTGTTCATTTTAACCAAAAATTGATGTAAATGCCTCCAATGTAATTTATTTACCGACCAATTCTTCCTATTCTCTTCCTTCTCACTGGTAACCCTAATTCTCGGATGTCTGCAGCAAACGCAGGAAGGCATGCCAGAATAGGCCTATTGTGGGAACCTTCCTATGTAGTAAGGGAAACTAAAGAAATACACAATGAATGAGTTAAACCTAGGAATTGTGATGTTCAGAGGACTATTGAGATAAAGAAATCGCTATAAATTATTGAATTGACTGTTTTAACTTTGCTAGATATTATTAGTATGCTGGAATCTAAATCTAGGGGGAACTGTAAGACTTGCGTATTTTGTTGATTTGAATTAAGAACATGCTCATGCAAAGGGAAGTGGTGAGGCCTCTAGTCTTGCTATAAGGTTTTTCGGAGTTTGGGGTTTATTGACTCAGATTGCAGACTTCTTATGGTGTGAATTTCACAAGGCATTCGTGCTCAAGTAGTGGAAAGCTGACTACCATTGCAACAGCTGGATAGCGAAATTCTTGAAACTGCAGTCTTCTCTACAGGATGCAAATAAACATTTTTGGGTGTTGGAGGGGAAGCAACCAATTTTTCACAGAATTCCTACTGAGTGATCTATGAGTTTCTCAGAAACTTTGCCTGTTTATGCTCTGCGAAAACTGAGGAATTTCATTCTGCAGGGCTGTTTTCTGTGAGAAACAAGGCTTCAGTAATTAATTATAAAGTCTTATCATGATTTTTCTGACTTGGTTTGTACAGCATAAAGCTTTTAGAAATTTTCATTCTTGTATGGTACAAATAGGAAACAAAATTTCCCTGCACCAGCTTCCCCTCCTCCACATATACATCAGCCAGATTTCAATTACTAAGGAAAAGAAGTTCAGTCTTTGGTACACTGAGATGCAATAATGATAAAGTTTAATTTAACACTAATCCTACTATGTTTTAATGAGAGTATGAAAAGATAGTTTAAAAGTATGGCAAATTTTTCAAATGTAAACATTTCAATTTTCAAATACTTACCAAAGTAATTGCATTTTATAATTTTGGGTTTTTTTTAAAATAGGTTTTCTTTTTCTGAAAGTTTCTTTTTTTGTTTGTTTTTTAAAGTAGGGCATCAAACTTACATAGTAATTTTAAATATTGAAAAGTAATCTATTAAGGGCATTAAATATTGGATACCTTTAATTTATTTTGACCTAATGTAAGCATGTGATGATTTACTTTAACTTTTTTGTTTGCTACACTAAGGAGTACACCTTAACCTGTGCCTCTTATCCAAAGCCTCATGCATATTCAGAAGAAAGGAGCTCCAATTCATTCAAGTTTGTGAGCCTTAGGTTTTGTTCTCTCCAGTAGAAGGCTATCACAAATCCCTTAGATCTTTGTCACTATATCACAAAGGACCAGGGGTCAGGTTATATCCTCTCAAGAGAATCTTGAAATTGATCTTGGGCTGTATTTTACTCTATCAGATGTCCTAAAGTCTTGCTATACTCATGGGGTAAACTCATTCTACAAGAGTGCTTACCGAGGTGTCTCTCTTGATATTGTAAGGCAACTACATGGAGCTGAGTCCACACATTTGCTAGAATTGTGGCCTTGGTACAGGACTGATGTATCTGTGGAACAGCGTCTTCATTTGTCTATGCATCTATCACCCGCACCGCTGCTCCTATTTGAGACTGCCTGTAATCACCACAATGGAAATGCCAACATAGGGACTGGCACTCAAGGATAAACAGTTTCTCATTGTATAATAATCAGGGCGGACTCCAGGGTTTTTGCCGCCCAAGCAGTGGGAAAAAAAAAAAAAAGCAGCTCACCGCGCCGCTTTCTTATTCAGGCTGCAATTTGGCCGGCAGTCCTTCCTCTGAGAGGGACCGAGGGAACCCCCCTCTGCATACCGCTGAAAGAGCCCGATGTGCTGCCCCTTTCCTTGGCGACCCGCCAAGCACCTGCTTGCTGGAGCTTGGTGCCCTGGAGCCGGCCTTGATAGTAATTGGAGTTCTTCCAAGAAGTGTGGGTCCCTTCCTGTATCCACTGCCTGCCTCCTGCCTCGTGTCTCAGATCTTCTCCTCTACAGTTTTC
>NC_133770.1:136886103-136932126 GCF_003597395.2 Chelonoidis abingdonii
ATCATCAAGGGGCCCCACTGGTTGTTTAGCAGGCTTCCTGATTCTGATGTACTTAAAAAACATTTTGTTATTACCTTTGGAGTTTTTGGCTAACTGTTCTTCAAACTCCCCTTTGGCTTTTCTTATTACATTTTTACACTTAATTTGGCAGTGTTTATGCTCCTTTCTATTTACATCACTAGGATTTGACATTCACTTTTTAAAGGAAAATTTTTTTTATCTTTCACTGCTTCTTTTACATGTTTGTTAAGCCACAGTGACTCTTTTTTAGTTCTTTTACTGTGTTTCTTTATTTGGGGTATACATTTAAGTTGGGCCTCTATTATGGTGTCTTTAAAAAGTGCCCATTCAGCTTGCAGAGATTTCACTTTAGTCACTGTACCTTTTAATTTCTGTTTAACTAACCCCCTCATTTTTGCCTAGTTCCCCTTTTTTAAATTAAATGCCACAGTGTTGGGCTGTTGAGATGTTCTTCCCACCACAGGGATGTTAAATGTTATTATATTATGGTCACTGTTTCCAAGCAGTGCTGTTAGAGTTACCTCTTGGACCAGCTCCTGCGCTCCACACAGGACTAAATCGAGAGTTGCATCTCCTCTACAAGCTGCTTCAAGAAGCAGTCATTTAAAGTATCGAGAAATTTTGTCTCTGCATTTCGTCCTGAGGTGACATGTTCCCAGTCAATATGGGGATAATTGAAATCCCCCACTATTATTGAGTTCTTAATTTTGATAGCCTCTTTAATTTCCCTTAGCATTTCATCATCGCTATCACTGTCCTGGTCAGGTGGGCAATAATAGATCCCTAATGTTATATTCTTATTAGAGCATGAAATTATTATCCATAGAGATTCTATGAAACATGTGGATTCACTTAAGATTTTTACTTCATTTGATTCTACATTTTCTTTCACATGGTGCCCCCCGCCCCCACAACCTGTTCTGTCCTTCCAATATATTTTGTACCCCGGAATCAGGACCGGCGCTTCCATTTAGGCGGCCTAGGCAATCGCCTAGGGCGCCAGGATTATTGGTGGGCAGCGTTTTGCCGGAGAGGGCGGCAGACAGCTCCGGTGGACCTACCGCAGTCGTGCCTGCGGAGGGTCCACTGGTGCACAGCTCTGGTGGAGCTGCCGCAGGCATTTCTGCAGACGGTCGGCTGCTTGTGCGGCTCCGGTGGAGCTCCCGCAGGCACGACTGCAGCAGCTTCACCAGAGCTGTGGAGCAGCCGACCCTCCGCAGCCATGACTGTGGCAGCTCCACCAGAGCCGCGAGACCAGCGCGTGGGGCGGCGAAATTGCTGTGCGCCTAGGGCGCTAAAACCCCTAGCGCCGGTCCTGCCTGGAATGACTGTGTCCCATTGATTGTCCTCAGTCCACCAGGTTTCTATTATATCAATATCCTCCTTTATCTCTAGTTCACACATCTTATTATTTAGACTTCTAGCATTTGTGTACAAGCACCTTAAAAACCTGTCACTGTTTATTTGTCTGCCCTTTTCTGATGTGTCCAATTCTTTATGTGAACGTTTCTCATCTGATCTGGCCCTTACATTATCCTCTTCCATCCTCTGCTCCTGATTATAACCTAGAGAATCTCTATCAATAGACTCTCCTCTAAGAGAAGTCTCTGTCCGATCCACATGCTCCTCTGCAGCAGTCAGCTTCCCCCTATCTCCTAGTTTAAAACCAGAATAGGAAGTATTTGTACTACACTTATTCCCTATTAGCTACTTTCTTATTCTGGTTACATAATATTTCATTTTTTTATTCACACATAGCTGTAACAAACAAATCCATGATTTAATTAATACATTATAAGAGCTGAATGCATCTCTTCCCTATTAATTAGCAAAAAGCAATTTATCTTCATGGTAAATAATTCTGTTTATGAGAGCAGTTTTTCTCCAATATATATTTGTTTCCTAAAGTCAGTTTCATACACCTTGATAAAGTCCATCCCTTATCTGATACCTGTCCCTGTCCCTCCAGCATTTGGCAGGTTACATGACTAAAATTTTGCAAGTTGGTTTTCACAATTTTGCCTGTGGCTTGGCAGCAAACACTATGGGCCTTCATTTAGTTCAGTCCACACCACTGACAGTTTTTGTTGAAAATGAAAGCATGCAACAATTTAAATACAGACTGAAAGACCGTGTAGCTCAAGAGACTGTTGATAGCATCTGGAAAGCCTGTTTCAGATTTAAGTTACACTGGTGCAAGTCAGGAGTAATTCTAGTTAAGACAGTGGAGTCATATTTCTGTCAAACCAGAGTCAGATCAGAATCAGACATAGAGCTTCTAGGCAGCTTGACCAAATCTAATCTAGGTTGGTAGTAATAACTAGGCATTACCATCAAACAGCTGTTTCCCAGGGCTTAAGTCAACCAAGTTGGAGAGCTGGGTCCAGTTCTTAGTCCACAACACAAAAACAGCCATACCAGACACTATTTGGTGACTGCACTGATGGACTCAGATCAGGTTTGTAAAAATGCAGGTCATCAACAACCACTTCTGTTGTGATCTTCCTAAGTCATTGTTGAACTATCACCCATATGACCAATAATTGGTGCACAGCAAATCATCCAGGCAATTGTACCATGCAATAGTAGAGAGGACAAGTAAGCATGATTAAAGAGATAATATATCCTGCAATTCACATTGCATTCCTTATAGAATCTGATATATTAAATATTGCTTTTCCTTACCCAAAAATCTTGGTGAAAACACCATTATAGACTCATTAGATAAACACTGGGGCAATGGAAAACTGAAAGACAGAAACCTAAATCCAGAAGGTTATTAGTGATATTAAAGAGATGATATGCCTGGAAAATGGGAAGAGAGGCCTTTTAGAAATCTGAAGTGGGGTGGAGGGAGAAGGGAAACAGAAGTAGTAGCTGGAAGGACAGAGATGAAATTTGTGTAATATGGCTCACATTTTGAAGCAGGGGAAGTAAATTGCAAGCAGGAATTTGCTGTACCCCATCTACAAAATGATATGGATGAGGCAGACTAGTGGAAATGAAAATTATTTCTTGAAAGTACCAAATTAGTAACAAGGAGAGATTTTCCACATGCAAGTTGAGCCATAACAGGAATAACACCTGAACAGCAACTTTCTGCACATGGTACAGAGCAAAATGTCCTTGCACAGTGTCTAAGAAAGCCATAGAAAGGGAACAAATCTAAACCGCAGACTGAACAACTCAAATGGTACAATGTTAGATGAAAAGAGGAGAAATTTTCAAAGTAACAGCAACCATAATGTTATTTGGTATTTAATTCAAAGAGAAACCAGAAAGAAAGAAAAAAAACCTGAGAGATTTAGTATTACAGTTAATTTTATAATAGTAAGAGAATTATAAGTGAGGTAAAACAATGAGAGGGAATATGTACAAAGACAAAATGGAAACTGTCCATAAATACATTATCAAGGTTTCAGTTGTGGCTCCATAGCTGAGTTTTGCACTAAAAGAAGGGATTCCACCTCTTTGTTATGAATGAGAAATGCAGTACATCCCAGCCCAAATTACAGCACAAACTCTGAGTACAGAATGATTTATCTGAACATTTACAAGTGAACGCATTAATTAGTTTAGAAACTAAAATGAAGTAAAAAGCAGACACTAAGAATTTTAGCACCTAGTTGACACCTCTACTGTGACACTTAAAAATTTTCTATATTATTGAAAATTCACTTAACTCTTATGCTTGGGCTCTTTTTTTTTTTTAAGGATTAATAGTCATTTTTTGCCGTTATTCTTCATATTTGAAAGTTCCTGGTCAGCAGAAGCAAAAGAATAATGTTCTACTACCAGAAATTTCAAGAAGAAATATCTTCTTTTCACCATAAAGGGACAAAAAAGTATAATTAAAACCAATTTAATCAAATCTGTAACCAGAAATACTGTATGTTTGGATTAAATTTAAGTTTGACTCCATTTTCTGTGTGTATAACCCTTGGTTTGGGGATAATTACAAACATCCTTGTAATGTATTTTACCCAGTTAGTATGCACGCTCAATCTTACCTCCATTTTAAGATTTTGTTTTTCTTGGAATTATATATAGAAATTAATTTCTATAGAAAAAATAAAATAGGTGTTGCATTTAGCTGTAAATAACTCAGGAATAGGGAAGAACAATGTTGGATGCACAAGAAGTAATCAAAGATATGAAAAAAACACAGGCAGGGAATCCAACACCATCAAGACAGGAAAGTTTCCAGAATGACCTGCAGACAATGCAAAAATGGTAAAGTAATCAAAAATGGGGAATGAAATGAAAACTGCACACCAAGTACAGGGAAAGATAAATAATGTGAAGTATCTTACACTGCATATGTAAAACAAGGCGTCATCATGGGAGTTAGTAGGTTTTCTAAGATATGGAGAAGACTCTAAATTCCCAGAACAGAGAGATATTGAGAAAACATAAAATTAATTGTCTGCTTTAGTGTTCATAATAAAGGTGATTTATTTTCTTCAATATTACTTTTTCCTCCCATGGAAAATGAATGGCATTTCTGACACAAACTGATATCACAGAATTTAATATATTTTCTGAGCAAGGAAAAATAAATATTGAGGCAGCAGAGTTTAAATCAAGAACAGGAGCAAATAAATTAGAGTTGATGAAGACTAGTACCCAGGCTAGCAGATCTTTCCAGTATTAAGGAGAAGGGTGCCTGGAGAGGAGTGCTAAGATGGAAGATGGCAAGTGGTAGCAGTTTGGAGCATCATTCCTCTCTTATACAATTTACCGTTTGTTTTTTAAATGCACCTAGTGTGAATTTCTCAATGGCAATAATGTGGCTACAAGAAGTTATTCTGACTTGGAAAATGTATAAAAGGAACATTAGAGAGACAAGGTGAGTGAGGGAATGTATTTTATTGGATCAACTTCTGATGGTGACAGACAAGCTTTTGAGCTACACAGAGCTCTTTTTCAGGTCAAGGAACATTGTCTCCTACCAAAGACAATTTTTCATCTTGAAGTCTCAAAAGCTCAACAAAGAGACTGGTTCAGCAGAAAATGCACCCCAAATCACAAGAATGAACCTTCAAAAATCCCTTGATTAAATATATGGACCTAATAAATTAACTGATCTCACTACTCGATTCACTCATTAAAACTGAGCTTCAAGACTACAGAATGTGGCAATGAAAGCCACATGACTTGCTTGAATATGAATATTTTTAAGGTAGTCAATTATATTTTGCAAACAGTAGTCTAACTGGATATTTTGTTTGAACAAGGTACCTGATCAGTCTTAGAATGTGGGTCTAGAACATATTACACCATATTGGCTTAAAGGAATTTGATTTTGTAAAAATGAATTGGCTAAATCTATAAATATATGCGTATGAGTAAGTTCACAGAGTGGCAATAGCAATAGTCTGAACATGTGTGGGTTCAAGGAGCAACAAAAAGAAGGCACCAAAATTAATGTCTCAAAATGCCAATACAGCACTGCTAACAAAAACGGATTCATCTCTAGTCTTTCTTTACCAGGTCTTTACAATATAACTTTAAATTAGAACTATGCTAAAGTTCAGTTTCAACCTAATTTTAGCTGAAGTTCTTTTACATGTCTTTGATTAAATAATTTTTAAATACTTATTTTAAACCAAGTACTGTATATAGCAGCGGCATGTGGTACATTCCTCCCTCTTCTTATGGTCATTTTGTTGGAGATCTAATATGGCTGTAAGGGAGGTATTCCCTTTTGGTACCTTCATGCAGCACAGGTCATTTCTGCAAGCCTCTACCTCAATTCATTCCAATAGCGTTCCCCTTCTTAACATCACCACTATCTTTCCCTGTGATGTAACTACCTCCTCTTATTTGCAACCATTGCTGTTCATCTCTTTGGTATCAGAAGCGGTATGTATGGAAGTTATCCCTATAGAGACTACTTGTTTCATTCTCCACTCTTGTAATTTTAAAACTAACATTTATCAAAGCTCATAAAGGCTGTGGTTGCTCCAGGAGAAGAACTACATGAGACCAGCCCAATTTGGTCCATAATGCTAGAATTCTATATTGCAAAACATATAGCAAATGTGCTAATTTATTCCCTTCTCCTCTGAGAATCAAAGAAGAGGACCCTGTTGTAAGAAATTATTTCTCCAAAACTTCTCTATTCCCACAAAACATACATTTTTCATCAGATATCTTGCTAATTTGTAGCTATATTATGAAGGTACAAGCTCAGTTCTCCAAACTTCACATATTTCAGTGAACCCTGCAAGTGAGAGTTATTATATTTGTTACATGTATTAGAAAATGCTTATGGTGTGTGAAATGTAAACTATGGATGAGTCCATTTCCTGTTACAATGTATTACTATCTAAAAATCAATACACTATTTGAAAAAAGACAAAGGAAAGAGGAAGGAGAATCTCTAGCTGACATATTTTAGAAGTATATTGGAAATGGGAGTTATGTAATGAAGGAACAGAAGATAATGGTATACTATACAGAGTGGTGGTAAGAGACAGCTTGGAATGGTATTTATTGATTAAATACAATTAGCATGGATCTGAAGGGAAGCCACGAAAACTTTTAAAAGAAATAATAGCTGTGATGTCAGAGAGGAGGCAAACTATGGATTTATCATAATTTAATCTATTTAGAAACACGCTTTCAAGGGTTTTGATTTGTTTTGAAGAAAAAGCTTAAGACTTTAATAGTAATTCTTGGCTTCTATTCTAAGGCTTCTACAATGATTGTTGTTATATATTCTATATGACTTCAAATTAGACTGGAAGTCTTTCTCGAAGATATGCTTTGGTTGAACCTAAGTTATTGTGTTCAAATCAAGCATAATTGGGTGTGATTCTATGTCCTATGTTATACAAGAGGTCAGATAATAATTTAATGGTCCATCTGGCCTTAACATCCATGAATGCGTAACAATGTGGATTGATAAATGTGTCACTTTGATTCTGAAATCTTAAAATGCAATAAAAAGGAGGGTAAATATTTTACCCACTTCAGACATGGGGAGACTGAGCCACTGTGGCACTTGCCCAACCCACATCACATGGCAGGTCAGTGGAAGAGCCAAAAACAGAAACCAGGCCTCCTCACTCCCAGTGCAGTGTCCTATCCACTGTCACATTCTCATAACCATGTGCTCATTATGTAGTAACACGATCTAATTTACATCCAGTCTAGTTTACATTTTAAATGATTTATTTAATCTGTATTTTAACTATAACTTATTTCTTATAATGCTTTATTATTACCCTACATGTGACCTGCCATTATATCCTAAGGCTAGGCAATTAATCAAGGTATCATGCATGGTTTTCTTCCCCTAAATATCTCGCTTCCTTTAAAATATTTTAGTAATTCTGTAAAGGGAAAATACAATCAACCAAAGTTACTTTAATAACAAATTTAATCAAAAAACATATTTTTATTTTGAAAATATTTAAAAATTTCTATTTAAACACACAGCAAAAGTGTACCAGAAAAGCCTCAATGTTATGCAACTTAATATTTGCAGAAGTTTTCCTCCACATTCTCTTTTCAAGTGGGAGTGGCTTCTGGCATTGCAAAAGAGTCAGGCTGGGCTACCTGAAAATGTGAGGTAGCCACATATATATGGAGACTTCCACGCTGAGAGTCAGCTTCTCCAAGGTTCTCTCCTCATTACCTCTTCCCCTGGTATTACAACTTCTTCAGCAGCCATTGTTACTCCCACCCCTTAACACCATGTACACATTAACACCCTCCCCCAAGCCATCTAGAAAGCATAGAACATGTGCCAATGCTGCATATATTGGTGGTAATTCCAGAGCAGAAATCTGCCACGTCTCCTACTTATTTATATCCACCGCATGATCACTCCTGAAAGCATGAAGTACTGATGTCTCATGTTTGCCTGGGGGATAGCTTTAGCACATTTTTGGAAATTTGTGGTTAAGGGAAGCAGACGTGGGAGTCATGGCTGACTTTGGCATTTTAGTTTCTTTATTTTGCAATTCCTATAAAATATGTTGCTGCTAATTCTTCTCTCCCCTCCTCCCCATACACACACACTCCCGTCTAATATTCATCTCCAATCAAAAACTGGGTTTTATCCACCATTTTATCCAGTGATGACAAATGTAGTGATTTCACCATGAGTCTTATATTTGGTGTGTTTTTTTTTTCTTAAAGCGTGAGCTCAGGTCTTGTGATTCCACGTCAAGCCCAGTTTTCACTTAAAAAAGAAGTATTGTTGCACTCATGTTTCCTGAGAAAAGTTTGAAAACATGAACCCAGAAAGCAAATTAAAAAACAAACAAACAAAACATTTATTATTGTTTAACCTCTTATGACTTTTGAATAATCGGATCTACTGCTAATAGAGTAACCATGTGTTCCAAATGGTCCATCAAACACATTTTCTAGTAATAAATGGTCTCTGCTATAAAATAGCTGGAGAAATCTGGATATCTAATTTATTGTTTTCTTTTCAATAACTGAAATGTGACTTGAAATTAAGAAGTGACAATGCCAAACCAATATTCAGCACAAGATAAAAGCCATGTGAGCACACAGGCTCAGAAGCAATTAATATGAAGATTTTTTTAAAAAAATCTATATTAAACTGAGGATGCTTAAACGAGGTTAACTATTTTCTCAGGCAATGATGAAGCACCTTAGATTGTGTGACAGTATGTACAGTAGAACCTCAGAGTTACGAATACCTCAGGAATGGAGGTTGTTCATAACTCTGAAATATTCATAACTCTGAATAAAATGTTATGGTTCTTTCAAAAGCTTACAACTGAGCAGGGACTTAATACAGCTCTGAAACTTTACTATGCAGAAGAAAAATGCTGCTTTTAACCATCTTAATTTGAATGAAATAAACACAGAAATAGTTTCCTTATCTAGTCAAGTCTTTTTTTTTCTTTACCTTTATTTTTTAGTAGTTTACATTTAACACAGTACTATACTGTATTTGCTGTTTAAAATTTATGCCTACAGACATCCGGTTCCAAATGAGGGTGTGGTTGACCCATCAGTTCGTAATTCTAGTGCTTGTAATTCTGTAGCATCTAGAGCTGGAAAGGACCTCAAGAAGTCATCAAGTCCAGTCCCCTCCACTGCAGCAGGAACTAATAACCCAATAATATGCCTGACAGGTGTTCATTTTTAAAAATCTCCAATAATGGGAATCTATAGCTACCCTTGGAAGTCTATTACAAAGTTTCTCCTAATATCTAACCTAACTTTCTGGTACTGCAGATAAAGCCCATTACTTTTGTCCTACCTTCAGTGGACATGAAGAACAACTGATTACCCTCCTCTTTATAAAAGAGCCCTTAATATATTTGAAAACTTATCAGTCTTCTTTTCTCAAGAACAGAATAATAGAATGATAGAAGATTAGAGTTGGAAGAGACCTCAGGAGACCTCAAAGCAGGACCAACTCTAACTAAATCATCCCAGCCAGGGCGTTGTCAAGCCAGGCCTTAAATCATCCCAGACAGGCCTTTGTCAAGCCCGGCCTCTAACTATGGAGATTCCACCACCTCCCTAGGTAACAGATGCCAGTGCTTCACCACCCTGCTGGTGAAATAGTTTTGCCTAATATACAACCTAGATCTCCCCCACTGCAACTTGAGACCATTGCTCCTTGTTCTGTCATCTGCCACTGCTGAGAACAGCCTAGCTCCATCCTCTTTGGAACCTCCCTTCAAGTAGTTGAAGGCTGCTATCAAATCCCCCCTCATTCTTCTCTTCTGCAGACTAAATAATCCCAGTTCCCTCAGCCTCTCCTCAGCCCCCTAATAATTTTTGTTGTCCTCTGCAGGACCCTCTCTAATTTGTCTGCATCCTTTCTGTATCGGGGGGCCCAAAACTGTATGCAATACTCCAGATGTAACCTCACCAGTGCCAAATACAGGGGAATAATTACTTCCCTTGATCTCCTGACAGTGCTCCTACTAATGCAGCCCAATATGCTGTTAGCCTTCTTGGCAACAAGGGCACACTGTTGACTCATATCATGAGCATTTCCAGATAATGCTGTAATACTGCATGAAAACCCTCATACACATCAAACACATAGGGCAACCATGAATCTCTTTAAAAGTTAATGTAGCATGCCAGAAAGCATTTTTAATTTTTAAGCTATATAAACTACCAATTGTACAACAGTTGTAAAAAAAAGTATTATACAAGTATAGGACAACAGACAATTTCAATTAAATATGCTATATAACTTTTAAGAATCCTCAAAGCTGTCAGTGTTATCTGAATATTTTTGCATTTAAAAAGGATAATTTGTGTTTTTATTGCACATAGAATATCAGGGTTGGAAGGGACCTCAGGAGGTCATCTAGTCCAACTCTGTGCTCCAAGCAGGACCAATCCCCAAACAAATTTTTTGCCCCAGATCCCTAAATGGCCCCCTCAATGATTGAATTCACAACTCTGGGTTTAAGCAGGCCAATACTGAAGCCACTGAGCTATTCCTACCCCCATGCCTTGTCTAACATAACATAACGCAACACAACAGGCACACAGAGTTAAAATCCATACTCCACCACATCCTAAAGCTGTCTTTAATTTAGATAAAAACCAAAATGTAAATTTCAGTTTAAACTTCTTCCCTAGATAGGTTTATTTTGTTTGCAGGGTTTCTCCTTTCAGTATTACTTGCCCCTATTTCCCTCTGACTCACTGAACGGCTCAAACTCTTAATATATTCTTGGGCCAAAGCTAGTCCGGTGAGTCAGCAGAAACAACTCTCTCTCTCTTTCTCGCTTTGCCTCTGCAGGATGCTAGAACCAGATGTCCTGTCAAGAGTATCCTTTTCTATGAAGCCATATGTCACATTAAAATTTGTCAAGGGTCCAAAGTACCAAAACTAGATATTAAAGTGTTTTTTTTTGTTTTGTTTTTTTTTTGGTTGGGGGGAGTGTAGTGGGCGCTACTAATGATCAAAACCATAAGCAGTTTTTAAACTCAGCTGTTTTCAAGACCTGCAGTTATGGCCATCTCCAAAGTTGGAGGCAGAGGGGTTGCAAAGCGAAATATGAACGGTATAGCAGTTTTACATAAATGAATTTCTATGATAAAACTTCCTTTTGCTATACAGATATAGTGAATAATTCTCAGTGAATTACAGTGGAATAAGGATATATATTCAAAATACTTAGTTTTCATTACCTGTGTAGGAACCTCAAAATATACAGAAGACTAAATTGCTTATGTAAACACATCTGAACCTATGTCTCATCAGAATCAGAGTGGAATTTCATGAGATCTGTTCGTCCAAGATTTCTAGCACTTCCTTTTTTGTTTTAACCAAGTAGACAATACCAAAAGAAAAACCTCTTGATATATTTTGGAAATTCTGCTTCTGGTCTCAACCATTTTCATGTGATGCTGGAAACAAGTGAATGTAAACAACTAACAGAATATTTTCAAACAAGTTAAAGTTCCCTTCAATTTTTATGCAAAGCTTTGGAATTAAAGTTACTTTCTTCACAGTGATTCGTATGTCCCTAGCACTTACACTCTGTACTGAAGAAACCTCCACATGTAATGAGAGGAAAGGAAAGGATGGTGTACTTGTAGCAGTCTTATTTACGATCACCATACAATATACTGGGCAGAACGACAAAGAAAACCAACGTCTCCTCAAACCAATGACCACAAAATACTGTTAGGAAACTAAATTGAGGTATTTTTAAAACAAGAAATATTTCTGCTCGTTCATGGCATCAATAATAAGCCTCATAAGCATGTGCGACATAATATGTAATCAAAAGCCACTATACTTGTGTACCTGTTCCTTAACTGAAGCTAGAATAGCAGAGGTTGTCTCTGTTTCAGAACCATCTCCATTGGATGTATTCAGCACAGGACTAAGGGAACTTGTCTTGTCAGAAGATGACGGCTGGTCTGGCACAGGCATAGCTCCTATGATTAAAAAAAATGTTTTGATATTACAAGCCGCATGTGTGTCAGGAACCAAATACATACAACAGTAACCACCCTAATTTCAGAAAAAAAATAAATATTTTGTGTACAGCAGAGCTAATTTGCTTCTGTTAGATAATGTGAACATCCTTCATTTACTATTCTTTAAAACACAAAGATTATTTAAAATTTATCTAAAAAGCAGCCTTGAATTCTTATAATCCAGTTTGCCTCCATATCATTCACAACATTGCAATTGGATCTAATTCAAACTATGTACAGTTGTGGCATTTGTACAGTATTCTAGGGGCTACGTCAAATACAAAATTACAATATCATGGGAGTGATTAATCATGAAATTCCATGCAAGCAGAGGGCCAACAGATGAGAGAAATACAGAATTTCAAGACTTATTGAATTAGGTGCATATTTACTATGAACCTGTTAGTAGTCTAGTATCTTGTCTAACTTCAACAAATCTAAGCAGTGTTTTTGCTGAAGTTTTATCAGCAATATTATTGTAAAACAGTAATAAAAAGTTATTCTGCCCCCTCCCCCCTTTCTTTTTCTGAGTGAGAAGAGTGAGAAAGCCAATGGTTAGAAGTGAAGTCTCTTTCTCCTTTTTTGTTCTATAAAGCTAGGGATAAGGCGCAAGAGCGAAGACATGATTTTGGAGGCTGAGCCATAGTACGAAGGGACATGAAGTGTATAGTCCCCAAGTATATCATATAAATGGTGCAGGTTTCTGTAAAAGTCCATGGGGCTCTAGAAGAAGTGCTCCTGCTACCTTAGTTTTACCTGTGTCACTCCCCTAGAAATTAGCTTCCACATTTTTATAAAGGAAACCTTTAGTTTACAGTTCTTGTAAAGCTGACTTACGTGGTGAGTAAAACCTCACACACCACTTAAATCAGCTTTTATTAGATGAATCCTCTTATATGAGACCAAAAGGTGTGGGGAGCTCAAGTACAGAATAAAGAGTAAATGCACATCAGCGCTACCTAGCACCAACTAAGTGCAATATACTTCAATAGCAGTGATTGAGGAAGTTTTGGATTAAAATGACCAAAATTGTCTAGGCACAGTGTGAATGTGTCTACACACACAGCTAGCCAAAGTAAAGCCCTGAAGTGATGTTTTATAACGTTGGCTCTGAATACTCATTGCCACATGAGAACAAAAACAACTAGGAGTCTGGTGGCACCTTAAAAACTAACAGATTTATTTGGGCATAAGCTTTCTTGGGTAAAAAGCTTCTTCAGATGCATGGAGACCACATGAGGGTGCCCGACTGGCCTGGTTGGACACACCTTTCCAAAACCTTCCTGAAGTTCAAGCCACACTAGCAGAAGGAAGAGGGGAACATACTTCCAGTTGAAAATATAAAGAGGTCACCTCAAAAGTATTGAAAAAACGTGTCACAGATGTTTCTTCCTAATCCTTGGCAGTCAGTGATTGACTTATGCTCTAATTCAGGGGTGGGCAAACTGTGGCCCACGGGACCATCCTGTCCGGTCCCCAAGCTCCTGGCCCAGGAGGCTATCCCCTGGCCCCTCCCCTGCTGTCCCCCCTCCCTGGCAGCCTCAGCTCGCTCACTCGCTCTGCTGCTGGCGCAATGCTCTGGGAGGCAGGGCTGTGAGCTCCTGGGGCAGCACAGCTGCAGAGCCTGGCCTGACCTAGTGCTCTGTGCTGTGTGGTGGCGGCAGTGGCAGGGTGGCCCAGCTCCAGCCAGCCACGTGGCCAGCAACCGGTGCTCCAGGCAGCATGGTAAGGGGGCAGAGAGCAGGGGGGTGGGGTTGGATAGAGGGCAGGGGAGTTCAGGGCGGTGGTCAGGGGGCAGGGGTGTGGATAGGAATTGAGGAGGTCAGGGTGGGATCAGGGGGTTGAATGGGGGCCGGAGTCCCCGGGGGGCAGTCAGGAAGGAGAGAGGGGGTTGGATGGAGGACCAGGGGGCAGGGGTTCCAGGGGCAGTCAGGGGACAGGGAGAAGGGGTTGTTCGATGGGCGGGAGTCCTGGGTGGGGTGGGGGGGCGTCAGGAATGAGAGGAGGGGTTGGATGGGGCGGCACAGGTCGGGGGGCAATCAGGGGACAGGGAGCAGAGTGTGTGCATGGGGCAGGGGTCCCAGAGGGTCTGTCAGGGAACAAGGTGGGTTGTGGTGCAGGAGTCCCAGAGAGGGGGGCAGATAGGAGGTGGGGGCCGGGCAATGACCCGCAACCTAACCAGCCCTCCATACAATTTACGAAATCCAATGCAGCCCTCAAGCCAAAAAGTTTGCCCGCCCCTGCTCTAATTGGTTTATACAGCTTATACATTTTTTCACACTTAATGCAACTACAGGAGTTCTTATTCATATCAATTTTTTCTTTTATTATTGTCTCTCCTATGGCAGGAGTAGGCAATCTATGGCATGCAAGCTGATTTTTAGTGGCACTCACACTGCCAGGGTCCTCCTAGCCACCGGTCCAGGGGGCTCTGCAGTTTAATTTAATTTTAAATGAAGTTTCTTAAACATTTTATATTATATTATTAGTTATATTAGTTATTATATATATTATATAATATTAGATATTAGTTATATATTATAGACTTATAGAAAGAGACCTTCTAAAAACATTAAAATGTATTACTGGCACACAAAACCTTAAATTAGAGTGAATAAATGAAGACTCGGCACACTGCTTCTGAAAGGTTGCTGACCTGTTCTACGGAAATTACTGAGGATGGCAATGTATAGGTCTCATGCCCCATTAGTGTCCTCAATCTATGTCTTTTGAATGAAGGCACAACATGGCCAAGTAGTAATGAGTTTCTCAGCATAATACCATTGTCAAGATGAAGAAACAGAGTTACTTATGAATAGATAGGCCTGGCAGAATTTTATTTTTTAAGTAATTTTGATAAATAATATTGATGTTTATTTTTAAGGGTTTTATATTATCTTAAATTTTGAGAGTTGTGTGAAATTATGGGGAAGTCAAATAATAATTACTTAATGACAGTAGCTATTGAGAGTCAAAAAGTTAAAGCTTTATAACCATTAAAACAAATTGTCAACATCATGTCAAAATATACAAAGTTAGTATCCTTAAATGAAACTCTAATAAACTCTCAAAGAGCATTTCTTTTTTTGCCTATCTTTAAATTTTGATTATTGCTGATGAAAATATTGCCAGTTTGTGTGTACAAGTGAAACTGCTGCGTACTAGAAACTTACTTAGAAACCTATTCCCTCTGAGCCTAAGGATAGGCAGCACAAGGTCACTCATCACAAGAATTCCAAGTTAGATGGAAATTCAGATACCATGCCTCTGTCCCTGCCTGTCATAAGCATATTGTACAAAATCTGCATCAGCATCTGCTATATAGATTTAAAAGGGCCTTTTTAATTTTTCTCATTCAGTGCAACAAATATAGGTTTTCACTGCAACAAGTTACCATATATACTCGTTGATAAGCCGAATATTTTTGGTAAAAAAGTGACGCATCAAAGAGTGAAGGTCGGCTTATAAATGGGTCTAACCCAAAATTTGATTATTTTAAACTCTATCGAATCATTGAATTGAATATCTAATAAAGGGATCGGCAACCTTTGACACATGGTCCGCCGGGGTAAGCACCCTGGCAGGCCAGGCTGGTTTGCTTACCTGCCATGTCCATAGGTTCTGCCGACTGCAGCTTCCACTGGCCACGGTTCGCCGCTCCAGGCCAATGGGGGTGGCGGGAAGCGGCGTCTAGCACATCCCTCAGCCCACGCTGCTTCCCACCACCCCCATTGGCCTGGAGCTGCAAACTGCGGCCAGTGGGAGCCGTGATCGGTTAAACCTGGAGACACAGCAGGTAAACAAACTGGCTCAGCCCGCCAAGGTGCTTACCCTGGCAGGCCGCGTGCCAAAGGTTGCCAATCCCTGATCTAATACATTGTTGTTTTGTTTACCTGGAGCGTCTGCAGGCATGGAGGCCCTCAGCTCCCTGTGGCCGCGGTTAGCAGTTCCCAGCCAATGGGAGCTGCGGGAAGTGGCACCACTTCCCGCAGCTCCCATTGGCTGGGAACAGCAAACCATGGGCACAGGGAGTTAAGGGACTCCATGCCTGCAGATGCTCCAAGTAAACAAAATGTCCCAACCCGCCAGCAGCTTACCCTGACAGGTGAGGAGCCAAAGTTTTCCAACCCCCGAAATATAGGGTCAGCTTATGAAAGGGTCATACAGTTTTTGCTATTTTCACCTATCATTTTGGGGGGTCGGCTTATAAACGAACGGTCTAATGAATGAATACATATGATACATATTTTACAAAGTAACTTCAGCAACTCAACAATGTAATTAGCAGGAATTTATTTAAAAATATTATACTGTCTACAAAACCACATATTACATGTTTGCACACACATACACCATAACCCATCTTTTACTCGTGACTAATTATTTTAAACTAAATTATTAGTCACTTCTTAATAGGAAGCAAGGTCATTTTTTTTTCAGATGTTGCAGTTATTCAATTTAGGTGGGCTAGTGGCTCACATTGTGGAATTCTATTCCAATCTGAGAGAGGCGGTTTTGGATGTAATTTCAAGATTTTGGAGCACAAGATTCCCTACTACTCCCCTTTCTCTCCCTTCTTCTCCTTCTTTTGTCTTTTCCTTTCCCTTGCTGCTATTTAGTTGGTGATTTATTTGGCATTGGTCCTGTTCTATTAACTCATCCTCACTTGCGTTTCTCTCATCCAGTCCCCAATAATACATTTTTAAAAATATGTTTTTAAAAAATCTTTTAAAAAGTGCCAGTAGCATAACAGTTCCCACTATGATCACTATGCTTGTGTGCTATATCCATTTTGTAGCAACCTGCATGAAACCTGGAAGGAGTAACACAAATTGCAGGATGGAAGTGTTTGGAGAAGGCACCAGGAAGCCAATCTGTATGGACATGGTTGGAATGCTTGCTGCAGTTGCAGCATCTCTGTAAATACATCTTTTAATAGTCCAGTTTAGTTTTCACAACATGGAGTCCTCTCCTGTTATTACCCAGCATGTGATACATGAACACATCTTTTCCTTATTTAGATTGCAAACTGTTTGGGGCAGGTATTATCTGGTACTATGCGTTTAACATGCTGTATTACTACACACTGCTAATATTTGCTGTTAGTAAACACCCACACAAATCAATGTAAATTATATCACTCCCTCGCACATCAACCCTCTTAAAAGTGCACTGCTGTCTTTATCCAGGGCAACGTGCACAACATTTATATCCCCCACTGACAGGATACAGAACGGTAATGCTAGTTTCTCAAACACAAGGCTAAAACATCATAGGCAGCTCTATGCTAAGAAAGGAGGCTAGAAGTACAACAGAGTAAAATGCATATTTAAGACTTTCCGGTATCTCTCTCCATTATTGCAGAGCTCTTTCTGCAAAGATTTCAAATGTTTCCAATAATCCTTTTAACAAGAGACAGATACTGAAAGTCTCAGGAATTAACGTACTTGCCCAACTTATTCTTTAAAAGCTAGTAAAATATGAAGAATGTGAATGATAAAGTACAGTGAGAGATGGTCATTAGCTATTACAAGCCATTTTTTTGCTTTTCTTTTGCAGGCATCCATTTACTTTGAGAATCATGTCTCTGATTCTTGTTTAGACTGAACTGAAGTTTTTACTTGTGAAAGACAGGAAATATATTTAGGAGTTGCATGCGAGGGCTTCAAAGACATTTTGTGTTAGACAGAAAGAAACGGGGTGAAACCTGACCCCACTGAAATCAATGGCAAAACTTCCAGTGACTTCAATGGAGCTAGGATTTCAGTTGGTGTTGAAAAGAGCATTTGAATACTGTGGTGATATTGTAAACAACACTGAACCAATATGTTTGCAATTTTTTATGAGAAGCACTCTGAAAATTAAGGCAGGTTAATTTTGCCCCTCTAAAAGCTATATTCAGCTTCAGATCAAAAGATAATCATATTTCTAATTTCAGTATTCTAAATTTGCCAAGCATGATAAAAATGAAATTAGATGACAAACTGATTCATTATTTACTTATTTTATTTTCTGTCTAAAAATTAGGATAATTTGAAATAAGATTATACAATTTAACCTTTTTATAACATTACAGGAAGATACAGTCACAATTTTAAAAGTTTTATAGACCAAGGCCTTCATCATGTAAATCTTATGCTTGTGATCCCAATTGGACTACTCATTGTGTATACATTTAAGCATATGCATAAGTCTTGCTGGGCTAAGGGCCTTAAGCTCTATATCCTATTCAATACGCAAATTATAAGATGGACTTTGAAAACATCTATGTACTAAGGAGAAGGCTACACTTAGCCTGTTTAGTGAACATTAAAAGCATTAAAATCTGGACATGATAAGATAATCAGCTCACCCACTGGTCTGAAATCAGACAGCATGTTTTTTTCAGACCAGTTTTCCAATGCAAAGTACTCCAGAAGTAATAGTGACTTTCTCCTGACTATAAATTCTGTGGCGAATCACAGTTATTTATTTGTATTAAGGGACATGCTACCTTTGTGAACATGCCATATAACAGGAAAAAAAAAGAATTAAAAGAGAAAGTAGGGGGTACATTAGTTCACACCTCCCTACTGTTTTAGGGTACCTGCCCGAAGATAGAGGGAGACTACATGTATCAGTATTTCCACAAAAGTCCTATGGAGGAAGGAAGGTCTAGTGGAATAACCAACAGCCTAGGAGCCAAGAGCTTCACAGTTCTGCTTTCAGCTCTTCCAGTGACTTGTCCCTTCACCTCTCTGCCCCAGCTTCCCTCCCACCACCCATTTCTAAAATAAGAATACTAATCATTCCCCACTCTCTCCAGGGTACCAAACTCTCCTACCTGTTGCTGGGCCTGGAGAACAAAGAGCAGATGCAGCAGAGAGGAGCTGTGACTGCAGAGAGTACATGTAAGGACCCAATACTCTGTGGAACTAATTTGAATGAGGCCCATGGAAGCCTGTATTGCTCATTTGCCTGCTTCACCTACTGTTTGACGTCTATGTACTGCAATCACTTCCTGTTAGCAGCAATTGGTACTGCATCCTGTCATTAAGGTTGCCAACTTTCTAATTGCACAAATCCGAATACACTTGCCCTGCCACCGCCCAAGGCCCTGCTGCTGACCTGCCCATCTCTGAGACCCCATCTCCGAGACCCCATCTCCACTCACTCCAGCTCCCCTCCCTCTGTTACTCACTCTCCCACACTCTCATTCACTTTTAATGGGCTGGTGCGGGAGTGGGTGAGGGCTCCAGCTAGGGGAGCGGTCTCCAGAGGGGGGCCAGAAATGAGAGGTTTAGGATACAGGAGGGGGCTCGGGCAGGGGATTGGGGTGCTGGAGGGAGTGAGGGCTCTGGTTGGGGGTGTGGGGTCTGGGGTAGGGCTGGGGATGAGGGGTTTGGGGTGCAGGAGGAAGCTCCGGACTACAGCCAAGGGGCTTGGAGTGTGGAAGGAGGGTCAGGACTGGGATACAGGGTTGGGGAGCGGGCTCCAGGAGGGGGCAAGGGGTTGGGATGTGGGAGGGGGTTCGGGATGCCAGCTCTGGGAAGGAGTTAGGGTGTGGGAGGGGGTTACGACCTGGAGCAGGAGGTTCGGGGTATGGGCTCCAGCCACGCATCACTTACCTCAGGCAGCTACCGATTGGTGGCGCAGCGTGGCTAAGGCAGGCTCCCTGCCTGCCCTGTCTCCTGGAAGTGGCCAGCATGTCTGGCCCTGAGGCAGTTGCACAGCTGGGCAGCCTTGTGCAGTGTGCATTGGCCGCATCCACAGGCACCTCCCTCACAGTTCCCAGCCAATGGGAGCTGCAAAGCTCGCACTCAGGGCAGAGACAGCACACAGAGCTCCCTGCCCACCTCTGTGCATAGGAGCTGGACATGCTGGCTGCTTCCAGGAGCTGCGTGGAATCAGGGCAGGTAGGGAGCCTGCCTTAGCCCTACTGTGCTACCAACTGTACTTTTAATGGCCTGGTCAGCAGTGCTGATGGAGCCATCAGGGTCCCCTTTAGACCAAGTGTTCTGGTCGAAAACCGAATGCTTGGCAACCCTAACTGTTGTAATGCAGACACACTAAAAATATTTGTAAGGTACATAGGGGCTGGCAGCTGGGACATTGATAGGTTTAAACCCCACCAACCCATAATAGCCACTTGTAGTTATGCTCAGAGAAGTGATGACTGAATAAGATCTTGTTTTAAAGATGCATGCACTGTGTATTCAAAGTCACTGTACACTGACACGCTAGTAACAGCTATAGTCAAGACTGTCCAAGTGTTTTATTTCTAAACTCATTTTGGGGTTGCTTGTAACTTTCTGACTCTTTTGCCATTCAGACTGTGATTTTCCAGGCCTTGTCTCTGCCTCAGGGTGAATTTTTTGGGGGGGAGGTCTGAGCAATGCTATTTTTATTATGTATAGTTTAGTGTGCACCTTAGTTACTGCTTTAATTGGAAAACTTTATGTAAATGAGGCAGTCGTGCATTAAATGGTGCATGTCAAAAGTAGACTTGAAAGCTGCAGTGAATAACAACTAGTAAGCAGCACTGTTTTACTTTTCCCAGGATATTTTTTAACACACTCCAAAATCTGATAAGCAAAGATGCACGTTGCCCATATTTCTGTAGAAACATTGGAAGAGCTTTACAATAAAGTACTTGTGACATTAAAAAATACTGCGTATGCATCACCCTGCTGAATTGATCAAATAGAAACTAGTTCTCATCAGGACATTGAAAGTCACCCCTCGTAAGATTTTTCTCTGACACAGTTCAGACTTATAAGCATGATTACTTAAGCATAAAAAAGTTGCAAAATACTGCATTTAAATTTTCACTTTAATACTATCAAATCCACAACACTTGATAGTGCTTGTGCACATTTAACTAAACTTCCAACTCACATTGCAAAGCTCTTGATGGAAATATTGTTATTATCCCATAACAATGGAAGGGGAGAATGTGAATTTTACTTATCACAAACACTATACAAATACATATAAAGCAAACACATTTCAGGCCTCTTGTCTATTGGGATGAAGGTATACTGAGAACAAAAAATGTATATGGATATGTACAGTTAACAGAAATCTCTCAACAGCAAACATCTGTGATGACAATCAGGTCTCTATTTCAAACTCAGTGTACACAAACCATAGTGTTACCTACTGTCTAATTGCACAGACCCAAACATCTCTGCCCCATCCCATGCCCCACCCCTTCCTGAGACCATGCCCCAGACCCACCCCTTCTCCAAGGCCCTACCCCTACTCACTCCAACCCTCCTCCCTCCATCACTCACTCTTCCACACCCTCACTCCCTTTAGCCAGACTGAGGAAGGGATGAGAGCTCTGGGCTGGGGATGGGGCCAAGGGGTTTGGAGTGTGAGAGGGGGCTGTGGGCTGAGTCAGGGACAGGGGTTGAGGTGCAGGAGGGGGTTGGGGTGCAGGAGGAGGTCAGGGGTGCAGGCTCTGGGCAGCGTTTACCTTTGGTGGCTCCCAGAAGTGACAGGCATGTCCAGCTCCTAGGCTCAGGGGTGGCCAGGTGGCTTCGTGAGCTGCCCTGCCTGCCTGCATGCACCACCCTGCAGCTCACATTGACCACAGTTCCTGGCCAATGGGGGCTGCAGAGTCAGCACTCAGGTTGGGAGGCAGGGGCAGCACACAGAGACCACCCTGGCTGCCCCTGTGCCTATGAGCCAGACATGTTGGCCAGTTCCAGGAGCCACACAGAGCCAGGACAGGCAGGGAGCCTGCCTTAGCCCTGCTGCACCATTGATCAGACTTTTGGCCTATTAAAATCTCCTAGATTGCTTTTAATAGTCACTGGGAGACTGAGGTCAATTCTGGTAGACACTCGGCCAATCTGGGAGGGTGGGCAACCCTAAGAAACTATTATTGATGGGATCTCAGTCTTAGATGTTAGAATGCAGTCAATTTCAGGTTCTTGCTCAAACTCAGACTGGTGATAATATTAGCATATTAATTTAAATACAAGTGAGAACAAAACAAAACATGGAGCAAAACTCAGAGCAAGTCAGTATCAAACATATAAAATAAGCATATCCCACTGACAAAGGTGCCCATAGCAGAAAAAGCAGAATACACAGGAATGATATTTCACTTAGACCATCACCAAGTTAAAAATATTCCATTCTGATTTACCTGAAAATGAGATGAACCCCCATCCCCCCAAATCAGGACTCTGTGTGACAAGCAATTTGAAATCTTGGCAGGACCAGTGATCAGAAAATTAATTCCCAGGCAACTGGGAACATATCAGGGAGCTAGACATACAAACAATTCATTTATGCCCACAATTAATATCAACTAAAAGTTTTATTCCCAATATTAGAGGCTGAATTTAGGCCTTCTAAAAATTTAGCTCTAAGACGTGCATTTTTTTCAGTTCTTTTATAGGCAAAAATCCAAGCTAAATTTGATATTAAAATGGAAAAAACTTAGGGAATGTAAAGAAAATGTATTTTTTATTTGGAACAGTAGGGATTCCCTTGTATCCTTTGTTCAGTTGTCATTATCTAAGCTTTCTGAGAAAACTCTTGTACAACATTTTACATTAAAGAGAATCTGTTGTACTCAAATCACTGCTCACAATTTTGGTTGTTTTTTTCTTTTTTTTAAAGCAAATGTGAACTGAGCTTTATAACACTACATGAAGAAACTGGAGGCTGTACAATTCCAGACAGATGGTTTGATGGGTGGATAAAATAAAATCTAGCTTAAATAAAAGCAAATTCAATTACATATGCCAAGCACTGCAGATTGTAACACAGAACTCAAGATACAAAAAAAGATCCTCTTTTTGGATGATAAAACAGGAAAATATTTCCCAACAGCACAGGGTGAGTTCTACAGTTGTGACTGTCCCTTTAAAAGGAGATGGGTCCAGGCCCACCTGTAACACCTCTCTCTAGGTGAAGAAAATAAGCACAGTCACATGACAGGCAGGTCACGTGCTAGACGAGGCCTTCTGGGTTGAAGGGAGATAAGACAGAAAAGTCCGTGGCCAGACAAAAGGGAGACACTCACAGGAGGGGTAAGATTGAGAGCTAAGCCAAGAGCTGAAGAGCATCTGAAGATCAAAGAGAAGACAGACCCTCAGGAAGGAAGGGCTGTGCCCAGCTTAAGATTGGGAAGGAAAACTCTTGTGTTTGTTTTGGACTGGGATACCCGGGCCGGAGCAGACCTTTTTTCCTCTGACTTGGATGGAGGGTCAAGTCACTGCAGCATCCAAACCAGGCTAAAAGGTTGGGAGCAGAGCCAACCTGAATGAGGGGAAAATGAATCAATGGCAGCCCAAAGCCTGACTGGGTAGGTGGTATTTCTTTTCAATGTCATTAGGTCTGTTATAGCACAAGTTCAGATGTTCATGGTGCCTCCCCTCCACAACCTCTCTTTAATGGAAGGGATACTGTCAATGAAAGTTTGACACAAAAGGTAGATCATGTGAAATCTTTTATAAAGACCAAAACCAAAGGAATGTTGCCAGATACATGTTATGTAAATTGCAGTTGAGTTGTTCTTCAACAAAAATATTTAATGCAGTGTTTGGAACAGAATCACAACACAGGGAACCTTTACAGGAAACGGACCATTAGCAAAAATTAGGCTGCCTTACATTTAGATTTTCCAAGCTGAGAAATGAAAAAATAAACAATATATTAATAATGAAAAAATGACATCTTTTCAACATTTCTCTAACCAGCCACAGCAGAAGAAAACACTATGGTACACTCAAAACTAACAGACCATTTAATCTAAAGTAAGAGGGGGCTAACTTGTGCTGAAATTCAGGGGCAGAACAGAGAACAAGAGCACTTCCCAGGCCTGGTACTCGTATCTTTTAAACTCTGTGCACCATCTAGATTCAGTACTGGGGTGACAGGTGCTTTAGAAATCAATGCTTTAGCCAGATAGACATGCTATGTAAAGATCAAATTATTTCAATAATCTCAGGGGATATTAACATAAATGTAGAAGTGTGCTTTTCAGTGTGAGTCCTGATTCTGCACTGCCTTGTACCCTTGTCTGTGCTATTCATATGAGTGCAAAGTGGTTATAACACACTTGTCAGTGGAAATGTATGGAGAATTCCAATTTGTTACTGTTTTGCATCCATTTTGTACAGGTGTAAATGACTGCACAAGATGTGAGGCAGTGAAGAATTGACCCCCTGATTTTTAAGCTGACACTGTCCCTTTAAATTGAGGTAAAGCAAGTGAATCCATTCAGTTCTTTGTAGCTTTTCATTGAAATGCTACTTCTACTGAGAGCATCTTTAGCTTCAACTGTGAATGCATATGTCATAGGCAATAACTTGACTCGCCAGTCACCACTATGTAAACAGTATTTTGAATAACTAACAGTTTTTACTGGTAATTCATTCTTTAAGATTAAACATGTGGAATCATAGTAAAAGTTTTGGCTTTCTTGATGATTTCTATACTTATATTTTAGGTGAATAATAAGCACCAATAAATGTAAATTTATAGCATCAATGGAATAAGTATAGATAACTAATTTTACAGTAAATATTCATAGCACATAATGCATGTTTACATATCTATATGTATACACTTCCTTTGGGTGGAAAGAGGTCATTACAGCTAATCAGTCAGCATACCTTGCTGTTTTTAAACATAGTTTTTTTCATGACTGTGTAAATCTTTTTTCAGTACATTCAGGGTAGCAGCAGCTTCTGTTAATTATAGGCAGTCTGTTTCATGCACCTGAGCTGTATTTAAATTTACAGGACACAATGTAACCTATTTAAACTTGTAATAGTGTCTCCAAACTAAACAATAACAGCACTGAAAGTGTGAACTCAAACTCTCACCTGTTCATATCACTGAGGTGTGTCAAAATCTAGTTAAGATTACACAAATTGTCATTAAAATATAATGAGACAGTTTTTTTAAACTGGGATACTATGCCAATGTAAGTTAAGGTCGATATAACTGTGTGTAGACATGGGAAATGAACTCTCAGCATCACAGCAAAATGCAAGGTGGAACAGATTGTTTAGCATAAGTAATTAGCACATATTGTAAGGAACCATTCAAGGTAGAATAACCTGTTAACACCTCAGCAGTCATAGGACAGGAAGAGGAGGTTAGTGGGTTACAGAGTTATTAATATAAGCTCTCAGGCTCATCTTTTGAAAATATTGTGCAGGTTTCCTTTGAGGATGAGGATGAATAGCTATCACAACAATTTCAGAAGAAAAGCCTGGGATCTTAAATTCATTATTCTGCTAGACACCAAAAATTATGGACTAAATAGAGACACTGGATTTATAGCGTATTGCAATGATCATTGAAAATTAAATTTATGTACCGAAAGACTTCCATAGCTTGGTTATTAGGGACATTTAGCACATATTTCTGGGCTGAACATGGTTTCCATTTGCACGTTGCAAGTCATCTTAACACTACTGCCAACTGTCTATTTTATTACAAGTCTGAAAATATTTGGGGAGGAGTCTTAAAGCTCCAGCTCCTAGAGACATGTTATTAAGCAAGGCTCACTTTTCACTTAAGCAAAAACTATTTTTACCTCTTCATGGCTCCAGAGACAACCTGGAAAATGTGAACTCTAAAGGTTCAAATAAGCAGAGGCAAATAAAAAGACCCTTCTTCAAAAATTTCATGTTTTTTAAGCCAGTTGTTTTGGGAAGCCTCACTTGTGACCCTTTCAAAACCTGGGGCTTGTCTACACTAGCAAGATTACAGCAGCATGGCTGTATTGACGCAGCTGTGGCGCTATAAGATCGTTTGAGTGACCGCTCTGTGCCGACAGGAGAGAGCTCTCTGGCACTTCTGTTGGTTTAACTTATGTCACTCAGGAGGGTGGGGGTGGGGTTCACACTCCGGAGTATCATAAGTTATACTGACATAAGTGGTGGTGTAGACAAGTTCTTAGTGTTGACAACACTCCCTTTAAGCAAGGAGATAACTGTGTCTGTTTGGAATGGCCTTAAAACATGTCAGTTTGGTGTTTTCTTTTCCCTCTTTGGAGCAAGCCATCCTCTCTCTGAATAAATTGGCCTGTTGTGAAATTAATGTTTATGAACTTCGAGTTTGTGAATGTCCCAGAAGGCTGCAGCTATTTTTCTGTTGATGGATTAGGTCTTTAGATCTGAGTGAAAGAATGGGCAAGTAACTGAACAGCACATTAATTAAGAGAAGTGACTTTTACTGACTGGAGATTTACAGTGCTTCTTATGAACTGATCAGATTATGATAAATTAAACATGAATATAATCCAAAGATGGGAGAATTTCAACAGAAATAAAAAACTCATTAGCGGCCTCATCCTGCAACATTTTATTCATCTGAGTAAGAACTACTCACATCATTACTAAACACAGTAATCAAACTTGAAAGAGGTAGCCCTTACCCAAATAAGCAGTGCAGTTCCATTGATTTCAATAGATTTACCCTACTTCATGGGCAAGAGTTGCAGGACAGGGCCTACGGTCCTTTGGTTGATACGACAGAGTTAAAAGAAAAAGTTAAAGATAGTTAAATCCTGCCTTCCTTCCTTTTAGTGCTTTTTTGAAACTTGGTCAGGTCAATAGGACTTTTGAGTGCACAAGGAATGCAAGATCAAACCCAAACAACCAAGGCCATACATCAAGAGCTAACTGCTTTGAATTATCTACCTAACTGTCATAATATATTAAAGAACATAGTCAAAACAGATCACTACATACTGGCCTGCAACATGTTCCTGCTTCATGATATTTGAAACTGTCCATTTCACTTATGAGAATTTACCCTTAGCAGTGATTCTAGCATGCACCATTTGGGAATAACAAGCTCCTCAGGTCCTTATGAATGTATCTCACAACTGGAGGCAGCAGTATGATCACAAAATTTAAGCAACTGAAAATCTGTACTCTTGCCAACATTTTTACAAATCCCAGCATGAAAATTCCCAATTGATTTGATTTCTATTTATAGGTCTAATAAAAAGCCAAGTAAAACTGAGTGCATAGAACCCATTAGGTACACATAGTTTGCTGGTGCTACTGAGGAACTAAGGGTTGGTTTTAAAAAAAAACAACAATAATAATTTCACTAATAATGCCAACATTCTAAAGCATATGCAGTATAAAATATTCCTTCACAAAACTCTTTTCCTCAATGTACACAAACAGCCAAGTGTCATAAAAACAGAAACTGACAACAAAATACGGGATATTCCTCTCATTTCTCTTTTGTCCTTAGAGATCAGTTTACTTAATATGAGCTACTTGTGAATCTATAAATAAGGATTTCTTTGGAAAATCCTCAGATGGCAATTGGACAAGCCATGTTTTAAGTGCAAGAGATGGGCACCATTTAATGACATTAACGCTTCAGGGTGTGTGTACCAAAGAACTGAGATTAAACAGATGCAAAAGCAGAGCCCAATTTAAGCCTTGAGTAAGTACGTCACTAACATTTTAATTCTAGATACATTGTTTATTATTTTTACTGCTGGTTAATTGGCATGAATGGATTATTCTGACCTTTCTGAAAATCCCCTATGGATCTGATACATGTATTGGGACCCAGAATACTGTTATTTGCATATTCTCAGGTGCAAGCTACTTGCTCACCAATTCCACATGGCTACTTAGTAGAGTAAGGACTACTTCACGTACTGTATTCTACAGGTCTTGTTCAACCCCTGCCTGGTTGTTAGAAAGGGTACCATCTACACTACGGGATTATTCCGATTTTACAGAAACCGGTTTTGTAAAACAGATTGTATAAAATCGAGTGCACGTGGCCACACTAAGCACATTAATTCGGCGGTGTTCATCCATGTACCGAGGCTAGCGTCGATTTCTGGAGCGTTGCACTGTGGGTAGCTATCCCATAGCTATTCCATAGTTCCCGCAGTCTCCCCCACTCATTGGAATTCTGGGTTGAGATCCCAATGCATGATGGTGCAAAAACAGTGTTGCAGGTGATTCTGGGTAAATATCGTCACATCTCCTCCATAAAGCAACGCAGCAATCATTCGCGCCCCGTTTCCTGGTGTCAGCAGACGCATAGCATGCAACCATGAGGCCTGTTGCCTGTTGTCACTTGTCACCGTAGGGTACGGAACCGAACAGAGCGGTACGCACTCTACACAGCCAGCAACATTGCTGCAAAGAAAGAGACGGTACCAGCGGTCTGTACCGTCGGCTGGCCATGGTAATGGCAAAAGAGGTATACAGCAGTCTGTACATCGCTTCTGTCCATGGGTGCTCCTGTGACCTTCGCTAGGTCGGCCAGGGCCAAAAACAAAAATGGGAATGACACCCCGGGTCCATTCCCCGCTGTAGGTACAAATAAAGTCGAGTCCTGCCGAGAATAGGGGGCAGGTACTAGAGAACCAGTGTACCAAGAACCAGATACAGCACAGAGCCACTCTGGGCAGATCCCACAGAAAATCAGCTACATCCCATCTAGGGCCCCTGCAACACCCCACCCGTGCTCCCTCCTCCCGCTCAACCTTCGGCTACCATGCAAGCCCCCCATGTTGAGAAGATAAGAAAAAAAAGAAACACTGACGTTCAGCGAGATAAAAGAAGGGGAGCAGCCTCCAGCGCATATAGCAAAGGCACGACTTAAAGGTGAGAGGAAGGAGCCCGCATCCCGCGCATGATAGTCCAGGCATACAGCACTTTTTGTAAGACATGAAGGGGAGGCTGAGGAGCTCAGCCCCGCCAGTTGCTAGCAGTGAGGACGGCTACACTTCTGTACATCTACCGGCGAATAACCAGGGAGTCATGTCCTATTTTACCAGGCGCCCCCACCACCCCCTGAGCCACCAGAGCACCACGGATGATGACGAAGACGGCACACCGACGACGGACCGTCTCCACCAGGATAGGAGGAGAGGATCGCTGTGCATGCCCAAGCACCGCGTCTACCACAGTAGCAGAGAATAGAGTGACATATAAAAAAGTCAAGAAAACGATTTTTCCCTTTTCTTCACGAGATGGGGAGGGGAGTAAATTGATGAGAACATACCCTGAACCACCCCGACAATGTGTTTGACCCAACAGCATTGGGAGCTCAGCCAAGAAATGCAAAGGCTTTCGGACGCAGGTCCCGGGAGCTGGAGTCCTCATCCCGCCTCCCTCCGCATGAACGGCCTTGATGCTTGGCTTCTTACTTGTCACACACACTGTGCTGCGGATCTGTATCAGAGCCTGGAGATGTCTTCCAAGGCTGGCATTTAAGTCTCGTAAAGGAGCTGTGAAAAACAGATTGTCTCCCCAGACAGCGACATGATTCGTACCCATAACGGTCCGTGCTGGAGCCTTTTGATGAGGACGCATCGCCACCCGTGCTGATCAGAGCTCCATGCTGGGCAAACAGGAAATGCAATTCATAAGTTCCCGGGGCTTTTCCTGTCTACCTGGCCAGTGCATCTGAGTTCGGATTGCTGTCCAGAGCAGTCACAATGGTGCACTGTGGGATACCACCCGGAGGCCAATACCATCGATTTGCAGCCACACTAACTCTAATCTGATATGGTAATATTGATTTCAGCGCTACTCCTCTCGTCGGGGAGGGGTACAGAAACCGGTTCAAAGAGCCTTTTACATCAATATAAAGGGCCTCATTGTGTGGACAGGTGCAGTGTTAAATCAGTTTAACGCTGCTAAAATCAGTTTAAACGCGTAGTGTAGACCAGGCCAAAGGAGCTATGTTAGTGCAAAACGCAGATAGTTCCAAACCCAAGGAGACATGCTCCGTATGCCATATTCCAAATCCTGTACGCAGTTTTGTTGTAGCCGTGTTGGTCCCAGGATATTAGAGAGACAAGATGAGTGAGGAAATATCTTTTATTGGACTAACTTCTGGGGGAGTGAGATATGCTTTCAGGTGAAGAAAGCTCTGTATTTTTGTGTCTTTTTAATAGTCCCAACCTGGCAGTTCGACAGCCAAATGGGGATCCAGCAGTCAGGACTGGTTTAAGCCAATCTGGTGCCCTAGTCACTGCACAATATAAGGACCTCTATGGCTCCACCCCACAACCATAACCCTACACTATGAGTCTCCCCCCACCCCCTTTGCAATGGAGATGGCCAAGGGCACCTTTATTCCATCCCCAAGAGTGGTAGCAGGGGTTCCTTCCCTTTTGGAGTGCCAAGGCCACATCCCTCATCTTTTGAGACAGCGGTCAAAACAGGGTGGTTCCTCAGTATTTCAACATCAGCTGCTGGGGTACCTGCTAGGGTTGGTGTGTTGGGTCCACTTCACTCTCCTCCTGCAATACACAACCCAACTGGTAGGGCACCCCAGAGTGATGGATCTTGGCATTAACAGTTCATTAAGCTACATGGGGCAGTTTACATCTTTCAGAACAATTGTTTTAGGCTGTCTGTAGACTCTGGCAGATATTGCTGCTTTGGTTACACTCTGTTCACATTTTCCAGATATTCTTCTCAACTAAAAGGGCTAGAAACATACTTTAAAAAAATGAAAGTTAAGATTCTGATGTCAGGAGCTGAGAACCTAGGTATGGACACAGAGTGCCTGTGTCTTAATTAGGACCTGCCCGAAGTGAGCTCTCTTCCAGAGGGGCACTAACTTCACTTAAATTATTTACTCCTGGTGAAGCACAAGTTCCAACAGCTGACTTTTTGTGGATGTTGATATCATAACAAGTGCAGAAAATTACACTGAAGTCATCGTAGGACATTGTTCAAGAATATATATTGTGACAAAGTTCCTCCTCTACCTTGGTGGGTCCTGCGCTTATTGAGAGATTTGCTCACCTCAGTGATCTTCCCCACAGTCTGAATCAACTCCTCCTGTGTTTGATCAGGAGTTGGGAGGTTTGGGGGGAACCCGGGCCTGCCCTCTACTCTGAGTTTCAGCCCAAGGCCCTGTGGATTGCAACTGTCTATAGCTACCTCCTTGTAACAGCCTGCATGACACCTACAACTCCCGGTGGGCTATTCCCAATGGCCTCCTCCAAAACACCTTCTTTATTCCTCCACACAGGACCTTACCTTCCTGGTGTACTGATAATGCTTTACTCTTAGTCCTCCAGAGCAGCAACATCCTCCACTCTCAGCTCCTTGTGCCCTCTTGGCTCCCAGCTCCTCAACACACTCCTTTCCTCTGGCTCTCCCTTGCCTACTGGAGTGAGTCCTTTTTTAACAACCCAGGTGCCTGATTGCCTGTCTGATTGGCTGCAGGTGTTCTAATCAGCCTGTCTGCCTTAATTGGTTCCAGCAGGTTCCTGATTACTCTAGTGCAGCCCCTGCTCTGGTCACTCAGGGAACAGAAAACTACTTATCCAGTGACCAGTATATTTGCCCTCTGTTAGACACCTGTACCCCACTGGTTTGGGTCTGTCACAATATCTATCTATCTATCTATCTATCTATCTATAAAAAAAAATTTAAAGTGTTACTACTTTATCATACATTTTAGTTGTTTACCTGAATGTAATGACTTGGCAATCATTCCACATTAAACATTTTCTCTTTATTAATTTCATGGGTAATTTCAGAAACTCATGAGGACAGATTCAAGTCCTTGATGTACATTTTTGGGCAAACAGTGCTGGCATGTTTTATTTTGTAATTAAGTGGCTAATCTAGCTGTGTTTCACTTCTATCTAAAGGACAGAAAAATGAATTAGAAGCTGAATGCATGTGTGTATATATGCCTGTTAAATCAATTAGTCATAAAAGCTTTACATTCTTATTGGCATAACAATGGAACATATATTGCAAAAATATTTGATAAAATATTAAAACAATAGAAAATTGAAGCTGGAAAGCACAGCTTAAGAAATAAACGACAAGTAGCTGTCCAGGTAACTTTTCTTCCTTGTCTTGCAATAAAGATTGTATTTTGCTAAACCTAAATACTATTACATACCAAAAAAACCTACCCTACATTAAAATAAAAGTATTAATTTTGTAAAAATCAAGTTAGGAAGCGCCACAATTAAGATTGTCTATCCAATCTTAATTTGGACTCCTCGTGCACATGGATTAAAATGCAGTCTTTAATTATATGATCCTGTATTACCTATATCACAGGAAATCCACCTCATTTAGTGCACAACATGGAAAGTGCTCTCTAAAGGTACAGCTATTCGATATTTTTCTACTCAAATCCTGCTCAGAAGACAGAATTGTTCATTTCTTCCTGGGAAACTAACAATTCCTCCAAAGCTCTAAGAAGTCTCTATTGACTATGTGAAAATTGTGGTCTTAAGGGCTTATAACTTGGCCAAATTTGGGTGATTTTCCTGGGTATGGTAAAAGACACATCCCTGATTCAAATGTCTAAATATCTGCTCTAAAACACAGGTGCACTAGAAATTTTTTTAAAAAGTCAACAGAATTTTTTTTACTTGGGCACAATAAGATTGTTTTCTCTATCTCTGTTATCAGAAATGGCTGAATCATTTTTATTTTTAATTAAGCCTGATGCATACATCCAGATGGAAAATTTCAGCCTGAATGGCTAAAGACTGGCAAAGTTATATGAAACTCAAAACAGGGGCTTACAATGGGAAGTGTCAGGCAGTCTTAATAATAAGTGGCATTATTAGCCCCGCCCTACAATATCCAAGGCTTGTGGCTCTTCATAGTACTTCAGCCTCCCTCTCAGTCCCATAGTTAATGGAGAAACTGGGATGCAAGGCCAGTATTGGTCTTTTTCTGAATCTTATCACTGGACAATAGGCTCTAACTATGACATACTTTTAGAAGGGGATTCATGCAACTGAAATATTTAAAAAATTCAGTCTGAAACCACAGCTAAGCAATTATTTGCATTATATTGCATTTCACAATCAGCTTTCTGCTTTACTACATTTTACTGTTTCTTTCATCTGGTCAACAAGTTATAAAGTAATATGTATGTCACCAGGAGGGGTGCATCTTTTTCCCATCCCCAGCTATCGGCCAAGTATGTGCTGCCATGTCTACTCTCTTTAAAACAGGTTTATTCTCCAGTTTCTCATAGCTTCCCAGTTCTGGTCAGCTCTGCTCCCTTCCTGGAGCAGTAGCACCTAGCCCCTTGCTCCAGGGACTCACCACAGGAGTTAACTCTACTCCGGCATGGCATGGCATGGCATGGCATGGCATGGCATGGCATGGCCCAGTCACTCCCCACTTTTGCCTGGTTTCCTGCAGCCCTTTATAGCCCCAGGCATAGCCCCACCCCTTTTAATTGGCTGAATCGTGTTCACATGCTTTGACACATGGGAGGTTAGCCCAATCTTCTCACAGGGACCAACTACCCTATGACTGTATGTTTCAGACTTGGTCACTGGTAAATGAAGATATATGGAAAGAAATATAAAAATATCCAGTCCCACAGAAGAAGATGGCATCTTATAACAAAAGTTTTAAATGCATTCAGATAACACCTTTCTGCCTGAGAAAAATGAAGTTTCCTTTTAATAAAAATACAGTTGGGAAAAGTACTGTTTTAGATCTGATGCACTATAAAACAGGAATAAAAGATTGAAGTTTGTCAAATGAACACTAAAGAAAGCAGTGGTATGTACATACTATAACGGTCATACAGGAAAAGAAAAATCAAGAAACTGCCACAAGATCTAACCCTATATCTTAGAATACAATATAAATCCTATACTTTAGGATACAATGTAGGCAAACAAAATCTGGAATAATACAAACTAAAAACCAGGAGTAGAGTCTGAGTAACATTTACTACTGATAGTTCTGTGTTTGCATGATTGCATGTAAAACCAGGTTTCCTAATGTAGTAGCAAGAAAGAAGTTTATATTGACAAGTTCACAGAAAAACAAGAAATAAGATAGCAGCATCTCAGCTATGTAAACATGCAATATTAACTCTTTTTGTTATAAACAAAACATTTTCAGCTCAAGAAGCCAGATTTATGGGACTAAATTCTATCCCTCAGCTCCTCATGAAACCTTGTTGTCTTCATCAAATTGCATGGATATAAGAGGAAAGAATACAGGCACATGAGCATGTGGTAAAGGGAAAGACATATTTAGTATTCTTCTAAACTTGTCTGTAAAAGATTAGTTTGTGTTCAGCATGGAGACTGGATTTTCATAAGGATACTATGATTTGATGTCGCAACATCAAATGTATTGTAAGTCTTGTTAGGACAAATATTTAAAACAAAATGCATAACCGCCTTTGTTCTCCTCTTACCCTAAGCAAAGGTTAAAACACATTCCATTCTTTTATACATTTTGTTAAAATTACTTTATACTGCACCGTAAAGTTTAAATTTAACTGGAATAGAATTATTTCAGTAGTAGCATGTGATGATGACTATGTTATAGACATAGTTCATTATATAATTACTAAAAAAATATGCTTTCTGGAATTAAACAAAGCATTTTTTCAAATAAAACGTACTTTTACATTCAGGACCAACTTTCTGAAGAATGTGTGAAAAATATTTGTATACCTCTAGGTGTCTTATCACAGCTGTGTGCTTTATACTTTACCCTGGCCCTTTGCATTTTCATTTAAGTTGCTATAGATGAGGCTTTGGAAACTATTATTCCCTGGTACATCAAAGCCCAATATACACAATGTTCCAATTATCTATGCCAGTGGTTCTCAACCTTTTTCCTTCTAAGCTCACCCCCCCCCATGCTAAAAATATTCCATGGCCCACCTGTGCCACAAGAACTGTTTTTCTGCGTATCCAGTAGATTAAAAGCCAAGGCTGGCATTAGGTGGCAGCAAGCAGGGCAATTGCCCAGGGCCTCACACCACAGGGGACCCCATGAAGCTAAGTTGCTCTGGCTTCGACTTTCAGCCCATGGCAGGGCTAGGGCTTCAGCTTTTTGCCCTGGGCCCCAGCAAGTCTAACTGGCCCTGCTCTCTGATTTATTTTGGTGGACCCCCTGAAACCTGCTTGCAGCCCCCCAGTGGGCCCCAGATCCCCGGTTGAGAATCACTGATCTATGCAGTTTCTACTCACCATGTACAATATGCCCTTTTCTTCCTTGGAACTTGGATTCATGGGACAAAAATCTGTGCAGACTTGCACCCTTTATAAGTCCAATGACTTTATTAAAAGTCAGCACAAAATTTGGCCCAGTATCTTGTCCATCTCCATAACCAAAAATAGCAATATCTAACTCACAGTCACATTTCTTCAGAAAAAGTGGGCTTCCCCTGAACAGGGTGGATAGATGTTGCCTGGGATGATTCATCATGAAATAGTATTTCAAAGAGTCGCCAAACACAGTAAGGCCAAATATAACCTAATTTCTGTGCTGGACTGTCTGCCAAAGTACACTTGCTGTCAGAAGCAGGCTCGGTTCCAATAGAAAACAGCACCATTTGCAGTAGTCTGAGGCACATGCTAATATGTCCATGAAATTACAGACATGATCAAAATGCTATAATTCCTTTTCACATTTTTTCTATGGTTTTTGCTGTGTGTTGTGTTCTCTCCCATAGAGCTTCTGAAACAGTTAAATGAAAAGTACTGGATGTAAGCAATAATGTCTCCCAAATCAGACATTTCTTGGCAGTTAATTACTAGCTAGGCAAGTTGAGGGGCTGTGGAAACCTGTAAACTTCTCTTCTTGCTTTCCAAACTATAGAAGAATTACTGAATCACAGAGGCCTATCTACTTTCAGACTCTTGTGACCACAGTATCAGAATGGGTCATGAATATGAATAATGTTATCCTCATAATGCCCATGCAGACTAAACAAGGATTATTATCCCCAATATTCCAAAATTAAGCAATTTACAGATTTAAAGTATGAATGATGCCACATTGTTAAATGAGAGGAGGAAATTATGCAACTCTATAAATTGCATTCAGTTTTACCATTTTTATTTTATATCTATAGCACTAAAAGTGAGGTAGGTGCTTTAGAGACTACTATAATGAGGCCACACAGACAAAGAAAGTGGTATGAGAAATAACAAAAAGCAGGTAACTGGCCAGTGACAAACCCTATGACTAGAAAGTTTGATTGTTAGTTTATTAGGTTGTTGTTGTTGTTATTGTTTTTCCAGTTTACAGTTACAATCACAATTAATATTCTGGAGGTAAGTGTGAGTTTTATAGGCCCTATGAAAGAAGTTTATACTAAGGAGAGATATAGGGGAAGAGAAAGTCAGTGGTTCCAGGTATATAAACGTGACAGGGGAGGAGAACATGAGAAGGATTTTCAAAGGGTGGACTTACTCATATACCTTCTGTGGAGCTGAAGACAGTCAAGGCAGATATAAAATCAGATAGGAACAAGAACCTAGACTGAGTAAGGTTCTGAAGTTAAGGCAGTGACTGAAGCATCTTCGTTGCTGCTTTGTTAAGTTATCACTTGGTGAGAGAGGAAGTGGCATTGATAAGACACAAGCCCTTCCATGTGCAGAGCTCCCAGTGACTTCAGTAGTCATTCTGCACATGGAAGGATTGCAGAATTGAGCCCTATGGACTAGATAAACAGATTTCGAAAATTAACCAAGATGCAGGAGTGGTAGAGAGGTTGATCTGGAAATCAAATCACTACAGACATTGTATTATAGATGACTTACACATTAGCATTAAATATTTGGAAAATATATTTTGCTATATTTTTGGGATAGGACAGATAAAGCTTAGTTATATTTATTTTTGCCCATTTACTATTCCAAAGGAAAATAACCAGCAGACCAATAACTTGCTTATGGAAGGAAAAGAAAGAGGCACTACATTTAATGTGTATGCTTAAATTGTACAGATACTGTAACCATTTTAATGGCTTCAACCATGCCTCATTTTGTCAGGCTGAGAAGAGACCAATTTAGAGTATTGTCTTTAACTACTCTGTGCTGAATACATTCTTAATATTATATTCCATATTTGATTATGTCTTGTTAGTGATATATTCTCAGCTACTTTTTTTATCCTTGTAGTTCAGTTTAAATAGATGGGGTTTGAATGGGAGAACCATCTGGGACAAAAGAACAAGCCTGAAACTTCACACAGCCACTCAAAACCAGTCTTCTTAGAGGTTCATTTGAAGATCTCCCTCCTCCCTCTGCCAGCACTCCTGGAAGATGGCACTTTTAGAGAATAATGTCAAAACTCAGACAAATCTGTGCTTAGCATGGTACATTTTGCTTGAATTTATGCACACTAATTTATCTTGTGTGTACAACGCCCAGAGTATCCATAAGATTTTGTTTTCCACACATGTTAAAGGGAGCTATGCTATGTTATCAGGTATGCATGAGATCACACTGTGTGCCAGAGTGCACTACAATGCAAAAGAAAGGATGCACATTCTCAGATGGGCATAGCAATTTTTCTACAGGAGTGTCACGGAGGGCAAAAGAAATTGTAGGCTAGAGAGGGTTACAATCTCTGAGGCAGAGAATGCAGGAAGTCTTCACCTGAATATTTAAACACTGCTGATGAGGAAGGAAGAATGTCTTTGTGACACTCTGTACTTCAAAGTAGCATCCTGGAACTCCCATAAGCACCATTGTCATATAGTTATGTTTCGTACAAAGTATGCCTTTTGAGGTGTCGTTATAAAAATCTTGATCTGTTGAACATTAAGATCCTGTTGGATTGTATGAGCTATCATTATGTGTGAAGTTATGAAGCATAACTATAGGTGCTACTGAAATATGTTGGTTTGGGAGACAACCACAGTCAACCTTTCAATTGCAACAAAGGACCAGCCAGACTTGCTGATGGCTCATTCAAGAGAATCTACTCTACCAATGGTCATCCCAGAGACTTCTCAGAGGAACCACATAAGCAATGGAGACTGCTTGACCAATGAGGACTGCCTGATCCCCATGTCACAGCAAAGATCTTTCCAACAAGCTGGAAAAGAATACAAAAGAGGGGAAGTGACATCATCACTTGGTCTCTCCCTCACCCCCCACCCCCATCTCAACACCTGGAAGAACATCTGGAAGAGAAACATTTTGAACTGGGGCAGGGTGTCCCCAAGCTGGAAAGCAGTCACAGCCTATGTATTGAGAATCTGTAGCCAGTTCGAACCATCTGTCAGGGTGAGACACTACTTGATTCAAATCCTGCTTTGTTTATAGAATTTAGAGTGCAAATTGAGTTTTGCTTCTGAAGTAACCAACTCTGATCTCTACACTAGCTACTTATAATAACTTAAAATCTATCTGTAGTTAATAAACATGTTTTATATTTTACCTAAAACAGTGTGTTTTGGTTGAAGTCCTTGGGGAATCTCAGCTTGGTTTACAAAGGCTAGTGTGTGTCCATTCCACATTGATAGAGCAGCAAATGAATGTGTTTGTTCTCTGAAGACATACAAATATGGGAAAAGGTTGTTCACAAGATTCACCCTCCGAATCTCTGCCTGACTCTCTCCATTTCCTCTAAGAGTAGGATGTTTCTCCTTGAGAGTGCAAGTTCATTGTCTGAGTTGCCACAGACTTGCACAAATACAGTTATTCCTTAAAATGAAGCATCATGACAAAATTGCATAATATAGTTTATGGGGTGATCTATGGTAAAATTATTGAACTGCTTGAATAATTGCTGTTCCTGAGGTTTCCATATTGGACTCCGAAATTTAAGATCCTTATCCTCTTGTTGCTTTCTTCTTTCCTAAATGGTGCAAGTTGGGTGGATGTATACATTATGACAATAAGATGATAGTATAAAAAACGTCTCACTGTGATTTTGTTGGTGTTAAATCAAAACATCACATATATACTAGTAGAATTATTGCATCACGTAACATTTAAGACACTGGTAAATGGGATAGCTACGAATTTATTGTATTATAATTTATTTATGTAACAACTATTACAAAGACTAAAAATTATCTACAACTATGCATTTATATTATCCTTTTGCTATAACAATATCTATTGGGCAAACGAGGAATGATATTCTCTTTCAGATCCTAGATATGCATAAACTCAGAAGGCTGAATGCTTGTAAAGACCAGATTGGATCAGATTCTAATTATTTATTGTTTTATAGCCCTCACAACATGCTAGGCAATTTAGACATACAAGAAGTCCCAATCTCTGCCAGAAAAAGCTTAAAACTAAGGGCTCAGTCCTGCAATGATATCAGGTAGCATGCACCGTGCGGAGTTCTGTTGACTTTGATGGGTGCATTGGCAACAATGCAGAGGTCTGCACTAACAAAATCGAGGGCAGAATCAGGATCTTGCATACAGAAGTATGTTTTAACTTTGAGAAAACTAATTTGAAACATTTGTCTTAATGTGAAATCCTTGTGGAGACAAGGCACCCGTGGTTTTTATCTCTATGTATCTATTTAAGGTTAACCCAATTCCTACTCTATTATGTGAACTAGCTACACTGAGGTGAAAACTGCAGTGCCTTGTCTCCACTAAGATTTTACATTAGATTAGTAATCTGAAATTAGCTACCTCAATTAAAAAAAAATCACCTTGTTTTAGTGACAACAAAGCCTAAAAAGTGAAAGAAAAAAGGGGAAAAAAAATACAAGATTGTTTTAAAAATGTATTTCCTCTTGAACCTAGTCTTACTTTTCATTGTATCCTGACAAGCTGTAGCTTTCACTATTTTTTTTACCGTTTTGTTTTTGTTTTCATGCTTCACTGTTGTTTTCTCCAGTGTCCCTTCCCTCATATTAGTTTAACCTTTGCATCTTTTCTGTTTGCTACTTCACACCTTGTCTATTTTCCCAATCTTCATTAGAGTTACTCCAGAAGTAACCCCCATGCAACTGTGATAAAAATCTGCCCTACTGTATGCAGCATATAATTAATTACAAGTTCAGGCATAGTGGGCCAAGTTTACCTTCAGTTGAATAAGTTCAACATTCTATATCTCCGTTGACATTAGCAGGGATGCACCAGAATGAAAGAGGAGTTTGGACAATTCCTACATATACTTTGAAGCTAAATATTAATAAGATTTATACACATTACAGCTTGACGTGTAGAATTCCAGTTGTCCTTAGTGTCTTTGTTAATTGATAATCAAGCCCACTACACAGCACCAATCTTAACCTTTTATAAAATAAAGAATAATGGAGATAAACATAAAAAGGCAAAGACTGAAAGATAAATAAACTAAGAATTTTTCATGCTATTCTTTCTCCCAGAAGATGTTGGCTATAATCACTTCTGACTTCTTCTGCTTATCAACAAAGCAGATGCAGAAATAACAAATAAAGACTAAAAAGTTACTCTATGCACCATGTGTTTTTAACTGTGTGTTATTATATTTATATATATATATATGTACACACACAAACATATATATATATATGTTAAGCAAAGTTAGAACAGTGATTACTGTCTGAGTGTGGTAGAGTGCACATTGTACAAATGGCTTGATTTACAAGGCAGAATTGCAAACTGACATAATTTGGGGAAAATCTTTTTATATTTTCTATGTGTCTTAATGTAATGTGCACAACTCAGACAGGAACACTTATTTAATAAACTATGCCAAATACGGTTGCCAACTTTCTAAATCACATAAAACTGAACACCTTGCCCCACCCCTCCCCCCCAGGCCCTGACACTTCCTAACCCCTTCTCTGAGGCCCCACCCCACTTATTGCACCCCTCTTCCCTCCGTCACTCACTCTCCCCCACCTTCACTCACTTTCACCGGGTTGGTGCAGGGAGTTGGGGTGCGGGAGGGGGTGTGGGTTCCAGCTGGAGGCGTGAGCTCTGGTGTAGGGCCATGGATCAGCGGTTTGGGGTGCAGGAGGGGGCTCAGGGATGGGGCAGGGGGTGGAGTGCAGGCTCCAGTTGGGCGGCACTTACCTCAGGCGGTTCCCGGAACCAGCCAGCTCCTAGGCAGATGGGCCAGTGGGCTCTGTGCACTGCCCGTGCACACAGGTGCTGCCCTTGCAGCTCCCATTGGCTGTGGTTCCTGGCACCAGTGCTCAGGGCGGGGGCACTTTGCGGGGCCCCCACAGCTACCCGTGCCTAGGGACCGGACATGCCAGCCGCTTTTGGGAGCTGCGCAGAGTCAGGGCAGGCAGGGAGCAAGCCTTAGCCCTGCTGCACCATCAACCGGACTGTTAATGGCCTGTTAAGCAGTGCTGACTGGAGCTGGCAGGGTCCCTTTTCAACCAAGCGTTCTGGTCAAAAACTGGATTCCTGGAAACCCTAATGCCGAATTCATATATTTCACAAACAAAAAACTATTTGACAAGTTTAACAGTTTTCTCCCTCACTCTCTTTTTTAATTATAGGTGGAGGTCATAATGATGCCTATGCTTAAGGTTGCCCAACACTACCCATCATAAGACCCTGTTTTCAGCTGTTTATAATCCTTCCAAACTTTAACCTTTGCGCTGAAATATTCCATGCTGGGTGTCTGCCTCAGGCTATTTTTTTTTAATTAATCTAAAACAGTTAAGCTATTTCAGAGAATGAGATTAGGGGAAAACACATTGTTTTGCTCACATTAAGACAATTCCTACAACAGCTGAGAAGCTGTAGCACAGGGGTAGGCAACCTATGGCATGCGTGCCGCCTTCAGCACGTGAGCTGATTTTCAGTGGCACTCACACTGACCAGGTCCTGGCCACTGGTCCGGGGGGGCTCTGCATATTAATTTAATTTTAAATAAAGCTTCTTAAACATTTTAAAAACCTTATTTACTTTACACGCAATAATAGTTTAGTTATATATTATAGACTTATAGAAAGAGACCTTCAAAAATTGTTAAAATGTATTACTGGCACGCAAAACCTTAAATTAGAGTGAATAAATGAAGACTCGGCACAGGACTTCTGATAGGTTGCCGACCTCTGCTCTAGCACCTCCACACTCTGACACAAAATCCCATAGTGTGGCACTGGGCTCAGGGATTTACCTTTTGCTATTCCTATGAAAAGATATCTAAATTTGGCCAAATTATAAGCTTTTGAAAAATCTTAGTTCCCAGATTCTTAGAAGAGACTTCTTAGAGTTTGCAAAGTAAATTCTCATAGACTCATAGACTCATAGACTCATAGGTCAGAAGGGACCAATATGATCATCTAGTCTGACCTCCTGCACAAGGCAGGCCACAAAACCCTTACTCCACTACACATTCCCTATAACACCCAGAACCCATGACTGACGTTATTGAAATCTCTTCAAAATTGGAGATTTGAAGACCTCAAGCGTGCAGGGAATCCACCAGCAAGCGACCCAATGCCCCACGATGCATGAAGGCGCGCAAAAAACCGTCCAGGGCCCCGCCCAATGACCGCCCTGACCGAAAATTCCTTTCCCGACCCCAAATATGGCGATCAGCTAAACCTGGCATTGTGGGCAAGACTCACCAGCCGCACCCACAGAAAGAATTCTCTGCAGTAACTCAGTTCCCACACCCATCCAACACCCTCCACAGACCATTGTAGCAGACCTTAATCGTGACCGATAATCCAAAATCCACTTGCCCAAATTAAACTACTTCCCATCTAACATCCCCTTCCATATCTTATCAATAGCTTTAGTCTTAAAGCGCAGACTAAGTCTGTTTTGCCCCTACTACTTCCCTCGGAGGCGTGTCTCCCAGAATTCACTGCCCCTAGCATGGTTAGAAACCTCTCGTCTAATTTTTCAAGTCTAAAATCACTAATATCCAGTGTACAGACCCATTCGTTCTCGTGGCCTACATTAGTAACTAATTTAAATATACCTCTCCCTCCTAACGTTAAATCCCCCTGATATTGTACACTTTATAACACGCGAAGCAACATATTCTCCCCCAGGCGAGCCTTCTCATTCAGATCCCAGGCCTAACAATTGCTAAAGCTCTCTGTCGAGCTCTCCTTTCATAAGGCAGATTTTCCATTCCTCGGATCATCCTAGTAGCCCGTCTCTGAACCTGTTCCAGTTTGAATTCATCCTTCTTAAACATGGGACACCAGAACTGCACACAATATTCCAGGTGGGAATACAATATTCTCCAAAGATTCTGTCCCCATTTAGCATGTTCTAGCCCCTCATAGCTTGTGTGTGTCACTGGATTGCACATGAGCCATCACCACAGAGCATGCTCTAACCTAGGGGCTGAATAGGACTTTCCCTTTAGTTGCTACTCCCATCTGCAGCAAGCCACTGTGATGTCAGTCAGGCACTGGCACTGAGAGCAAAGAGACAGTCTGTCCTGTGCTCACAATGCCCCATTCTCCTGCAGGCACTGAAGCTGCCTGATAAAACTACAGAAGATACAAGAGCCAGACCTGGGGGCATGTGTACAAGGGGGCCAAATTAAGGTTGGCAACCTTAATTCTGGCATTTCCTAACTTCTGAGTCCCTGATTTTGCAATCTTACATTCTTTTAATGTAATGTTTGTGTGATATTGTCAGGAGTAAGGCTCTACAGCTGCACCTGCTCAGTGCCCGGCTCCTTAATGCATCAGCTATGCTGCCTGATAGACTGCCCTGCTGGATTGGTTGAAGAAACTAGAAGGCCAGTTCTTAAGCTTAGCAGCAGCTCACTTTCTGCCTCCCTGTGCTTGTCTCTCACCAAGCTCTGCACATGTTCTGCTCCTCCACAGTTCCAGCCCAGAATCTGCCCTGAACCTAGCCTCATTCCCAGCCTTGCTCCTTCCTCCCCTGACTCCTGGTAATCCAGTTCTAACCCTTGGCTCTGATTCCTGACTCCAGTCCTGTCTTGAACCTGTGGCTTTGGCATTTGGACTCTGACTCCAATTCTGACCTGCTTCCTGGTTCTGGCCTTATCTTGACCCTGGCTCTGGCATTCAGACTCTGAACACTAAAGCTGATTCCTGCTCTGACCACTAAGCCTGACTGCCTATGACCCAGTCTCCTGACAGACATCAGGACACCCTTTTTGGACCTTGTAAATACATGTACCACACCAAATTACATACCATCCATCACAACCGTTTTGTATTATGTGCATTTAGAAAATAATTTCAGTGTTCATTTACATTTTTACAGGGCTGAAAGTAACTTAAAGGACATACTGGTATGTCGCAGTCCTGAGCAGGGGCGTGGCCTCAATGGGAAGAGACGGAGCCTTTCAAGATTTAAAGGCCCTGGGGCTCTGGCTGTGGCTGGGAGCCTTAGGGACTTCAAATCACCCCGGAGCTACCAGCTGCAGAGGTGGCTGGGAGCCCCAGGGCTCAGGCATGAATTAAAGGGCCCGGGGTCTGGTCACAGTGGAGGTCTGGGCCCTTTAAATCCCCGCAGGAGCCCTGCTGCTGCTACGAAGTGGCAGGGCTCGGGTGGGGATTTAAAGGGCCTGAGGCTTCAGCCTGTGGAGATCCCCGGGCTCTTAAAAGCACCACTGGAGCTCCAGCAGCAGCACTTTAAAGGGCCTGGGACTTCCCGCAGGGGCCGGAGCTCCAAGCCCTTTAAATCCCCACCCAAGCTCAGCTGCAGGAGCTCCGGCGGTGATTTAAAGGGCCATGGGTTCCTCACAGGGGCTGGAGCCCTGGGCCCTTTAAATCACCATCAGAGAAGCCAGTCCAGTCCAGCACAGTGTACTGGCTCCTGCCGGGACACTGGGCCGGACCGGACTGGCTTACTTGCACCTCTGCACTTTTGATATTTCTCTGTTAATTCACTAGAAATCAGGTCACAAGTTCTTGTTTGATTTAAATTGTATAGTAAATATATAGAGACAATATCAGTTAAGATAAATTGAGGCTTATCTTGTGCTGATGTATTGCAATGCACAAAACTTCACATTTTGCAAGCCCTCTCTTTTACAACAGGAAGTTGTTATCTCAGATACCTCAGCAGTTCACCAATATCACAGAATTACAGGAGTCAGGCAATCTCTCAGACAGCTAGGAAGGAACCAAATCCTTCTGGCAATATATAGCAAAACAAACAACACACACATCACCAGGAACCCTATCAGGATCTAGTCCAGACTGTGGAGCACAGAAGCATTATTATTATTTGTATTACCGTAGCAACCAGAGGCCTCTACTGAGATTGAGGCCCCATTGTCCTAGGCACTGTACAAACTCATAGTAAGAGGCAGTCCTTACCCTAAGGAATTTACAACCTAGATAGACAAGACAAAGGATGAAAGGGAAAAACAAAGGCACCGAAAGGTGAAGTGACTTGCCCAACTTATGGGCAAGGACACAAGAGGTCAGTGACAGAGCTAGGGACAGAATCTAGATCTTATTCCTTCTAGTCTAGTGCTTATCCACTAGACCACACCACTCTAGTGCTTCCAGTAAGAATCTTACCCAAATAAATAGTCCGTCTATACTATCTGAAGCTAAAAGGCAGTCTTCAAATGCAACCCCGTCTGCAACACTGCAGTAATCCAGTCTTTGTACTTTGTTAGTAAAATACATTAAAAATGATGGCCTGTCTTGCAGAACTGTTTCTTCCACAGCTTATCAGCTTCCTATCCACGTTCACCATTCCTCAGTGGTGGAATAAGATTGATAATGAAATTTAATGTAAATGTGGTTGATCACAAATCTTTGAGATGCATGAACAAAGAGAATGATGTATATCTTGGGGAGAAGGAGATTTGCATGGCTTCATTTTTCAAGTGCTAAAACAGAAATGCAGGCTGGCCCACTTCTTTCACATATAGTAAACTTCCTTGGGTCTATGAAGATTAGGATTAATTTCCCATGTACTCACCCTGTTCCCATTAGTGTAATTACCTTCTGCCTAACTAACCCTTTCTGTCATTTCAGTTGAATATAGTAATATTTTTTTTTTATTTTCTACCCTGAACTATTACATGCAATGCTGCTGTGAACTGTTAAACAGATGCTGCATGCTAAAGATGGCAGCCCATCAGTGGCAGATGAGGCAATTACTTCTTTAGATATTTCAGAGTCTTCCAGGATGAATAATGCTATATAAATCTAAGGTGATGATGATGTGAGACTCAGGCCTGGTCTACACTACGCGTTTAAATCGGTTTAATGGCTGTTAAATCGATTTAACGCTGTACCCGTCCACACGACGTTGCCATTTATATCGATATAAAGGGCTCTTTAAATCGATTTCTGTACTCCACCCCGACGAGAGGAGTAGCGCTAAATTCGATATTAACAGTTCCCTGTATAACATCCTGGCAAGCCACGTCCCATATCTCCCTCACCAGACGTG